>NC_090922.1:855915736-856220365 GCF_040938575.1 Ambystoma mexicanum | reverse complement strand
TAATTGCGCCGTACTGGTAATGACCGGTACTTAGCGCCCGAGTCGTAATGAGGCCCACTGTCTGTGAAAAGAAACATGCATTCTTCATTCCTTCATCAATTTAAAGTAATTACCATTCATATGGTCTTACTGCCATTTCACAAGGAGGTTGTGCATAGTGCCTAGTAAATGGGGAAGTCTGTCCCTGTCGAGAAGTGTATGCAAGAGAACACACAATCTTAATGGCTCCATCAATTTAAAGTAATCACTGCCCAAACGGATTTTCCAACATTTTTTCTAGAAAATGGAGGAGTCAACCGTATGTGCTGAGTGCCCAATAGAACATGCATCCTTTCTCAATCAATTTAAAGTAATCAGCCCCTTAAGGCATTGCCACCATTGCGCAAAAATGCACTGCAAAGTGTGGCATGGCCAAGTAATGATACCAGTTACACAGTAGACTTGAGTTTCACAACATACCTTTTTTTTTAGTATTATGATCGGGAAGGAATTACAGTTAACTAGCAAAAAGTACCCTCATCAATTGTTGAAAATCAATGATCCTGTAGGATGCTGTTGCGATTCGCTTATCGCTTGAAGCGCCCTGCACTGAGAATGGACGTGTGTGGCTGGCTGACATACCCCAGAGGAGACGTTGGGGGGATACTAGACCTACTGTGCTCTCTCTCCACCTGTTGCCTCACCTTGGTGGGGTGCAGTTCGTTACTGTGCATTTCAGTTCAAATATCCCAGAATCCATGCATTTTAGGGTTGAGGGCCAGTCCTTCTACAACCAAATTGATGTTTCCTCGATTGTAGGCAACCCTCTCATGAGTGAAGATGCTGAAATCCAGGGAAATGGGTGGGGTGTTTTGGGTACGAGGTGTTCAAATTCCACCTGTCTTACCATTTCCGCTGCGACTGAAGCATGTGTGAACCAAGGGGGGGAAAGACCCCCACCCCCACTGTACCTGATTATGTAATATAATATAGAAATGTATCTGCAAAACCTAATCCACTGCCTAGCCATGGACGAAAAGAGATGCCATCTTTTTACTAGGTCCAGAAATCGTCTCCCTGCAAAACCCAGCTCTCCCCATCCTCAGCGCCTCACACAGCAGGGAGAGCCCAAGCCCCACCTTCTCCCTTCGTCGGCAGCTCGGCATGAGCCTTGTTCTCACAGAAGTCCAATCATTTATTGTTGCAACTGTCCCACATCACTTCTCTAGACTGCGGTCTCCGCAGAGCATGAGATCACAGCAAATCCCCTAACACAAGAGCCCATCCATCTCCACTAAACTGGTCGTGCCCTTTCAACTCCCTCCTCACCAGGCCAAGCCCCCCATCAATCCTTGACCCCTCACCCTCCTTAATGTTCATAACCATCAGAACCCCTCACGTTCGCCATTCCAGAACACCCACCACAGGTCTAAGCCAAGTCAGCAGTGTATCCTCCCAAAAGAAACACATGTCTTCCTATATCATGAGAAATCTAAGAGGGGAGGATGGCAGACCCAGCATCTGAGGAGGGCACCTGCGTATTGGGACAACAGTAACAAAGAGGACCCCAAGTAAAAGGGCCACCACACCAGTATATTGGCCATGTTTCTTAATACCCCCATTCATGTAAGAATTTTTATGCCAGCCATTATTTTTGTAATTGTTTGTTTTTGTTGCTTAGCTTAGATAGAGAGGACTGTGTCACTTTTACCCTGACCTTCACACCGCGGAGAAGAGCCCAGCTGGCCCACGTGGGCATGAAGCAACTGGAAAAGCAACAAGCAATCAGCACTCTACCTCCCTTATAGTATCAACTGTTCCATAGGGCCCTTTCCAATTGAATGTTAGGATTTGTACATTATATGAAAAGTGGATGATGATGCCGTGTGCCATTTTAATGTGATGCCTGTATATTGTTTGGCAGAGCACTCTCGGGCAGCAGAGTTCTTTGCTTGCTTTATTTTAAATAAAGTGTTATTCTTCTTTGCTAATTATCTCTTAGTCTCATTCCCTAGTGGGGTGTGTCAATTATTCTGGCCAATTGGATATCAGGTGCTTTTGCAGGGTGCATGCCTTCAGGTGTCCAAATGTTATTAGCCAGTCTTGTTCGGAGAGTTCTAAAACTTAACCATGCAAAATCTGGTGGAGATAGGTGAAATAGTGGTGTAGAATGGTATAAGTAACAAGGCTTCGCCAAGCCACAAAAGATTTTGAGTTTTGCTGGAATCCGAGGAAATGGGTGGGGTGTCCAAATGTTACGATGCCAGTCATGTTCGGAGGGTCCTAACAGTTAACTATGCAACATCTTGTGCAGATTTGTCAAAACGGTGTTGAATTGTATAAGGAACAATGGTTTGCCAAGCCACAAACCCACAACCAAATAAATTTTGACTTCTGCTGAAATCTGGGGAACGAGGTGGGGTGTCCAAATGTCATGTAGCCAGTATTATCCAGAGTATCCTTACAGGTAACTATGCAAAATGTGGTGCAGATTGGTGAAACAGTGTGAAATTGTATAAGGAACAACACTTTGCCTCAAACCCATCCACCCACAAATGTTCACTTATATAAATATATAAGATACGATAAGATAAGATAAGATAAGATAAGATAAGGATGTCAGGAATGGGTCAACACTTCCACACCTCCAGAGATGAATGTCCAAATGCTAAAGTTCTTAAGTTGAGCTGAGAGCCCTTGTCCCTCAGAGCACACCCTAGTCTGCAAAGTAATGTTGAACAAAGTGGCTAACATAGCATTTCAAATCATTTAATCTTTAACAAGTCCTTAACCTTCATGCTACCTTGAGCTTTATCACAAATGTTTCAAGAAACGTCCGACAAAAATGTTCGCAAATCCTTCTTTCCAATGCCCAACCCTAATCTGCCATAGCAAAACAGAAATGCTCTCCTGGGAAGAATCTTCCAGTGGTTGCTCACAGACTGGACTCTGCATCTGTCTCCCAACTTTCACAATGCCTCACAAGACGTCACTAAAGTTTCACTTTCACTCTTTTCTGGCTCTTAATCAGTCTTCTATCATTCAATTCTGGTCTCTCCACTGAGCATGGGTTTCTCAGCATTCAATTGTGGTCCCTCCGAGACCATAGGTTAATCAGAATACAGTTGAGGTTTTTCCCAGAACTTGTCTTTCTCAGCATTCAAATCAGGTCTCTCTCAGACATGGAGTTTTTCAGCACTCAATTGAGTGCTAATGAATATTTCTCCACATCAATGTCCTTGACAATGTTATTAGACAATATTATAATACCCACCTCCCAGGTATCTCTTCTCTATGGTAACTCTTCAGGATATCTTTCCCCGTTAGGCTTCCGTTGGGATGCACTGCTTGATTAACAGACACCTGCTCCAGAGTCATTTCTGCTAGCAGCCTGCCCTCTTTTGTGTTAGTCCTCTGGATTACATTTTCCAGAGTAGTTGTGGCAATGATGGCAAAGTGTGGACTGCCTCCTCCCAGGTAGTTTTATCCCTGTGTATCTAGAGATCTAAATGAGCTCACTGTCTTTCCACAATTTTTCCTCCCATCCTCTCATTCCTCCTCTTTTATAGTACTTCTGGCATATTTGTAATTCGTTTGGCCCTTGGCACTTACTGGGTCAGTTATGCATTTGTTCCAAGGATTTTGATTTGATTAGCGATTGGGTTTCCTCCAATCGATTTCTCAAAACTAACTAAATGGGTCTCTCCTTGTTCTATGATGAAGTGATTTCTCTCACCTGTTCAACTCACACCTGCATATTTGGCTCATAGTTTTTCCACACTCTTGAGATCGTTCTTGTGCCTGTTAAAGCCCACAGCATCTGGCAGTTGCTCCAAAGAAACCCTTGGAATCCTGTGGCTTTACCACCGAACTGCGGCTTTGTGGTAGCTCTGCTCCTTTCCTTGGCAAGTTGAAGAACTTACTTTCTCCTGCAGTGCATTTTACACATTTGATTGCAAAATACTACGGTGGTATGACAAGGCCAAGTTTGCCTGCAACCTTGCAGAGTGTGATTGTAGTAACCTTCTTCTGGATCCTCTCCAGGTCTGTGATTCTCACCCAAATATGATCCAGAGCTTTGCAGATGGGACACCCTGTGACTATACCATACCTTGGTGGAGGTGGTGAGCCTGTGGAATCCCACTCCTTCCACCCTCTAGGAGAGAAATGTGTGTGGAAAAGAACATGCATACTTCATCCCTCAGTCAAGTTTAAGTACGTCCCCCCAAAATGTGTGTGCCAAAATGACTTCTGCATCGCATGAGTGATCCCAATCATAAGGGTGAAACAATCACTGGTAAGCTAAATACATGCTTCACCTTTTGTGGTAATGTGGGTTGAGGACAGGCTATAGTTTTAAGAGGGGTGCAAATGTGAAACCGTTGCTACCCAAACAGCAAGGTACAATAGTCCAAAATAAAGGAATGTCCAATAGAGGTTCAATAAAAATATACATACTTCAATAAAAATACTATATGCAAAAATAACAGAATAGAATACACTACAAAAACCCTCACTTTTGGAAATAAGTCAGCATATGCAAAAATAGAGGGCTGCAGCACCCTGTGTAGTGAAAGAGGGGTGAAAGTAAATTGAATACATCAATATTCTTAAAAAGGATATGCTCTTGTGTGAAGAAGGGATTAAAAGTGATCTATACTGTCTCAAGGTCCCAAAGTTGGGTCATGGGTCAGGTAGGAGTTAATAGTACCTTCTTGCTGTTCTTGGCAGTGTGACAGCATCGAACCAAGCTTCTTGGTGCTGTGTGAATTGTTCGAATCAGGCATAAAATGCAGCCATAATGGTTTCCAGGAGGGGAGCAGTGTCGAGTTTGGGGTTGAACTGAAGTTTGCAGTAGTTCAAAGATGGACTCAAAGAATGAGGATCATGAGGGTCAACAGTGTCTATTACGAGTCTATCACACTGATGACTGGATGCATGGCTTGTGCTGGTCTGGTTTGTTGCAGCATTAGAATGTTGTGGTTTGATGAAGCCACTAGGATTGGTTCGAGCGTCGATATCGATCAGTGATGATGAAGTAGGTGGTTCGAACAAGGTAGCTGCAGTGATGCACTTTTCATTCGAGCCAAAGTAAGGACATAATCCTTCGATAGTGCAGCACAGCAGCTCATAAATTGGGAGAGTGCCAAAATGAACACCTGGAGGGTCTTGGTGGTTCGAATATGTCTAATGGTGCTCGAAACATGACTCAAAGTGGTTTGATGGTGAACACACAGGCATCATGGCAGCCAGGGTGCTGTGAGTTCCAATCCGGGGGCTTAGAGAAAAAATAGGTATTTCATCTTGTTTCCCTAAACACTGGGGAGGCAGGCAAATACCTGGAGGAGTCCTTCCCCTTCAGTGAGGTCTTGGGTACTGATGTAGCTAGCAGAAAGGCTGGTCTTGCTCCAGACACAGGTCACATTCCTAATGTTTAGGGAACAGAGATTTCCCCTGCCTTGGATTACATGCCTTCACCTCACAACTGGAAGGCTTCCGAAAAGACTGCTCTCCCAGCAGGATCCAAATGAATTCTTCTTGAAAGTCCAGAGATTAATCAAAGAAGGACTAGGAGACCCCATCTTTTATACTCAAATGCCTACAGGTGATAGGACAAAAGCAAGCCTGCTTAAATGGGTACAATCCCTGGCCTTTTGACAGGTGGTCTTTGCCCGCTGACATCATGCCCAAAGTATTTTGTGAAAAAAGAATGTGGAGGAGACAGGAAAGTAAGAGAGGTACATAGAGAAAAAGGATGATGGAATCCTCCTCCAACTATGCAGAGTTGCCTCTGTCTACACGAACCCCTCACCCTCCCCTACCCTTGCCCACTTCATCTAAAGCCCTCTGGTATCCAACAACCTGCTGTGAGGCTAGTCCTTTTGTTCAGAGTGTGCCCTTTGGTTCCTATTTCCCAAGACAGCTCCTTCTAGGGTGCTGTCTTACTAGAGAGAGATATTACCCAACGTAACAAAGGATCCTGTCATGCTGGGTGCAGCAAAACAGCCAGTATAAGGAGAATACACATCGCCTGATCATGGCTGTGCTGGGCTCAAACTGCTGACATCAGTATGATACCAATTTGATGTGTCTTTAATAATTATGAGGAATACTAGACACCCTACCTTAAACTTAGGTATATCTTATATTTAAATTGTACAACTGCCACCAGGATTATAACTCTCATGGTTTGGGAACAATGTTGCATATCTTAAATACAGACCCTGCACTGACATGACTTCGCTGTCACAGCAGCGGTCAAAAGGGCACCTGTGGCCTCTGAACATGCTCTGCACCACTGGAGAGCTAATGCTGCAGATAAGGAGTATGATGCAGCTGGCACTTGTGTCACTATGCTTTTGATATGGAGCTTTATGAAAGGGGGTCTGGTTAACAGCCCACCATTTCTGAGATGAACTACCCGCATAATTGTATTAATTAATAAAAATCAAAACAGACTGGGCTTCTTCACCTTGACAGATGGCAATTCCTCACATGGTGTTGTCGTCGTTTCACAAGTATCCCCTGCATAAAGCCTTTGAAATAAGGTTGTAAACCAATGGAACTGTAGGAACAACCCGTAATTTAGCTTCCGAACACTTACTTCAAATAAGGCAAACACTCTCTGGAATAAATGGAAAAGGTGAAAATAAGACAGCATGCAGATCTTCAAACAAGATAAAGTCATGATGTAAATCCTCAAGGAATTCCAATGCGCTGAAAGGAGATAAGAGATAAGGGAAATCCAGGCAGCCTGTGCTTTGTGTTCAGATGAGGTGGTACCATCTTTCGAGTTTCCATAATTCTTGTCTGCATAACCATGCACAGGAAGCGTTAAATTCCAGTAGCCATGTCATCATGAGACTGCTGGCAGATGATTTTTGCCACCAGAGAATTCAATCGTAAATAGACGAGAGAGAAGGGGACAATATTACAATATGTCAATTTGACGAAGACTGAAACAGGTTTTGGAGAACATGAAAAAATAAATGACACGTCATTGGAAAATGTGTTATAATACATTTTAAGACGTTCCCAAGAGAGTGCAGAAAAAGTTTAAAGATAGAAAAAGAAAGAAAAGAAAAGCTGATTCAAAGAAAAAAACAGTATGTAAGCAGTATTATTTTCCCCACCCTAAATGGAGTCATAAAATTAACAGCATGCAAAATAATGCAAAATTATAATTATCCGGCTCCCATTATAATGCAAAATAATGGGAGTCGGATGAAAAACCTAATCTAATCTTAAGCTTACTTTAACACTAAAAGGAACAAATGGGGGGGAAAGAAACATGTACTATGTGTTTTGAGACTCTCCTGCCTGATGATTCCAAGATCCTCTCCAAAATCATAACCATCCGCCCAGCAGGAGGAGTAGCTCGGATCTTTCCAGAGTGGGTCCCTGCTTCTGTCATTAGTACGCAGGCAACCTCCTCCTTTGAATGCTTGGTCTGCAAACTCGCTATCTCCCCTGGCCTCTCTCTGACTGTGGACATCATCTACAGGCCACCTGACCAGGTAGCACTCTTCCTTTCAGAGTGGGCTGACCTCTGCTCTTCTCTCCTTGTCTCTACCTCTCAACGTCTCCTCTGAGACCTCAACATCCAAATGGATGCTTCTAATCCCTCCTGAGTGCTCTTCCGCAACCTCTGCAACACTCTCTCGCTTTCCATTATGCCATCCGGTTTGACACACTCTGCCGGGCATACCTTGGATGTTCTCATCTCCTCTGACATACCCCTATCCATGGATAGTTCCACCCTATGTCTATTGTTGTGGTCCGTGTTGTGTTCACACATGCACTACAACTCCCACACAGTGTATGTCCTGTTGGTGTAGTCTGATCCCACAGGGTATTGGGCTGGGGGTCTTGCTGGTCTTTGTAGGTATGTATCAAGGAGTCGCGTAGGTTCTTCCTTCTTTTTATGGCAAAACGTGGCATCTCAAATTTTTGTTCTCCCACGTTTAAGAGAGGCCACAGTCTGAGGACTCCTTTCTTAATGTTATTTACCAAAGGTGAGAAACTGAAGACTGCAGTGATGATGTCATTTTGTTCTTGTCGCTTGGGGTGCTGTTACAGAGTAATGTCTCTGGGGATGTTCTTCGCCCTCTTGCGGGCTTGTTTTATAGTTCATTTTGGATAGCCTCGTTGTGAGAGTTTTCTGGCTAATTGGCTGGATTGTTTTTCATAATCGGTCAAGCTGAAGCAGTTTCTGCGGTATCTCAGAAATTGGCCGAAAGGTAGGTAATTCCTAAAACTGCTCGGGTGATAACTTTGGAATGTCAATAGAGAATTTCTATCTGAAGGTTTGTTGTAGACTGGGGTGGCTAGCTCACCCTTACCCTTCTTGATCACCAAGTTGAGGTCAAGGAAGTGAATCGAGGATTGACTGTGGGTTTCCATGAAGGTGAGATATTCATTTTGCTCATTAAGCCAGCTCATGAAAGCAACTAAATCTTCATCATTAACTTTGAATAACATGATCACATCACAACGGGGACATTCTGCACCAGGTGCTTGAAGCCCAGCAACATCTTTCAGATTTTTTTGTTCTACTTGACATAGGAGACAAATAGAATGGATACCACTCAACTTGCCAAGCAAGATACACATGCTGTAGGTAATATGACATGTGTTTTTAAAAGCTATAATGCACTCACTGCAATAGTCTAGTATTAGGACAAGCTTCATCCCCCGTCCCCTCGCCTTGGGAAGGTGATGCCCCAGCGTACCCAAGGGGGAGGAAGACATAACGGTTAGTTTCGAATTGTAGGAGGGCAAGAGATTCAGGATTCAAACATTTATTTTATAGAAAAATTACCTTGATTGCATTACCTGAGATTTTAAATGTGTGATAATACCATTATTTCACCCATAGGTTGGGCTGCAGCCTTGTACCTCTTGGGTGTGTTTCCCACAGAGCAAGGTATTGGCTGGTGGCAGCTACATGCTGACTTGGCAGTGGCTCTAAGTGTCCTGCATTTTTGGGACACCCAGACCTTGCCATAGGAATCAATGGATTCAAGAAGGCCATTGTAGCCTCCTGGTTTCTATTGCCTTTCACCTTGTTTCCCAAAGTCCTGGGAAGCCCTGCCTCTGTCCCTTTCCTCCTGACAGGCTGTTGGGTGGAAATTCCATAGATGGCTCTGGGGTTGCCTCCTGTCAGACTAACTGGAGCCTTCTCAGGGGCTCTGTGTTAAGGCTGCACCCTTGGGGTAGGACCTTTGTGAATGGCATCTGAAGTAAACTCACATTCTGTGTTGTGGGTTTCTGGGTGTGGTGTGTGTGACACAATGGCGGAGACAACCCTGACTGAAACTGGAGTGAATGCAGTATATGGTGCCTAAAAGCTGGGTGCTAACCCCAATCCACATTCTTTGTTATGGGTGTGTGGGTGGAGTGAATGGCTTGGATGCCTGAGAGCCTGATTGGCTTCATGAATGCACTGGTGAATGATTGGCTGCTGAGCCTGGCTCAGCCTGAGTGAATGGGTAACCGATGGGTATATCTAGGGACCTCTCACTCACCATTTTGTTTAGAAGTGAAGTTGAAACATGAAGCTGTTCCCTGGAGCTCAGCTGGAGTAACAAGTCTGCTGCTGCATTTTCCTCATGTAATCCGAAAGCTGCTGTATTCTTCCAAAGACTGATCCAAGAGAGGACCTGTTTAAGAGACCTCTCCCGAGCTATGAGGGAACATCGTACAACTGCAAAACTTCATCCGAAGTAACCTGGAAGCCAGTCCTGTGTGCCTGCCTTCCAGCGTAGGGGTCTTCATAAGCCAAGAAAAGAAGTGCTTGGACATCTTGAGTCGTAGAAGTCCAGTTGTGTCACCCAGGGTCCGCAGGAGTGTTTGTGACCACTGGAAGCCAGATTGCTGTCAACCACCCAGAAGAGGGGGTACACTGCCATTTTGCTACTTGACACCAGAGCTGCAAATGTTCAAAATCTCTTGATAATCCTTAAAGTGACAACCTTGCAACAACAGCTGACCACTTTTCCAGCCAAAGAAGATCCCAGTTCGCTGTGTACAGAGAAAGGTCCATCAGTGGGTTTCCCACCACCAAAATACAAACAAGATGTCCACATGGTCCAGCATTGTTGTGGTTCCGTAGTCTAATCTAGTGGTCAAGTGCAGGCTGCCAGAGGCCATCCAGAAGTCAGTGCTGCGGCTGCAGCACTGAAGATCCAAATATCATTGAACCATGAAATCTCAAAACCCAACACCTACTTCTGCCACTGCACCAGTCGCCATTAAAAGGCATCCAAGGTCCCCAGGGGTCTTCTTCATCCAGGCGTTTTCGGAGTCCACAGCAAGTTTCACCTTCCCCAGAGTTCCGCAACTGGAGTAACAAGCGTCCAATGCAGACCACCGTGAAGATCGAAACTGCTGCCTTTCTGAAAGTACTTGGTTCCTCTTTTGCTCTTGGCCACGGCATCCCACTGACTCCTTCTTGCAAAAGGGGCCGATCCTTCAGGGGACCCATTGAGTGAAGCCAAGAAACCCTGCCACTTCTCCTGCGAAGGCACCAAACGTACTGTGACAAGGAAGAACATCTTACAGCCTCAGGAGTCGTCCAGGAGTCCCAGAGTCACCTTGGATCTTGTTCTCCTGTGGCATCTCAGGTACCTTGAGGTGGTAGAGCCTGCAGAAAGAAAGCAGAGCATTGTTGAACATTTTTGGACTGGGCTGTAAAAGACAAGATAAGGTACTCCCTGTCTTTCACATTACAGGTTGCCCGGATGGGGGATACTCACACAGTTTAACTATTTAAGTCTCATAAAAGTATACTGCCTATGTTCTGAAACTAACCTGCCTTTATTCCTTGTTGTATGAAAGTACACCTTACTTAAGAATTCACATGCCTGTTTTAAAATGTCAGCAGTTGGTGCATTATTACCGGAATGTAAGTCTAGTGTGGGACCACATATGGTGGGTATATATTTGACATTATTTGAGTACAACGTGTTATTGTTTATATGTATATATTTTACTGAACCTTATTTTATAAAAAGAAGCTGTGTTATCACTTAACATAGTGTGTGGACATTCCTTTGTGGGGGCTTGGGGACTCACTGTACTAAAGAACCAGCCTGCATCACCTCCTGAGTGCTTAAGCCTTGGTTGCTCGTCCAAGTTACCATATAGAGAGACAAATGTCAGATACGAACAACCCATTTGTCATGAGCCGCCACCGCCGAACAGGGAATTCTGGCCGCGTAGGGTTCCAACGGCCGATGCACTACATCCCCATCGGGCCTTGCAGTCCTCACGCTTGTGTACAATATCACAAACAGACACACACATGTTGAATGCCACTCAGGAACTAAAGAGCATCGGATTCTGGTTTGCATAGCTTCCCGACAAGCTACGGCACTAGTGTTGCTTACCTGTGTCTCCTGTTTTCCTCACTCTTTGGAACTGCTTACCTGGTACTGGACCCTGGATTGCCTTTGGATTGCCTTGTCATCTCCCTCTGAACTGCGTACCTGGTACTGGACCCTGGATTGTTCTTTGGATTGTCTTGCCTTCTCCCTTGGAATGGACTATCTGGTACTGGACCCTGGATTGTTCTTTGGATTGCCTTGCCTTCTCCCTTGGAACTGCTTACCTGGTACTGGACCCTCGATTGTTCATTGGATTGCCTTGCCTTCTCCCTTAGAACTCCTTACCTCGTACTGTACTTTGGATTGCCTTTGGAATGCTTTGCTTTCTCCCTTGTACTGCTTACCTTGCATTGTATCCTGGATCATTACACTCGGCATGCATCTTGATTTGTCAATATTTTCTACTACTCAGGATTCAAGTAGGTTTCTGGGGACTTGAGTCATAGAGGGGTTCTAAATATTACTGAACCTGACCTTGTCCCCCTTCTCTTCTTGCAGCCTGCGGAAACCACCCAGTTCACCCTCAGTTCTTTCAATCCTGTGCTTCTCCAGATATGTATTACTTGGAGGTTTGCAGTATTGGGGGGGATACCCATTATCCTCATCTGCCTAGGTCCCCACACTCCTGTCCCGACACTGCGACCAGAACCCATCTGGAAGAATCTGACATCAGTGGGGGACACTGCAAAGAAGTTCATCTGGCAGTGCACACATGAACTCCACAGCTCCTTAAACTAGTTCAGACCATACACAGGTGAGATTTTAGAGAGTGGAAAAGTGTAAGAGGCTGTGGGATAGACTCCAACCCATTATGGCATTCTATATCCTTGGGGGTCCCCACGAGAATTCAGCAGGCCCACTGCAAACCTGATGGTTGATACTTATGTCCTTGAGGCATAACAACTGGGTAGTGATGACATCCACTACAATTTTGAATTGGCAAAATGTCCGTTTAATTAGCTGTGTAATGCCTAAGCTGCTCCACAACTATATTGCAGTTCGAATTGGTTTGGCACGGCGGGGGCTTTATTAAAGGAAATGACTCAATGACACACAGGAGAGAGTTTACTTTCATAAAAATGAACAAGCATCGCTGAAGACAACAGTGGGAGAAATCCCCAGTCCAATCAGTTGGAAGATCATACAACCGATACCCCAGATAATACAGATTTGTGTGCAAGCCCACTACAGTAATGTGGATGGAGTGACATGAGGAAAGGTTATGAGACTCACAGAGTAGTAGTTGAGGGTATTGTACAATCTATTTATGGTCCCAACATCCTAAAAGTATATGGCATTACCATCCAACTGAACCACTGTCTGAGCTGTACTACCAGGCACGCACACTGAAGGTTCTGTCTCCATTAATTTGACTCTATCAACCAGCAGAACCACCCTCTGAGTCCTAGTACCATGCTCACACACTTGAGATTCTACATCAATTTGTTTGGCTCTACAAACCAGCACACTGTCTAAATGTATTTGGTTCAATCAAGCAGTGGACCCACTAATGTCTTGTCATCACTCTCCCAGTGCACCATATTCCCCCTTTTAGTAATCTTTCATCCAGCCATCTAGAAGAGTGTAGGTCAGTGCAGGAGCATCTGATTCTCCATGGCAACTAGCATTTTCTGCCTAAATGGCACCACACCCTGAATTCTACCAACACAAACACAAGGATGCACTCCTAGTAGTTAAAGAGGTCCTGCTCGTGGATGGTGGTACTGGGTAAGGCCGTGATGGGCCATACATGGGGTGATCACGGAGAGGGTTGCATTAGCTCCGAGTCAAGAGAGATGGGGGTTGCTTGATAGAGTGTGACACTCTCTTGCTGTTAACCCTTTGCAAGGATGCTGCAGTAGCTCGATCTATGGTAAGTGATGTGCACTCCTTGAACACATCATTGCGGTATAGCCTGCACTGCTTGTGATTCAAAGAAGATCTCCTGATACTCTTACTTGTGTTATGCCAATGACTGGACTTCTGTCAAAGTTGCCTGACATGCATGACCAGATCGGTAGCGATTTCAAGGATATTAATGTTTGTGATTGGACTGCATTCTCGTGAGGGAAGCCTGAGCCAGCCTTGCCCCTTCCATACACATACGTTGTGCTGCAGTGGCTCCTGTCTTCCTGAGCCTTCTACTGGGTTGCAATTTCTCACTCATCTGCCTGGTGCCCTTTAGTTTCCTGCAGCTAGACTGTTTCCTCTCCCCACTTTCCCTCACCAGCCTGCACCTCTATGGCTACCTCAATGAACCTCCTCCTTCCCACCAAGACCAAGTTCAAAGTACTGACCTATCTTCTGCTGCTACTCCTTCAGCGACTCTGCCTCTATCACAACTTTCCTCATATGTCTCCCCTGCCTCATGCTCTCTCTCCCCCTCATCATCCAGCATCTACATCTCCTCAACAACCACATACCCCTCCTAATTCACTTTCACATCTTCCACAGCCACTGTGGACCCTTCATTAACCACCATCTTCCTCTCCTCAATTGCTGCCTCCCGCATTTCACATTTGATCTCAACCACAATCTGCCCTTCCTCAGCCTCTGTTTCCCACTGCTAGCTGACTCACTCAATGCCTGACAAGGATTCAGAGTAGTCCAGCTCCCCATCTTCTCCCCTCAGCACACACTCCAAGCAAAAGGTCCCAATGTTCAAAACATCAAGGTGACTAATGTGCTTAAGGTGTCAAAGTGCAAAACAAAAACAAGGACAACAAAGGGATTCTTGAAATATTCAACTGATGGAAAAGTGTTCTCGAGAGACAGAAACAGTAGTGAAGGTTGCTGAGAAAAACACTGGAAGACTTATTGGGCTCTCTCAAAAAGGCTTCTCTGCAAGTACAGGCAAGAAATGATTTTTGGATACGTTAGTAGTTTTTTAAAAATATTACAATATTCGGGGTGGCACTAAAGGAACATGGAAACATTTGTTGTTGTTTTATCATTTTTAAACGGATTAAAGGTAGAAAAGAGAGTTTAGATAAGGAGCCTAAAGATCACATCCAAACTGGCAAAAGGCGATACAGCAGGGATCAAGAAAGATCAAAAACATTACACACAACTAACACACTCTCGGAAACACTCAAATCTTCTCCTAAACCAACAGAAAGCAATCAACTTTGCTTTAAAATCCAACAATGTGAAAGCCGGCCCAGTCCACTCAAAACTGGACAGCCAAATGGCCCTCTAACCCATTTTAGAAAGGCTCAAGGCCTCCAATTGGCAGGCCTTGGACCCCATTCAGCAGAGTTTGACTCTTGGCAAATCGCACTAGATTTCCAGAGGTCGGCGCTAAACATAACCGATACGGTTGACTTTCCGAAGGGACACATTTTGGGAGGTTTGAGCACTCCTTACCATGGCCTTGATAGTAAAGGTAACAAAGATTGAGATAGCTCGATGACAACACCACCAAGATTCTATTTGTTTTGGTTTTTGTCAGCCAAATACTTTATTTCGGCAGTACGCCATGAAAGCCATAAAATAGTCAAAATAAAATCATACAATAATACAAACAATTCTTCCAAGCACAGATAGACATAAAAGAAAAAGATCAGGTTCTTAGTGCTAATATAAGCAATTTATATTATAACACGTTTGCCCCTTAACAAATACTTTTAGCAGCCACACATGCTGTACCATACAGCAGAATCTCATTGCACTGTGTGGGGAAATGTAATAGGGAAATACTGGTAACTCCACATTTCATCATCCACATTGTAGCAAAAGTTTGAATGTTAACTAGGGATAAGGGTGTGAGACTCATGTGTGAGGTTCAAGCTGTGCCTAATAGATGTCAATATGATAACGCATAAAGCACATGCCAGCCAATTTGAATTCAACCCTGCAAAACAGGATTTATCATTCGCACCACACCACAGCAATGGACTAAATGCAATGAAAGTTAAATTAACATATTAATCATACTAACATCCCAGGACCCAATAACCCACTCTCCTACTAATATTCAGTGCAATTTAGATCATTGATTATGAGTGCAAAACATTGGTGCTTTGGGATAAAGGGGCCCATTTCATAAAATGTAAAGATATGTGAGCTGTGCAAAGTCAACTGGAAATGTAGAAAATGTAGAATAAGATGTGTTTTGCAGTGAATACGTGACAGGGTTGGATGCAAATTAATTTATTTAAACTGGCTCCATTGTTCATTTGGGGGGAAGGAGGAAATAGCGCCGGACGAATATAACATTTTCATTCAGCACTGCAGCTTGAATCTCGGTCAAAGGCACTAAGAAACTCACATGCTATTTAATGGGCTGGTTTGTCCAGGGGAGGTCCTTTGAATGACACATGAGTTTTGAGAAAAAGGGATTGAGCAGAGAGGGCTGGGGAATTCACTCATTCATTGGCAAAGGGAGCAGAAGGACTGGAAGAGAGCTACTCCAGGACTCTTTCCCTCTGGCTGACTTTGGGAGCAGAAAGTCTGGCTCGTTCATTCCAGACAAAAAAAAGGGAATATCACCAGCTGAGCAGTGAAGGGCTGTCCTGATCTCTGTGGTATGAGAACCCACTGACCCCAACAAATCTAGGTAATTATGCAGTAAATTGAGGAGCATGTAATGTATGGAAGAAATATTTTACAGGCTGTTGTGGTTAGAAATATGTTTGTTTTCTTAAAGTAATTCAAGATCTTTGTTTTACGTGGATTCCCACTTATGAAGCAAGCTTTTGTTAAGACAGGAGGCTCATAGCTGCCAAGAATTGTGAGGGGACCATTCAAGGTTACAGATGACTGTGCGTTAGCCAGCCAGCAACAAATGTGTAATTGAAGCTTAGTACCAGAAAAGCTAGTTGATGTGTGCAAGCTCTTTCATGAAACACATGTTATCCATGTTCAAGTATAAATTACTGTAAAAAGAAAATAGCACAGCATAATCCAACTGTTTATTTTCTGAATTTTAACATTTTATAAAGCTACAAAAGGAAAAAATGAGCTAGCCTCCTTATTCTCATTATGTGTCTGAATGATTGTGTTAGAGGTTCAACAGGTGGTAAGCTCATTTTACTAAAGGCTACAAATTACCACATGTGATAAAACATAAAGTAAACTGCTTGTTGTGAGTTGAGTTTTTCAGAAGTGCTATGCGTGTGTGTGAGTACAACTATTTTGTGATGTGAAATGATCAATGTATTTTAAAAAACAGCCAAAAGGGTATAAAGTGGTATTGTACATAAAATACTGCAAGCAGATAAGCGTGTACTAATTCCAGTACTTGATTACTGTTAGTGACCATGCTAAAATAATTATGAGGGAGTGTTCTGAAATTAGTCTCACCACTAAAAAGATACCCTAATAAGGTTACCACAATATATTACCACAAACTAACAAAATACCACAATTGCACTGTACCACAAAACTACCACGAGAAATCAAAACATAGCCAAAAAGATCTCTTACAACAGTTAAGTAAACAGGTTATTTTCACAAAGCAGATTTTACAAATGCAAGTCTTCTTAACCAGGACCTGTAAAGGACACTTCTTATGCACACTATCACCCGAAGGCATCTTGGCGCGAGGACACAAAGAGGTAGCAGGCCATATCGCCAACCCTGGAACAACCATGTTTTCAAAGCTTTCCTGAATTAAAAATGATATGAAACGGCTCTCAGGCCAGAAGGTAGCCCATTCCATAGTTGACTAGCCGCATACGAAAAAGCCCGTCCACCTAGGCGATCCCTATGTATTTTTGGAATAGCCACTAGCTTAGCATCTTCTGACCGCCGCAATCTGCCAGGGACATACTGAGAAAATACATCCTGCAGATATTGGGGTTGCTGTTTGAAAAAGGCCTTGTGTACCAAACGGAGGGACTTGAATTGAATCCTTTGGGTCACCGGGAGCCAGTGAAGCAGTCGGTAGCTATACAGTAGCTTTGATGAGCAACCAAGGCTTAAGTACTGGGCTGATGTGATAGCCATAGAATGAAGCAGTCACCACCATGGCGGCAACATTTTGGACCAGTTCGAGACAGTGCTCCACCCCAAGAGGTTGCTCCAGATAGAGTGCATTGCAGTAGTCCAGCCGACTGGCAATCAGAGAGGATACCAAGGGTTGCAGATCTTTTGGCAAAAAAGGCATGTCCCGGCGAAGAACCCTAAGAAAAAAATGGCCCGTTTTGCAGACAGCATTGGCCTGCAGTGACATAGATAGATCAGAAGACAAAAAGACCCCAAGATTCTTAACCACATTCACTGGAGTAGGAAAATCACCCAAAGCGAAAGGCCAGAAAGAACTCGACCATTCAGCTGTGATCAAAGAGGAACCCACCACCAGAACTTCTGTCTTGTCCCCATTCAGCTTCAGCCATTTGGCACTCATCCAATTTCCTACTGCAATTTCCTAGTCTAGAGGAGGTCCCAGACATGGCCTGCACCCCATCCCCTCATTTCAAGGTACCAGGAGCATACTCGCCAAAGTATGTTACGTATGAGGAGCAAATGAACCACCAAAGAGCTGCACTGGGACTCTGCCCAGTGTACATCAGAAGATCCATACCTGTTGAAGTGCCCATAACCAGACAACCTTGGGCAGCACGATACCCTATCAGACAGCCGTACCAGCCGCTGAGACGAAATAAAGAGTACCTACAGACGGTCCATGAAGAGACCCAAAGAGCCTTAATGGAAGGCCAGTGGAAATGAGACAAGGGCCTAAAGAGACTCGCCAAATGAACGAAAACAGCAATTGAAGCTAGCACGCCAGTGCGAGTAGCTATGAAAATAAATGCAGGGGAGAGATGATGTTAAAACGTAAGGAAATGTTGCTATGAGACAAGATGGAAATAACCAACCAGTTAAATGTGTGAAAATAGGCTTGAAACGCAAGAAGCTAAGAAAACGATACTGCTTGCAATGCTTAGTAGAAGAATAGAGCGGCAAGCGCCATCTATATCTACCTCAATAAGGCACGCTATACAAGTGCAACCCCATTTTGTAAAGCAGAATTGGGCCCAGGCTGCCAGAGGCCTAACAGACCAACTTTTATAGCCCGGCCAGAATCAAGAGAAGGAGCTGAATCGAAACTCAACAAAGAGCGGCTCATGCCGGGGAAATCGAGATCATCCAGAGAAAGGGAGGAGAGCGTCAGCTAACAAGAATCAAACTTCAAAGCATACCAGCTTGCACCGTGAAGGTCAAGATAAGGGGGGCCCAGGCAGGTGGCAGGGCTAAAGAAGAACAAATGCACGAAAAGCTGGAAGCTGAAGCGGATTCATGGTGGTCTAACACATGGTCAGCCAGGCGCGAAGGGACACTACCACCTGATGTCACCCAGAACCCGAGGATGCCATAACTTTTCCTGAAAAGAGGCTACAGTCTCGAGGCCATACCCAACCAACTAATTGACACATAGCCCTAAGATACTGATTGATGGAAGGGAGGCAGAATGAAACTTGTGACACCAGGCACCTGGGTGTCCATTCTGCATGCTGCTAATTAAAAGTGGAGATTCATGTCAAGAGTTGTAACCTCCCCAATCACAATGGACCAAGTTATCTAGGGTCCTATATATCGTAGAACCAATGAGACGTCGTACTTGTAGTGACGTTTATCATGTGTGATGTAGAGGGAGGGGTGTAGACGCCCACCCGATAAGAGTTATCCAATCCGCATGCTCTGTTACCATATACAGATATAGCACCTATACTTAAGTTACCTTTCCTAACCAATTATATTGCATGACAAATTTTGTATAGTTAGACGTCAGCGATGACGAGTTTTGCCTATAACTATTGCAGTCTGACTGAAGTTCAAGGAAGTCGGAGCGAGACAGGTGATTGTAACGATGCTGATACCCAACTGCTTACCTGTTTGATGTACTTGTCATTAAACGGACTTCCCTTTGCCAAATTACTGAGTCCTCATTATTGAGTCGTGTTGGAGTAAGTGAATCCTGCACCCCCTTTCCTCACATGGTGCAGCTATCTTGTCTTACAGGTTCTAGAGGATGAGCGCTGACCTATAGGCCCATCAGTGGGTTTCTCTCCTCCTGAACACTTGGTAGCGTGAGGATGGTTTCGGCCATTGATTATCAATTATGGATTATTGATTAATATAGTTATAAGATACCTATAGACCGACGGCACAAAGTAACTCTAGGCCTTTGGCAATATCACAAGTCCTTTCGCCATTCCGGCTGAGTAGGCTGAGAAGCTCCCCGTGGAAAGCGATAGAGTAAGTACATAAAAATCTGCAGTGGGTCTGAAGGAACCCGCCTTTCCAAGCACATAACCCTTCTCATTCCCACGGGTAGCCAATCGGACGAAAAGGCCGCAAGAGGCTGAAGAGGAAGGGGCGGTGATCCCGAAGCTCCAGAGAGGAAAAGATGAAACAACAATCTTGTCACTTTGGCAAATGTCTTGTAGGCATTAGAACAAGTAAGGGAAAGGTAACGGATGGTGGCGGAGGAAAAAATAAAATAGCCAGAAGTAGAGAAGACTGTATATATATATAAGGGGTTAATGACTCGGGTATAAGAGAAAATGTAAAGGATACCGGGGGGCACCCGAGAGAAAAACATAAAGGATACCGGGGGGGGGGGGCACCCGAGAGAAAAACGTAAAGGATACCGGGGGGGCACCCGAGAGAGAAACGGAATGGATACCGTGAGGGCACCCGAGAGAAATACGTAAGGATTCACCTTGTTCCTGCGCTTTAATACAGCGGTCAGAAGAAACGTGAACTCATAGCCCATATAATAAGGGATAATTAGACTACAATGACGTTTAAAGATGCATTAAAGGAGTTTGTTTAAACTCCATGACGGGGTATGGATTAGAAGGCAGGTATATGTATGACCAGCTGGTGTCTGTCTAGTCTGTCAAGTGTCTGACATATGTGTTCTGTTGTACTACAAGAACTGTTCCATTGATTGTTTGAAATGAAGTTTGATTTTATGCGATTCCGTAAAGAAGAGGGAATCGCCAATGAATTGATGGTTTTGAGTTAATTGATAGTATAAAAACATTTGTGGCAGGAAAAGATTGGATTGGAGCTTGCATATCTGGTGCTCGCTCATACTAGTAAAAGGATAACAAACTGTAGAAATATTGTTGGTAAAGGAAGTGAAAATGGAGGAGGTCATCCCACTTGCGCATCTGTGCATGCAACTACCTAAGCATGCTCCTAAACTAAAAAAGTATAGTACGGAGTGGTTAAAGGGTACCGCCCACAAGATGTTTATGCCTTGGCCACAGAATGGGTCTCTATCTAAAGCCGTCTTACAGCACATGACGACTTATTTACATGCCAAATATACAGGCAAGAAGCTAGAGAAACGTCTTGCTGTTCTAGAATTGTGGAAAATGTTTGAAGAGACGAAGGTGGAAGAACCACCAAAAGACTGGATACTAAATGTGCGTACGGACGGGGGTGAGTCGTCTACCGCGCCACCGGCCCCACCTGAGCCAGTCATTGAAGGAAGTAAGACAGAGGGGCTTTACCCGCTAAGAGAACTTAAGGCAGCCACGGGGTATAGCAACCCTGCATATGAGTCGCCTATGTACAGTAGTGACGACAATAAGGGAATGGAACAGGAAAACAATCTTGCCTCCGCGGTCCCAAAGGACAAGGAGAGACGCGAAGATGAAGGAAAGGATCGGGCATAGAGTTGTGCACCCCCTGATAAGGAGAAAGAGGGAAAGAAGCGAAGGGGAAATGAAGGTAGAACTGATGAGATGGCAGTCGCAAAAGACGAATGGATGGGAGGTCAGATATTGCTGAAGCTTGATGGAAAAAGAAGTGATGATATAAGGCCAAGAGAGAGGTCTGATGAGACGCAAAGGAGAGAGAGAGAAAAAGAAATGGAAATAAGGGATGAAACGACAAGAAGGAAGGATATGCTGAAGCGAGAACAGCTATATCGCGAAGAGCAAGTGAAACAGCTCTATCGCAAACAAGAGGCAGCCTATGACCAGTTCAGACAGACTAAGCAAAGGATGGAAGAAGAGCAAAGGGTACATGAGAAGAGAACGAAGAGAAGAGAAGAGGAGGAAATTAGAAGGAAAAAGGAACGTAGAAACGAAAGGATGAGGGAAGTAGACAAGAAGAAGCGAGGAGCGCAAGGAAGTAGATGAGGAAACAGAACGAAAGCGCAGACAGAGGGCACAGGATCTTGAATATCTGGAGCGGGAAGTTAAAAAACCCAATCCTGTTGTACAATGGGAAGACATAGAAGAATTCTTTCCTGCAAACAACTCGGTGCAAGGTATAAGTGGGACAAATATTGAAGATGACTTCGACACCAGAAGTATTGTGGAAACGATCGATAAAATATATGATGAGATGGGGCTGGAGCAAATACCCCAAGGGGGAAGGGAAGATGAACGCCTAGATAGCACTCAGCTATATGACACTGAGGATGTCACCCGAAGTAGTGGGAGCAGGGGACTGTCCCTAGACAGGGTGGAGATTGGGCAGAATGAAGAAGATGCAAGGAGTTGTGTTAACTGGGAGTATTCAGAATCTGATTCCGGTGGGGAAATGGAGGATGTGGCACAAACGAAGGGAGACTGTGCGAAAAACGGCTCCCAGTCCGTAATAAGGACACCGAAGTCTGCCGCGCAGTCCGGCCGACGTGAAGGAACACTCCACGGTCAAAGGGGGGGTCAGCATCTGCCTATGTAGACAGATTAAGGGCATTGCCAAGGAGACGGCAAGGCGGGAATGCCACCCCAGCGGTAGACAGGAGAGCTGTGGGGAAAGAAAAGGAAGACTGCGCATTCCAATTCCCGCTGCTCGAAAAGTGGGGAGCAAGACCGCAATATATTCCATGGCCACACATGGACCAAGAAAACCTAAAAAAACAAGCTTCCAATGCTGACATCGGGAGCCGGGAAGTGGATACATGAGTTAGAGAAAATGATGGGGGGTGTCACCTTAGCTATAGGGGATATTAAGGGCCTCCTAATCGCCATACTTGGTGAAAGAGCAGACGATGTATAGAAACGGGCTGGCTACCCTCGGGTAACCATAATTGACACCTCCCATGACGGAGCGCCATTTAATAATTGTAGAGCAGCAGTGTGGAAAGCGATGCGAACGCTATATCCAGACACTTCAGATATGGGAGCTATAACTCGAAAGATGAAAGAGTCAGAGGATCCGTTAATTTATATCCAGAATTTTCAAGACGCGTGGGTGCTCGAAAAGCATGAGTCTTGGATGAAATCGATCCCTGTATTCTACCACATATTATGCCAGGGGTTGCCTGATCCAGTGCAGAAGCAGCTAAAAAAATTGGTAGGACTAGAAGCGAAACCATGGGCCGAAATACAGTTGACAATCGCACACTACTGTAGATTGTTGCAAGAAAAGAACTGAAAGAAAGAGGCAACTCGTAAGAGTGAGGAGGCGAAGCTGGTGCAAAAGAAACTCTCAAAGTATGTTCTCGAGGGAGCCATGCTGACAAGACCATTTGAACCAAGCACGCAATCAGCAGCTAACCCATCCCAGAATAACCAAGGTAGTGCTGGATTTTACCCGAGGGGGAGGGGTTTTGGAGAAAGAGGATGGCAGAGTAATCAGGCTGGGTTTTGAGGTACCCAGGGAGGCTTTCAGAACAATCAGGGTGGCTTTCAGAATGCGCAGATAGCCAGTCCTGCTATGCCAGATGCACACATGGCCCGACCTCTGCCAGTTTGTTGGCTGTGTGGAATAACAGGACATATGGCGCGCATGTGCAGAAGCCAAGGCATGTGGCAAAATAGCCATGGGATGGGGGCAGGTATGGCGAATCAGCCAGCCGTCCTGCAACAGGGCAGTGCACAAAATCACACAGTGCAGCAGCAGGAACCAGGCTCGCAGCAAGGTGCGCAGCAAGTCATTCAACCCTTGAACATGGGGAACGTACCGCAGGGACAATCCCAGCAGGCACCACCACAAATGTCGCAGGGCATTAGCTCCGCTGGGGGAGTCAACCCTGGAAATGGGGGAAATCAGCAAGTATACAGTGGGCCGAACCTATATATGAAACAGGACAGCTCACGGGGGACTCTGATGTCCTCTATCCTATCAGTGACACCAGACCCAAATAGGGAACCTAGGGTGAATGTCGTCATAGGGGGTAAAGAATATTCCTTCTTAGTTGACACGGGTGCAATGCGCTCGTGCATACAAAAAGGCACATTTTCCTTGTCCAGTGATGCTAAAGATACACAGAGTTACACCGGAGCTCACAGTAGAGTTCCCTTTACAGACGCACTCCCAGTCTCTGTGGGAGAGCACAAAATGAATGTACCCTTATTGTATTCACGTCAGACCCCAGTAAACATTCTGGGTCGGGACTTAATGACTAAGTTGAATATGACAATCTCGTTTACCGAGAACGGTATAGTGTGCTCCACTCCAGGAATGCATTATTCGAACGTGTGCAAAATGATCAGAGCATACTCAGGACGTATAGCCATGAGAGCTATACCGTTAGAGCCGGAAGTCTTCGTATATGGTGTGCGGGTGCTCATGGCGGGATTGCCAGGCCTCGCTGATAGAACTATGAGGACACCTGATGAGTACCTATTCAGACCCAGAATACCTATGCATGAAGAAGAGGGACAAGTATTTCCCTTAATGATACAATCTGCCGCAGTGCGAGGGAAAGTAGCATTGGTCGAAGGATACGATGATGAAGGCAGACAATGGTGCGCGATTATCGCCATCGAAGAAGGGTACCGAGTGACTGACGTCACCAATGACGAACTGTTCGAAGAACACCCTGACTTAGAAGAGGCAAGGATAGAAGTGAATCTTATATTTTGGGGCAAAATGATGAAACGGGAGGTGCCACAGAGAATGATGCTGGCACTGATACGTCCAGAATACTTCTAAGATGACATGGCCCAAGTGCCTGTCACAGTATGGACTACAGGGCCTATGACGTAGGCCTCCGGTAGGGAGAAGGTGAAGTGAAAATTAAACTAAAACCAGGAGCAATTTTACCAAGGGCACGACAATATCCTATGTCCAGAGAGGCAGATGAAGGGATCTCGAAGACAATTTCCGCCATGATGGAGCAGGGCATCCAGGTGTCGTCAGAATCACCTTGCAACACAGTGATTTACCCTGTCAAGAAATCCATCCACGATTCTATGCAACATACCCACTGAGGCAAAATATTTCATGGTGATTGACTAGAAAAATGCGTTTTTCTCAATCCCGTTGCACCGTGACTCACCAGACCTGACGTCATTTACTTTCAGACGAAAGCACCTGAAAAGCACGAGGTTGCCACAGGGGTACTGTGAGTCTCTATCCATTTTCAACAGAGTCCTGCAGATGGACCTAAGCAATATTGCAGTAGACAGTGTTGTTTTGCAGTATGTGGATGACATTCTGATCTGCAGCATCACTGAGGAACAATGCAGGCGCGACTCTGTCCAGCTACTGACTATCCTGGCTGAGAAAGGACATAAAGTTGATAAGAAAAGTTACAATACTGTCAGCGAGAGGTGCTGTACATAGGCCAGCTAATCTCACACGAAGGGAAAAATGTAACCCCAGAAAGGGCTGAAGCTATCATGAACACGGCTAAACTACTCATGATAAAACAAATGAAAAGCTTCTTAGGCCTGTGCAATTATGTCAGAG
The DNA here is from genome assembly GCF_040938575.1 of Ambystoma mexicanum. Lineage (NCBI taxonomy): Eukaryota > Metazoa > Chordata > Amphibia > Caudata > Ambystomatidae > Ambystoma > Ambystoma mexicanum. The sequence goes on along the minus strand of NC_090922.1, from coordinate 856,195,388 downwards.
CATGGGTCTTCGACTACAGCTCATATACCAAGCCCTTGCTTCAGGCTTTGAAGAAAGCCCATGCAACAAAAGGAGAAATTGAATGGACTGAGGCAATGAAAAAGGGTTTGCAGAACTTAAGGGGGTAATTTGTAAGGCCCCAGTTCTTGGGATTCCTAATTATGCAGAGGGATTCTACCTGTTCCCACATACAGATGGCAATTTTATGATGGCAGTACTCGCTCAGCGAACCTCACTGGGGTACAAGCCCCTAGCTATTACAGCAGGAGTTTGGACCCGGTCATGAAGGGCCACTTCCTATGCAAACAAAATTTAGCTGCTGCCGCGTTCGCCATTGAAAAGGCATCATCCATTGTGATGGGGTGCTCCATGACATTGTACGTTGAGCACTCGTTATTTGCCATACTAGAGAAGCCAAAGGGCACGCTGCCATCTCAGAGAACATCCGCATATGAAGTAATTATCTCTAACCCATCGATAAAAATTGTTCGATGTAAAACAGTAAACCCAGCTACGTTCATAGCTGAGCCAGTCACAGAGGGAAAACCTATACACAACTGTGCAAATTATGAGGAATTCTATGATGAAATCCCCAGGGTAAAGGAAAAAGCCCTGGGAGGTGGCGAAATCGTGTTCATTGACGGTTCTTCGAGAATCGATCAAGAAGACGGACAAAGATATACAGGCGTGGCCGTGGTAAAACACCTAGCGAATGGAGAGTTCCAAGTACTTGTCAGTGTGCGAATATCCTCTCACTATTCTGCGCAAGCTGCAGAACTATTGGCGCTGATACTTGCCATTGATAATCATGCAGACGAGGACGTAATTGTGTACAGTGACTCCGCCTATGTGACGTCAACAGTACATGCAGGTCTAACACGCTGGAAAAGGAGGGGCTACCTCCGAGAGGATGGCACGCCAGTGCAACACGCAGCCTATTGGACAGGTTGATAAAAGCACTACAGCTCCCAGTGGGCATAGCGGTCATGAAATGCACCGCCCACACCAACGGGACAGATTTCGTGTCACGTGGAAACCATGAAGTGGACACAGAAGCCAAGCACATGGCGTCCAAAAAATGAAACAATCATGGACGTGGAGGTGGCATGTAACCATGAGAGGATGGTGATAGCACGAGCCACACCCGAGGCCTATAGTAACATGGGGCAGACTCAGCTAATGGAACTCCAAGGGGAGGCACCTCAGGGGGAGAAAAATGTGTTCCTTAAACCCCTCTGACGGGTTGTGGAGGCAAGACAGCACTGGTAAACCAGTAATGCTTGTCGTCCTGCTGAAGGTAGCATTGGAACAACTACACTACCCTATACACATGTCTAAAGAAAATATTGCTGCAATGCTCGTAGAAGACTGATGTACACCGAATTTAGAGGAGCATGTTTCGTTCTTCATGGTGAACTGCATAATCTGCCAGCAATTCACTGCTGGGCACACATTAAAAGTAATGAGAGGAGTTATCCCACGGCCAAATGGCCCATTCCAGCACTTGCTTATCGACTGCATCGGCATGATTCAAGTGTGCAACGGGTACAGGTATTTAATTGTGGTGGTGTGTCCATTCTCTAGATGGTTAGAAGCAGGTCCCTGCACACACCCAGACGCTACCTGTGCTGCCAAATGTCTAGTGAGGGAAGTGTTCCTTACGCTCACCTGGTATCCACAGGGACATCACCCAGCCAGGTTACTCGCTGGTATGCTTCTCAGCGTTGCCCTGATGTGGTCTGCGGGGAAGGTTCTGCCTGAAAATACAGGAGGACTGTGCTCAAGTCTGTCCGACTGGGGTAAGTATCCTCCCTCCACCCCCGTATGATTTCAGTCCCGCTGGCGACCCTCTCCTCAACTTGTGGTAGAATTAGGCGTGTTCTCCGTCCTGCCTTCTTTTCAGGGGTGCGTTGTCTTTCTTGGGCGAGTGCGGTCCAGTTCCTTCACTGACGCCGGCCCGTTTGATATTGTTTAGGTAGGTCTTATTGCTGTTCTTTAGTTTTGTTGCTATCCTGCATGCCTTTCTTTGTTTAAAAATGTCTCTTTTTTCTCCCTTAGGTATGCGGAGCTTCAGCGCGGCGAACTAGCTTGGTTGAGCCCGCTGTTAAATGATGGCGCATTAAGAGCGCTATGATGCGGTAAGTAAGCATTATGCGCAGCGTTGCAAAGTCTTGCCTTTGCTAACCTGTGTTTTCCTTCCTTGAAGGTCGCGGTGTTCTTCAGCGCGAGTGGAATGTCTGGAGTGGTGCCAGCCGAGAGGCGACCAGCCAGGTAAGCCTTTTGAGCAGTTCGTAATTTGTAAATGTCTGTACTGCTTTCTTTAATGTTGCCTCTATCTTCCTCTTTCAGGTCGTTCTGTCTGGGAGGCGTGCAGATTCGAGGAAGCTGTTCTCAGTAGCTGCAAGTGTTTAAAGATGAAGACTGCAGGTAAGATGCTGCTGCTATTGATGTTCCTTTTGTCTCTTTGCAGGTTCTGCTTCTCCGAGGTTCAAGGGAATAGCTGGACACGGTGAGCATCACGTTGTAAGCTGCAAAGTAACGGGAAGCGTGTTGTCTTGCTCGGGTGTGATTTAAATAGCCCCAACAAAATAGTCCAGGTAAATAGTCCCTAGGCTACCACACCCAAAATACTAGACCGCATAGCTTGGTTCTTAGGAACCAAGCTATGTGGATGCCTCCATGTTGGCTGACAATACAATAAAGTAGTTCTCAAGCACATTGTCTTTCATGGTGTATGAGCCTGGCGCCATAGGCGCCAGGACTTGCCCCACGAGGGCTTTTGAAGAGGATCCCAGGCTCTAGAGGCCCGAGTCCTGACTCCACCTGGCCAATGGGTTTGCCAGAGGGGGTTTTGGGCGAGGGTCGTGACAGCGGGGTTGTGCGAGGTAATGAGGTCAGACAATGGGGCTCACTTTGTTAACGCAATTTTTGAACAGATCAACTTGTTGCTTGGTATAAAGCACAAGTTCTCATCGGCGTAGCATCCGGAGGGGAATGGCATATGTGAGTGGCTCAACGGTCTGTTAAAAGAGAGGATAGCCAAATTGAAGCTCACATTAAAAAAGGGATGGTTGCACAGTCTACCACTGGCATTGTATGCACTTCAGAACCGACCAGGCTCTGACCATCACCTCACGCTGCACGAGATAGTCACAGGCAGAAGGATGAGGACCCCTCTTACCCCCCCGAGATGTGATGCCCAGATGACAAATGAGGTCTTGGGGACAGAGATGCAGGATTACCTGAATTGTATGACATCCAGCGTCTCTGTCATTTCAGGCCAACTGCAGCGATGAAGGAAAGGGTGCAGCGCAGCACAACATACAACAGGAAATGCTGAAACAGACTCCGCGCAAGGTCTATGTGGGCCACCCGTCTTCCCTGGTGATGCTGTTTTCATAAGGAACTTTACCAGGAAGAAGTGGGATGAGCCGCAATTCAATGGCCCTTTCATCGTAGAGGACTGCACTCCTTCAGCTGTCAACGTACAGGGCAGAAGGGCATGGCTCTTCCTGAATGACATTAAACCTTATATATGAGAGAGCCCCCAAGCTACATCTAACCACGAAGAAACCACATACAACGGGGAAGAACCTCAGCAAGTGCAGAAAAGATCCATGACGAGGAAGAAGGACGCATGAGCAGCGAAATAAAGGCACAAAGAACTGTTTTAAATTGTGGCTTTTAAACAAGACATTTTCTCAAACCAGTGAAAGATGATAAAGGACATAAAACAAACACTCTGTGCATCCTAGTTGCAGGGTAAAAAGAAGCACATCCAAAGCCACAACAACATTGATATAACGAACTTTTGAAAGCATGTCATGCCCAAGTAGTACAAAGAATCAAGACTCTGATAGACTGCAAATAAAATATTTTCTGAGAGTGTAACATAGTATACTGAAGCAACCACTGTCAAGACTTTGTTCACAGAACTCACGGTATCGCCTAGCAGATGCCTCAAGTGGGATGTGCTTACGTACTTTCAACTGGTGGTGCTGTCATACCCGTCACTCATTGGGAGAGAGACCAGTGTCACAGACTTTATTCAAGATCCTGCCAACAAAAAAGTAATCTGGCAACTGCGGACTGTTATCACAGAGGCCTTCATCGAGCTACCCGAGCACAGCGAAAAGGACACAAATGCTTCCACCATCGGTAGACATTGATGAACTCACATATATGTTGTTCTTTCAAATAATCGAGAAATGCCCAGGACTCGTCGGGAGAACAACTGACACACGTACTTTCATCAGAGACCCAAGAAACAAATCTCAACTGAACTAGCTGTGGACTAAATTAAATCACCTGGTGGTAATCCACGCAACAGGAAGGTGCAAAGACTGTGCGAATCAAAAGAAAAGCTCATGATCAGGACCCAGCCAATCAGTACAAATGTCCCTATCACCCGAGGACACCCGGCTGGTGCACAATGTCCTGTTCAGACTAGTCACAGACTATCCAGAAATGGTGGGAAGGCCCGCAGACGTTGACTTCATCACCTTCCTCAGAGATCCAGCCAATAGCCCACACATGGGCACACTCCTCCACGGAATCATGCTCCAAGTGGAGCTATCTAACTTCCAGCGAGAATATTTAAGGAGATTCCAGTAAGACTTTCCGCCTGTAACGCTTACCTTAGACTCTGTGGGGACACCACTAAATGTTGATAACTTTCTTCTCTGGGTGCGTTGTATTCAACTATCTCTTTTATCACTACTCTTCTTCTTGAACCTTTTGTCTAGTGAGAGAACCAGGGACAACTATTAGAAAACCTTTTCCTATAACTGGATATAGCTATTGATTCCCACTGTTCTTTATTATTACCTTAGGTTCTTATTTGGTGAGCTCTCCATCCTGCAACTGGCAGGGGCGCTTGTTATGAAGACTGAGGGAACAGGAGGCTAGTGATATCACTGATATCGCTGACTAGAAAGCTGACAGGGGTCTGAGAGAAACACGGAAACAGCCAGAAGGACTCACACTATTAATTCTCCTGAACTGCTGTGTGGACAATGAATTAGTTCAATTAATATTAGTGACACACAACTGCGGGGGAAGGCTAAATAATGTTTCAAAATTTCTTCACAGAAAAATGCGCGCCTTATGTGCAGCAGGAAAATAATTCTGCACCTAGACTAGTCATGAAAAAACATGTGCACATGGTGCTGAAAGAACACTAGCCAAAGACGCGTAACTAATTCCTAGAATACGTGTGCCTGCTGAGGAGAAAAACAAGACATGTGCGCGTGGTGCTGAATAAACACTAGCCTGTGAAGCGTAACTAAATACTAGAATACGCGTGCCTGCTGGGGAGAGCGAATTTACTGAGAAACTCAACGACTTGTCATAAATTAACCATAATGGCACAATTCAAGGCGAAGCGCATAAGATTCACTGGTGCACCACAAACATTCCAAAAATAACTCAAAACCTAGGTTACCTTGAAATTCAGTGATTGAATAGCAAGAAAACTGAATCTTGAACAACTCCCAATAAGGGAAACAATACTTGCAGTGACTGTGTAACCCTTCGTACTCCGGTTTCGACTGAATTTGACTAACTCTCTCTGTGAAAACTCAAACAGGATAATACCCGGAAAAACAATGACATGGGCAGGACAAAGGGCGGACAAGGGTGAGAACGGAAATACGGGCAAAAGAAGGGAAAAATACTGAGGGAACACTGCAGGAATTCCGAACCGCGGTAAGCGTCTCTGAAGAAAAATCAGACGCGAAGCGCGGAACGAAAAAGGGGAGGGGCTTAAATACCCAGTGAGGTGTGAGTGATTGCAACTAGACTGCAAATTCTATTTCGAGGAATTTCGTTGGCAGTCATGTTGAAATCTAAAAAGTGTTCTACAAGTAACTACCACGGACTATTTCAGCATTAACCCACGAACACCCTGCTGCACTAGAACCAAAGAAAATCTCTGAAGGGAAAACCAGTGATCATGACACCGCCGTGGGACAGATCGTGGAAACAAAGAGACAGTGGACCTCATTACGAGGTGGGCTGTAAGGGATTACCGGTACCGCCCTACTGCGAGTTCCCTTTGCGGGCCCTCCCTTAACACCTAGTTTTTCCAGGCATTAAGGATGGGACCCGCAAAGGGACTTTGGAGCTAATAACAGTACCGCAATTCACGGTACCGTTATTAGCGCCTTTCCCATTCCCATTGAGCCCTATGGGGGCTCAAATGGGAATGGGGAAGGGCCCTGGTGAATGGGGAATTACCGCCCCCGCCAACCATGGAATGGGGCGGTAATAGCTCCATTCACTAGGGCGGAGTCGGTAAGGGTTTGGAGGCAGCCATGCCACTATTAGCGCCATGGTTACCTCCAAACTCCTAATGAGGCCCAGTGCTTTATCTTTCGCTGTGGGACAGATCGAGGACAGAGACACAGTTCTTCAACTATTCCACCGCAGGACAAATCGAGGAGAGCAGAGACACGAACTACACCATCTTACTTTGTCTTTTTACTTTTTCCTTATTTTCATTTTTCATTTCCATTTTATTTTTATTTTTATTTTTATTATTTACTACATTCTGGCTCCAGCATGTCCTCAGGACCAAGGCAAATTCGAGGAGTGCACTGTGACCTTACCTACTATAGATATGCATTTTGAATGGGATGTACCAAAGATGCGAGCCTAAACCTTTTCCATAGTCTAGCAAAAGCAACTATACTGCGTACCCAGGGATTACTGACAGCACCCACAAGAGGGGGGACATTTGTAAAGCACTCGTCACTTTAATAGTAATTAAAGGATAGTTCCGGGACTTTTTTTTTATTGTTCCTATGGTTTGGCCATGTGTTTTTAAGCATAAATCGTTAGATCGTAGAAAACTTTCCTATGGACCTTACCTGACTTTTCGTCCATTAACGCACTCGAAAACAGCCGCCATTTTATGATAATCCTATCATTTCCCCCCATCGCCCTGGCTCACCTGCTTTTGCAGCACTAAATCAAATCCCCCGCCCCTGAGCCTGACATCAGCAGACGCGTACCGCCCATTTCCCAACGCCAAAGCACGTTTCGTGTCAACAATCGCTGCGCCTCAGCTAATGAAGTGTCGCCATGGAAATGGCAGGACGCCTCTTTCCTCTATAAGTATAAACACACCGTTTCACAACACACAGCAGCAGATTTTCGATTCCATTCCTCTCTCTGTGTTACTTTGAGTATTCTGTGACTCGTTTCTGTGCTCTGGTCAGCTACCTTCGCCGCTTCTAGGCCTTGGGAACACCTGTACCATCTCTGTAAATTATTTTACTTTCTTTACTACACAATGGCTACAATAATGCTGTATATGTATGAGCCCGAGTACACCGAGGAAGAACTACTGGAAAGGCAAGCACGCGAAAACGATGGGGATTCGGACGGCAGTTGGGAGGACCAGTCAACGGATGAAGAGCCTGGACCATGTCGAATGGACGGCGTCTCCACCTGGTGCACGTGCAATCGGTGCGAGCTAATGCCAACTGAGGAGAAGAACTGCTGCTGCCGTGAAAATTCCGGGTGCTTGGCCTACATTTCGGAAGGCGAGCCAAGTCCGCAATGCATCACCGAGCTGCCAGAGTTCAGGGAAGCCTGCCTCTCACGGACCGTGTTGAGGATGATGATGGTGCTTATGCACGAACTTCGCGGCACTGTTCGTCCGCGTAATCTGAGTAACGAGTAAGTATACTCTGGTTGTGATGTCAGTGATGCCACTACTATGTCACAGAATCCACACCCGCAAAAGCTAAGACCGCGAGAAAGTTGAAGAAATTGTCTTATTCACCCATCGCCGGAGAAGGAACAGATGTTGCAATGGAAGGGAATGAAGTGGATTACAATGAAACACCATCAATATCACTGAACATAGCGGAAGACGATATCAGAGATTCTACCTTTCATGTGAGTGACATGTCCTCAACGTTACAGGCTGAACCAGCTGGGATTCAGAGTGACAGTATAAGGAAAGAGGCCAAATTCATTGTATTCGATAGTTGTTTGATTGATATTATTATTCGGTTGAAATGTGGGCATTCGGTAGGTGGGGAAGTATGTGGGGAGCCATTGATTAATGTGACTCGTGCAATTCGAGGCACTAACCTTAAAATACATGCCACCTGTACAAAATATCATCCTTTCTCATGGTCTGCACAACCCATGCTGGGGCAACTGCCAGCAGGCAATCTACTTTGTGCAGCGGCTGCACTTTTTAGTGGTTCAAGTTTTAAAAAGTTAGAGTCTTTCTTTCAGTTTGTGGGAATCCATTTCATTGCGAAAACTCAGTTCTACAAACACCAAACCGATTATCTATTTCCAGCCATTAGCGAAGCTTGGAGAATGGAAAAAATGTCTATTGATAGTACATTCACGGGCAAACGGTTCAGGCTAGCCGGTGATGGACAGTGCGACAGCCCAGGATTTTCAGCCAAGTACTGCACCTACCACTTTCAGGACATGGAAAGTAAGAAAATTGTGAGTTCGGTGGTCGTGCAGGTGTCACAAAGTACATCCTCAGTGGCCATGGAGAAAGTTGGCTTTGTAGCATCATTGCAAGAACTACAATCGCGGGGAATGGTGATCGACCTGATAGCCACGGACAGACATGTTTCAATTGCCAAGACAATGAGAGAAGAGTACAAAAATATAAATCACCAATTTGACGTTTGGCATCTTGCAAAAACAATCAATAAAAAAATGTCGGCTGCAGGTAAAAAAAAAGAAATGCAAGGTATTTCACAGTGGTCCAAGTCAATCAGCAACCATCTTTGGTGGAGCTCAAAAACATGTGGAGGGTCGTTGGAAATTCTACTGTAAAAATGGCGGTCAGTAATGCTACACTGTACCAACGTTCACCGTTGGAACACAAACCAACATTTCCACAATTGTGAACATGGCCATTTGTCCACAGAGGAGGCACGGAAGAAGAAGTGGTTGATTCCTTCATCACCCACTCACAAAGCCATTGAAAAGATTGTATTTGATAAAACTATAACAAGAGATTTGAGGGGACTCACGGAATTCTGCCACACAGGAGATTTGGAGGTGTTCCACAATATGTGCCTAAAGTACAGGCCAAAACGATTGCATTTTGGCATGGAGGGCATGATAAATCGGACTCTTCTAGCGGTCTTGGCACATAACCATAATGTTGGCCGTCAACAAAGTAGGACGACCGGAACTTTAGGGACGCTTCGCTACAATAAGGCCTTCACTAAAAGAAGTAAACAATGGGTGATCAAACCAGTGTTTGAGGATATGCAATATGAGTTTATTGAGAGACTTATTGTTGACGTCCTAGATAGGCACATAAATGGAGTTGTGAGCGAACCTGTGCAGGGGACAACTGCATTGCCACCCAACATTGCCTCTGTTCCATGTCCACCTAAAGAAGAGCTCATTGAGAAATACACATCACGGTTTAAATGATTGTAATTTGATTGTCTGTTCTCTCGAGTCTCCTCATGTCGCAGGCCCATTGAATATGTGTATCTATGTAATGTGTAAATAAAAGTGATTGCTCAGTGTACATGCAATGTGTCTATCCAACCTTGTTCATTTGCGCATTAAATTAAACCAAACAGTATTATAAATAATTTTTCAAAAAATATAGAATGTCTCCGTATTTATGGTTCTCTGGGGCTGCAAAGCACACAGACAAAATGCAAAGATGGAGTGTAAATTTCAAGTCCTGTGAGATGGCCTTACACTGAATGTAGCTAACTAGGAATGTGTGCTCGTTCAAAGTGAAGGTCAGCTGCTTTGATTTTTTGCTCGGGTGCCGGAATGGCCCACGACTCAGTATAAGGTTCTATTGTTATTTGACCTTGACAGGCCGGGACCATCCCGAAAGACTTCTTTTTGGGGGTGTGGGGCAATAACGTAAGAAACGATAATGAATATAATTTCAGAAACGAAAGCCATTTCATTTTCGTTCATTAGAAGAAATAACGTCGGCATAGAAGGAGTGGTATTTCGGGGCTGCCCTACGCACAGACACAATGGAAAATGCAAATATAATGTAAGTAACTCTTTAGATGAGTTTATACCGCAATTTAATTACTATACAGTAGCTTTAAAGACGGGTTAAGTTGTACTTGTTCGTTCTATGTGGCATATTGTTTTGTACCGCGCACTATCTTGGGGAGAACCATCTCCTTTTACGGAAGCACCTCAAAACCTTCCTCTTTGCTTCTGCTTTCTCTCTCCCTCTCCCCTGCTACAACTGGTCCACTGTCTGCGACCTCGGTCCTGGGCCCTTCCACTCTCCACCTGCACTGCCTCCCTGTCAACCCCTGCCCTGGGGGACTGTCTCAGTATCCTACAGCCCCCCCTTGACGTATAATACCCAGTTGCACTGTCCTAGCTATGAAATAATTTCCCGACCTAATATATAAAATGAATAATTTTAATAAAGATCTGATGGTGAGACTAATTTCATTTTTTATGTTTTTCAAACAGGTACATCATCCATTATTGTCTGTGTGACGCGTACCAGACACCGGCGGATGGCTTTTTTAACCGCCAGCTGCTTCTCCGCGTGAACAACGTTACCACCCTGACCATTTTATGGGACGATCGCCAAGTGCAAGTATGCCCTTACGCGGTACTAACGGCTAGATGCAACATACAGACCATTGTGGTGGCCTAGTGCCTCGTTGTTGGAACAGCCATGCGATTATCAGTGCGACCGAAGAGCTTATTTTATCGTAAACCAACACCCTGTGTACTGCACACGAACATCGCTTGCCTCAAGACGAACTATTTTGGATCGAGAGCAAATACAAATGCAAATCGCTGAATATTCTCTAAACCTTTGATGTCCAATAAATGTACTTTGCCAAATGTACAATCTTGCCGCTTGCTTTTAAACCACAGTTTCATATTCCGAATTGTGGCGCTGTATTGTGAGATGATCTAAGACCCTGTGTACAGCAAAGGAACATCGTGTGCCTCGAAACAAACTTTTTGGAATGTGAGCAAATAAAAATGCAAATCGCTGAATATTCTCAAAACATTTGATGTCAAATAAATGTACTTTACCAAATTTACAATCTTGCGGTTTAATTTAAAAGTACAGTTTCATATTCCCAATTGTGGCGCGCTGTGTTGTGTGAGCTCATCTGTGTTGATTTCCTGGTTCTGTGTGGAGTCACGTAGAAGACGCCTGGGCGCGTTTGCCTACGCAGCACAGTCACGTCACGGATAGAGGCGGGGAATATGAATGTTTTGATAAAGTCTGTTTCATGGGCGGGGGATTTGATTTAGTGCCGCAAAAGCAGGTGAGCCAGGGCGATGGGGGGAAATGATAGGATTATCATAAAATGGCGGCTGTTTTCGAGTGCGTTAATGGACGAAAAGTCAGGTAAGGTCCATAGGAAAGTTTTCTACGATCTACCGATTTATGCTTAAAAACACATGGCCGAACCATAGGAACAATAAAAAAAAAGTCCCGGAACACTCCTTTAACTCTTGAACTGCAAGATCAGAGCAAGAAAAGGAATAAATAATGGACTATGAACTCGTTTGAAATGGGGGCCCAGAACAGTAACTTAGTTTTACCCCCAGCAGAAGGGCACCCCCACTTCCCTGGAAGAAAATGTTGCAAATTGTACAGTGATTATTACTGTCATTAACAATCAGAACTGCTTTCTTTATTGGTGCATGAAGTGTCCCAATTTCAGTGCATCCACCAGATAATGTACGTCAGGGGCCTACGAAAGTACCAAGACCCTTTATAATTATTCCAGTCCCAAGAAAACCTGATGGTAAAATTAACAAACTAAAATTAAATGTAATTAGCAGTGATTCAGACACATTTGGAGTAACGAATGAAAAGAAAAGCTGGAGACAGGGCCATCACGGAATGAATGAAAACGCGGCACTGACCACTGCACGCACCCACACACAGGATGCACACAGACAAGGGCAAGTGCCAACGGCTACAGGGCCTCCAACAAAGGCAGCAGAGAAGTGTAACGCTCACCTGACTCCCACGGGGGCGCTGGCCTGGTTCGCGCTGCTGTGACCTCGTCTAAGGTGATGTGCAGGGTTCGGAAGACGGACTGGACCGGGCCCCAGATCTGGCTTGTCTGACTCGCAGAAGTATCCTTCTGTAGGTGAGAATAGGGGGTTAACTGTCTGCAGGGTAATGCAATCGGCCTCCCACTTACCCCTCTGACCCTCCTCAAAACCCTTCTGTGCTTCCCCGTAGCGTCTCACCTTAGGGTCTGGAAGGACGAGCTCTCCATCCTGCTTCTGATGCAGGGGCGCGTTGGTATCCAGTTACGTCACTGGATTTTCGGATGGGTGAGAACCAAACTTGCTTGGCTTCCAGGTAAGTTTTTCTATAAGTGGTTCCCCTTGTGTCCATGCATTAATGTTCTAATGCTAGTGTCTTTTTCCCCATAGGGGCCGTGGTACGGAATGCTGGGGAACAGGCACCGACCCGAGGTGAGCGGTGAAATCCTTGTGGAAATCAGGTAAGTCTTAATGAGTGTTTTGGTAATGTCTTTCATTCACTCATTAACGCTGATGTCTTTTTCCCCTTAGGGGCTGGGGTCCGAAAATGCCTGGATGCGGCGCGGACCCGAAATGAAAAGGGAATGACCCAACAGGTAAGTCTTGACATGGAGTTTTAGCTTCCCTTTTCCCTTCTTTCTCTCACCTTTGTTCTTGTCTTTTTCTCCCTAGGCGCGGGGGCGCGACTGCGAATCCGGATGGTCGCTGCTGAACATGGAGGCGCCCTGTAAAGGTGAGTAGAATGCGGCACTGCAGCGATCGATGCGATGTGCTTTTAAAAATAAATGTCTTCCTTTTCAGGATTGTCGGCGAAATGTCTCTGGGATGCAGATTTAGCAGGTGAGGCCTTTTCCTTCTTCTGTTCCCTTGTTCCCTTCCTTTGCAGGTGATTCAGGATGCTGGCAGGTGTGGCAGAAGTCAAGATGCAGGAGCAGACATGGTGAGTGTCCAGCTGCTAGATGCAGAACAACGCGAAGCACGTGTGGCTGATCGGGTGTGGTTTAAATAGCCTTGGAAGAAGTTCCTAGAATGTGTCCTTCCTCCAATCAGGTATGTATCCTTCCCCGACCACGCCCGGGTGGTAAATGAGTTCCACAGGTAAAGTAGTTCCTTTCAGGCCTCAAGGAGGCCGGGGTTCTGCAGCATGGTCTGCATCAGGTAAGTGCACCCAAACACTTTCATAATGAGCCTGGCGCCTATGGCGCCAGGACTGACGTTTTCTATGAGCCTGGCGCCTATGGCGCCAGGACGCTGTTCAAAGGGCCCCTATAAGGGGTTGCTGGGACCTTGCCCGGGGACTTGATGTCCGCTTTTGGGGACGCAGGGCCTGAGCCGGCTCCCCGGGAGCGGGCATCGTGACAGCACTCCCCCCCAAGGCCCCTCCCAAGGTTGTTCCCTCCGGGGGTTTTGGTTTGTTTGGGAAGAGTCGGTGGAATTTCCTGACTAATCGAGGTGCATGCACATGGTCACTGGGTTCCCACAACATCTCCTGAGGTCCGTACCCCTTCCAATCAATTAGGTAGAAAAGCTTTGACCTAAACATTTTTGAATCTAAAATGTTCTTCACTTCGAATTCGGGTTCCCCATCTATTTGAATAGGTTCTGGAGGTTTGAGTAGTCGGGTTCCGGGTACCACTGGTTTCAGAAGTGACACATGAAAAACAGGGTGAATTCGCATATTAGCTGGTAAATCAAGTTTAACCGCTACTGGGTTAAATATTGCCGTAATAGAATAAGGTCCCAGATATTTTGGGTTAAAGGTTTGAGGCCCTTTGAGCGGTAAATGTCTGGTAGCTAATCACACTTGATCCCCAATCTGATACGGAGGTGCTTCACTCCGATGTAGGTCAGCAATCTCCTTGTATTTTCTCTTGGCTTGTTGTAAATGCGTGGTTGCCTCTTTGAAGGCTCGGGTAATGGTAGAATGCAGATGTTCTACTGCGGGCACTCCGAGGTTCTGAGGTGAGTCGAGGTTTGAGGTTCGAGGGTGATGTCCAAACAAGGTATAAAAAGGACTATGGCCAGTTCCAGAGTGTACCGAATTATTATATGCGTATTCGGCTATCCAAAGAATGTCTTTCCAGTTGCTTTCAGATTGCTGTAACATACACCGTAAGTACTGCTCAAGGGTCTGATTTGTCCTCTCGGTCTGACCATCGGTCTGAGGGTGGTGACTGGTCGATAATCTTACGTCGATTTGTGCCAGTTGACAACATTTGCGCCAGAAGTGGGAAATGAATTGGCTTCCCCGGTCAGAGATTAGTATAGATGGGAATCCATGTAGCCGAACAATATTTTCGAGGAATTCTTTGGCTAGGACAGAAGCTGCAGGTAAACCTTTCAAAGGAATGAAGTGGGCCATTTTGGAAAACAAATCCACAATTACCAGAATGGTATTGTATCCCGAACAAGGAGGCAAGTCCGTAATAAAATCCATTGATAGGGTGTGCCAGGGTGCTGGCGGTATGTCTAGAGGTTGAAGGAGACCCGCTGGTCTTTTCTTTTGACCTTTATTTTGGGCGCAAACACCACAGGACATCACAAAAGATTTAACATCTTTTCGCCAAGAGGGCCACCAGAATTGTCGTTTCACCTTTTCCATTGTCTTGGCAATACCGTGGTGTCCCTCTATTAATGTATCATGATAACCTGAAATAACTAGTTCGTGTAAATCCTTGTGCGGCAGGAATAAGCGTCCTTGGTAATAAGGTAAACCATTATCTATGGTAAAGTCTGATCCCTTTTGTATCCAATCCTGTAGGACTATAGGGTCCAGGAGTTGTTTCACTCTGACTTGAATGTCTTCAAGCGTCTGTAACGAAGTCATGCCTAGAATTCTCTGTTTGGGAATTATTGGTACTGGTTCTGAGTTTGTATCAGATTCTCCCATTCCAATTCGGGATAAGGCGTCTGCTTTGCCGTTCTTGCAGCCAGGTCGATAGGTAATCACGAAATCAAATTCAGCGAAAAACAAAGCCCATCGGAGCTGCCGTGATGAGTGAGCCTTGGCGGTTTTCAAATACTGTAAATTCCGGTGATCAGTGATCACCGTGATGGTATGTCGAGCGCCAAGCAGGTAATGCCGCCAGGCTTTAAAAGCGGACTTTATGGCTAACAGTTCTTTGTCAGTGATTGCGTAATTAATCTTTGGTGCCAAGAATTTTCTGGACCAAAATGCTACGGGATGCAGTTGGTTGGTTTCAGGATCTCTTTGAGACAGAACTGCTCCCATGGCTAGGCTGGATGCGTCAGTTTCGACGACATACGGGAGATCTGGACGTGGGTGTTTCAATATAGGTGCGGAGGTAAACTTAGCTTTTAAATCCTGGAAGGCCTGCTCGGCTTCTTCAGACCATTCAAAACGTTTATTTTTCCTCAAAAGTGCAGTAATGGGTTGTACTATGCGTGAAAATTCCGGGATAAACCTGCGATAGAAATTGGCAAAGCCGAGCATGCTTTGAACCCCTTTTACAGAGCTAGGTGATGGCCATTTGAGGATGGCATCCACTTTTCTTGAGTCCATTCGGACTCCCTGGGGTGTCAGGATGAAAAAGAGAAACTCAACTTCTGTGGTATGGAAAACACATTTCTCCAGTTTAGCAAATAGTTTGTGTTGGCGCAGTTTTTCCAGAACTGCTCTAACGTGTTTTTCTGTGATCAGATTCCGAAGAGGAGTACACTAGAATGTCATCGATATAGACGACAACACAAACATCGATGAGTTCCCGAAGGACATCATTCATGAAGAATTGGAAGGCAGCAGGCGCATTGCACAACCCGAAAGGCATTACCTGGTATTACGTACGAATAATCCATATTTTGTACGGAAGGCTGTTTTCCATTCGTCGCCTTCTTTTACTCGCACCAGATGATATGCCCCCCGGAGATCTAACTTGGTGTATATGCAAGCGTCCTTCACCTGGTCAAGGAGTTCAGGAATCAGAGGCAGAGGATAACGGTTTTTAACCGTTATCTGGTTCAATGCGCGGTAATCGATACAAGTTCTAAGGTCCCCTTCTTTTTTAGGCACGAAGAACAAAGCCGATAATGCCGGGGACTTTGATGGGCGATTAAAACCATTGGCGAGGTATTGATCCAAATATTGTCTCAAATGCAGGTTCTCAGGTTCGGTAAGGGCATAAATCCTGCTACAAGGGGGTTGTGCACCGGGCACCAGATCGATTTGGCAATCGTACGATCGGTGAGGAGGTAACGTGTTGGCCTGTTCCTTTTGGAAGACGTCCTGAAAGTCCTGGTATTCCGGAGGTAATTTCATGGAGGCAGAGGTTACAGATGCTAGATTAATCTTCAGGTTTTCTGGGTAGCATGTTTGTGCACAATCCGGGAAGGTTATTCTCTTAGCTCGCCAATCAATTTGAGGATTATGTGTCTCTAACCAAGGAATTCCAAGAATAACCTGAAACTGTGGAGCCTTGATTACATCAAACACAACTGCCTCCCGATGGCCGTCAGGACCAATAAGAGTCACCCCAGTAGTGGAATGTGTTACCGGTCCAGAGGCAATTTCAGTTCCATCGACTGCGGTGATGACATCTTTGCTGGTTTTAGGACGGAGAGGGAGGTTAATCCTAGAGGCCAATTCACGATCCACATAGTTTCCAATAGTCCCACTATCGATGTATGCCTTTATTGCATGCAACCGCTTAGGCTTTTCTGGATCTACGAGAACCATTGGCACAATGAAATGCGAGGTCTGAGAGTTAGTTTTCAAGCTCAGCAAGCGGACCCCTAAGCTTGTCGGGCTGAGTCGTTTCCCGAAACAGAGTCTTCATGGTTTTTATCAGCGGCTCCTACCGCTTTTTGGGGCGGTTTTGCCGGGCAATCTCGTAGAAAGTGTCCAGAGTTCCCACAATGAAGACATAATTTTAACTGCTGCCTCCTTTCACGTTCCTTTTGAGTTAAGGGTTCTTTAACCCCTCCAATTTGCATAGGCTCAGAGACATCAACTCCCTTGGGGTTAGCGTGGGTCTTGACCAACACCCGGGTCTCAAACCTGGACCGATCTGCTTTTCTGTTTTGAAGTCTGTGATCCAATTGGACCACTAAGTCTATATATTCTGTGCATTCTTGGGGCGGATTTACAACTTGGGCCAAGACATCTTTAAGTTCTCCGCGTAGACCTTGATAAAATAACGTGACTCTTTTATCCTCTGGCCATCCCGTTTCCACAATTAGTCTATTAAAGGTTGCAATATAGGATAGGAGGTCCTGATTGCCCTGTCGCAGGGATAGAAGTTCGTCATCCAGAGCCTGCCCCTGAGAGTGTCGAGCAAATAACCTTTCCATGCTTGCTTGAAATCCTTGAAAATCACAGAGAATCGGGTCATCTTGAGTAACCAGTGGAACTGACCAATCGGCAGCGCAGCCGCTGAGATATGACAATACAAAGGCTACTGTGGTCTGATCATTAGGGAAGGCCCCAGGTCTGCATAGGAAGTTCAAACAACACTGATTCACGAATACGGCAAATCGTTTGGGGTCCCCAGCAAAGCGTTCAGGTGGGGCCAGCGGCATGTTTCCAGGTAGATTAATCTGCACAGGGTTACTGGGAACCACAGGAGCGGGGTTCCCTCCGGAACAGGGTAGAGGAGTTTGTCCAGCTTGACCTTGCAAAAGCTGTCTGGCCAGGTCATCAGTTCTTTCCTTTGATATTATTAATTCCCTCTTGAGGGCATTAGTCTCTTGACGAGCGACATGTACTTCGGCCCGTAATTCCCCCAGTAATTGGGCCAACTGATCAGTCTCAGAAGTTTCCATAGCGCCTGGGTGGGAATTTGTAGGAAGGCTTTGCGTTCTGTAACGCTCACCTGAATCCCACGGGGGTGCTGGCCTGGTTCGCGCTGCTGTGACCTTGTCTAAGGTGATGCGCAGGGTTCGGAAGGCGGACTGGACCGGGCCCCAGATCTGGCTTGTCTGACTCGCAGTAGTATCCTTCTGTAGGTGAGAATAGGGGGTTAACTGTCTGCGGGGTAATGCAATCGGCCTCCCACTTACCCCTCTCACCCTCCTCAAAACCCTTCTGTGCTTCCCCGTAGCGTCTCACCTTAGGATCTGGAAGGACGAGCTCTCCATCCTGCTTCTGATGCAGGGGCGCGTTGGTATCCAGTTACGTCACTGGATTTTCGGATGGGTGAAAACCAAACTTGCTTGGCTTCCAGGTAAGTTTTTCTATAAGTGGTTCCCCTTGTGTCCATGCATTAATGTTCTAATGCTAGTGTCTTTTTCCCCATAGGGGCCGGGGTA
Source organism: Ambystoma mexicanum (assembly GCF_040938575.1). Classification (NCBI taxonomy): domain Eukaryota; kingdom Metazoa; phylum Chordata; class Amphibia; order Caudata; family Ambystomatidae; genus Ambystoma; species Ambystoma mexicanum. The sequence goes on along the minus strand of NC_090922.1, from coordinate 856,177,103 downwards.
CGGAATGCCGGGGAACAGGCACCGACCTGAGGTGAGCGGTGAAATCCTTGAGGAAATCAGGTAAGTGTTAATGAGTGTTTTGGTAATGTCTTTCATTCACTCATTAACGCTGATGTCTTTTTCCCCTTAGGGGCCGGGGTCCGAAAATGCCTGGATGCGGCGCGGACCCGAAATGAAAAGGGAATGACCCAATAGGTAAGTCTTGACATGGAGTTTTAGCTTCCCTTTTCCCTTCTTTCTCTCACCTTTGTTCTTGTCTTTTTCTCCCTAGGCGCGGGGGCGCGACTGCGAATCCAGATGGTCACTGCTGAACATGGAGGTGCCCTGTAAAGGTGAGTAGAATGCGGCGCTGCAGCGATCGATGCGATGTGCTTTTAAAAATAAATGTCTTCCTTTTCAGCATTGTCGGCGAAATGTCTCTGGGATGCAGATTTAGCAGGTGAGGCCTTTTCCTTCTTCTGTTCTCTTGTTCCCTTCCTTTGCAGGTGATTCAGGATGCTGGCAGGTGTGGCAGAAGTCAAGATGCAGGAGCAGACACGGTGAGCGTCCAGCTGCTAGATGCAGAACAACGCGAAGCACGTGTGGCTGATCGGGTGTGGTTTAAATAGCCTTGGAAGAAGTTCCTAGAATGTGTCCTTCCTCCAATCAGGTATGTATCCTTCCCCGACCACGCCCGGGTGGTAAATGAGTCCCACAGGTAAAGTAGTTCCTTTCAGGCCTCAAGGAGGCTGGGGTTCTGCAGCATGGTCTGCATCAGGTAAGTGCACCCAAACACTTTCATAATGAGCCTGGCGCCTATGGCGCCAGGACTGACGTTTTCTATGAGCCTGGCGCCATAGGCGCCAGGACGCTGTCCAAAGGGCCCCTATAAGGCGTTGCTGGGACCTTCCCCGGGGACTTGATGTCCGCTTTCGGGGACGCAGGGCCTGAGCCGGCTCCCCGGGAGCGGGCATCGTGACAAGAAAGGGAGACTGCCTGCCGAACAATCAGTTCCAAAAAATAGCAGAAGCAACCAAGGAGAACCAAGTGAGAAGCCAATGAAGGAGGGCATAGTAAAATCCCTCAAAAGAACAGAAGAAGCCACAAAGGAACTCCCAGAGAAAACACAAATGCTGATAGATTATTTGTTCCCATTTATAGTCAGAGCAAAGAAACTGCACGAGGAGCTGAAAAATAGAACTGCAGAGACTATAACGACAAGCACGCCAGCTCGAACACTGCTAACAAACACCAGATCCACGACACAGCCACACGTTGGGGAGTTGGTGAGCCAATGGCGGCCAGAAAACCTCGATGAAAAATTACAAGAGGAGAGGAAGAGAAACGAAAAACCTTTTCCTACGACAGCTATGCAGCCAAAGGACCCTGCTCCACCGAGAAGCCCAGAGTGGAAAAGCAGCACAGATGCTTTAAAGGATATAGCAATAGCAAACTACAGAAGAACGCTGAGAATCAAGAGAAGCCCAAGAGAATAACAATGAACTTAACGATTACCTGGACAGCAAAGCCTATCTCGGATATGGTACCAACACATGAAGGAAGTAGGACAAAAGCAGTCAGAAGGAGAATGCTTTGTCTGTGCACTCCTACCATACAGTATGGGAAAATCTAAGATCTTTGTGGCTGTAGAAATTGATGTCCAGACAGCACACTGTATGTCACACGTAGCAATGTGCAAGACCAGAGGCCAGTTCATGGGCAGTGATGCCTCCCTGAAATGGGCAACTGAAGCAATGGATCCTGATGAGGATGATTATGTTCAAGACATATAGACAAGAAACAGAGCTCATACTAAGAACCATGTAATCAGTTACGAGAACCCTGACGTAAAAGGGGCAGGAATTAGATGGGAAGTGAATCAGAAGCTAAACGTCTGAGGAAAAACTCCAGAAGAGGCTCAAAGTTGGAAGAACAGAGGCCAGATGCAGATTTGGGGAACAGTGCTTTCACCAGATGGATGGGAGGAAGGAGTAGTGATCTGTAGAGCCTGGATAGTCATTGGTCAATACGAACCTACCATCAACATAGTGCGGAACGAATGCAAGCCATTATGGCCGAAGCTTGCAAAACTACTTACATGCGTCGAAGACAGAGGAGGACCCTTACAGATAGTGCCACTAGAAAACCCAAAGTTCTGTTTCAGAAATAACGGCACAAGGAAGATGGGAGAGAATCAGAACTGTAGACAAGTCTTCGACGCTCCAGGAATGGTACACGGAACCGCAGTTATCATGGACCATTATTGGGCGTGTGGTTCCAAGGCATACATAAGACTGCGGAAGAACTGGGGAGGTACATGCACGATAGTGAATGTCCACGTACCCACGCTGGTGATCCCTAAGAATGACCTGAATTTGGACAGTTTCCCGAAAGCAGATGCCCATGCGAGAAAAAGGAGATCTGTGGAACTGATATCCCGAATGAAGAGAGAAAATTACTTTTCTGCAAAATCAGAAGAGGCATTGCATGCAATCCCATACGAACACAGGCTGTTCAGCCTCACCTCAACAGTATTCACCACGTTGCTCTTGTCACACATCCAAATCGAAGTAAATGCTAAATGGTTGCAGATAACCAAATGGGAGTTATTGCAGACCATCAATACCACTGTAAAAGGATTCAACGCAATCAAAGAGGAATTAAGAGCCGTCAGACTGATGACCCTCCAGAACATATATGTGCTTGACATGATCACAGCTATGGATGGAGGTGTTTGGGCAAAAATCAGAGAATCATGTTGCACATTTGTACCATCGCACGATGAAGGAAATGGAACCCTAACAGAGGCCATAAGTATGTTGACAAACCTGAAGAACCAGATGATCGATGAAAGCGATGAAGCGGACGATGACAGCTGGTTTGGAGACCTATTCTCGTGGGTCCCACAATGGATGGCAGATATATTCAAGTTTCGGGGAGCCCTACTAGCAATGGTATTGCTAGGATCCTGTGTTGTCAAGATAATCATTGCACAGTGCCAGAAATCTGATAGAAAGCCATAGGGATGAAAATAATGGTTGATGTCAAACAAGGCTGGAAGCCCAGAGACCTGACTGATGAAGAAATAAGAGACTTTGTGAAGGCCAGCAAATTTGCGCCAGAAGGAACAAAGTTCACATATCATAAGAAACGAAGAAGGTATGAAGGAAAATGGATCTACTGCAGTCCAATTGGACAATGTCAGCTAATGACATGGAACAAAGACGAACATGTGAAAACAGCAGGGAGTTTGAAAGGAGTGATAAAAATATGGACTCCAAAGACTCACACATTCACACCATCATGTACGAACCCTGAACACGATGAACATGACACAGAAGAATCAAAAGAAATAAATGCGAAAGAGGATGCAGAAGTGGTCGATGAACCGACCAGAGGGGGGAGTGTAGAGGAGGTCCCAGACATGGCCTGCACCCCATCCCCTCATTTTGAGGTACCAGTATGTTACGTATGAGGAGCAAATGAACCAACAAAGAGCTGCACTGGGACTCTGCCCAGTGTACATCAGAAGATCCATAACTGTTGAAGCGCCCATAACCAGACAACCCTGGGCAGCACGGTACCCTATCAGACAGCCGTACCAGCCGCTGAGACGAAATGAAGAGTACCTACAGACGCTCCATGAAGAGACCCAAAGAGCCTTGATGGAAGGCCAGTGGAAATGAGACAAGGGCCTAAACAGACTTGCCAAATGAAGGAAAACAGCAATTGAAGATAGCACGCCAGTGCGAGTAGCTATGAAAATAAATGCAAGGGACACAGGGGAGAGACGATGTTAAAACGTAAGGAAACGTTGCTATGAGACAAGTTGGAAATAACCAACCAGTTAAATGTGTGTAAATAGGCTTGAAACGCAAGAAGCAAAGAAAACGATACTGCTTGCAATGCTTAGTAGAAGAATAGAGCGGCAAGCACCACCTATATCTACCTCAATAAGGCACGCTATACAAGTGCAACTCCATTTTGTAAAGCAGAATTGGGCCCAGGCTGCCAGAGGCCTAATAGGCTAAGTTTCATAGACCGGCCAGAATCAAGAGAAGGAGCTGAATTTAAACTCAAAAAAGAGCGGCTCATGCCGGGGAAATCGAGGTAATCCAGAGAAAGGGAGGAGAGCATCAGCTAACAAGAATCAAACTTCAGAGCATACCATCTTGCACCGTGAAGGTCAAGATAAGGGGCCCAGGCAGGTGGCAAGGCCTAAGAAGAACAAATGCACGTAAAGCTGGAAGCTGAAGCGGATTCATGGTGGACTAACACGTGATCGGCCAGGCGCGAAGGGGCACTACCGCCTGATGTCACCCAGAACCCGAGGATGTCATAACTTTTCCTGATAAGAGGCTACAGTCTCGAGGCCATACCCAGCCAACTAATTGACACATAGCCCTAAGATACTGATTGATGGAAGGGAGGCAGGGTGAAACTTGAGGCACCAGGTACCTGGGTGTCCATTCTGCATGCTGCTAATTATAAGTGGAGATTTATGTCTAGGGGCATAACCTGCCCAATCACAATGGACCAAGTTATCTAGGGTCCTATTTATTGTAGAACCAATGAGATATCGTACTTGTAGTGATGTCTATCACGTTTGATGTAGAGGGAGGGGCGTAGACCCCCACCCGATAAGAGATATCCAATCTGCATGCTCTGTTACCATATACAGATATAGCACCTATACTTAAGTTACCTTTCCTAACCAATTATATTGCATGACAAATTTTGTAGAGTTAGACGTCAGGGATGACGAGTTTTGCCTATAACTATTGCTGTCTGACAGATGTTCGAGGAAGTTGGAGCGAGACAGGTGATCGTAACTATGCTGATCCCCAACTGCTTCCCTGTTTGATGTACTTGTCATTAAACGGACTTCCCTTTGCCAAATTACTGAGTTCTCATTATTGAGTCGTGATGGAGTAAGTGAATCCTGCACCCCCTTTCCTCACATAGTGCAGCTATCTTGTCTTACAGGTTCTAGAGTATGAGCGCTGACCTATTGGCCCGTCAGTAGATTTATCTCCTCCTGAACACTACTGCTGACAGACAGTCCTGAAATTTCATGGACACAATCTCAGAATCCTGATCCAAAAGGACCAGGATGGACCAGGATCGTCGGCAAAGAATAACAACGAAAACCGTAGGAGCGGATTAGGCGAATTAGATAGTAAACAACATGGGGGACAAGGCCGAGCCCTGAGGAACCCCAGAAGCAAGAATCCATGAAGATGAGAAATAAGGAGGTAAAGAAACAGATTGACCACGATCCGCAAGAAAAGAAGAGAACCAGGTCAGGACCGGTCCTGAGAGGCCAGCTTTCTGTAGGCGACATAGTTGGACAGCGTGGTCAACAGTGTTGAAAGCTGCTGACAGATCTAACAATATCAGGGCACCCACAACGCCCTGATCAGCTAACATGGTAAAATCATCAACTGTTGACACAAGGACACTCTCAGTACCTCGGCTCAGAAGGAAATGTGACTGAAACGGGGCAAAAAAAGAAGAATACTCCAAAAAAGAACTAAGTGGGGACATTAAAGATTCCAGTAACTTCATAGGGAAAGAAAGCAGTGAGATATGCTCCAAATTAGCCAATAGCGTCGCGTCTAAGGATGGGTTCTTCAAGAGTGGAATCACTGTAGCCTGTTTTAATTCAGAGGGCAACACACCGTCCCGACGAGAGGCATTAAATGCCTCTACAATGCAAGGCACTGTATCTGGCAAAATCTTCTTAAAGATGGCCAAAGGAATTGGATCAGAAAGGGCGGCTCACTTCAGGCGCCCAACAGCTTGAAGGATGTCAAAGGCCTGAAAGACTGGGACCATATTCCAGTTACTGCTCTCCCTAGATAAACCCTCTCCAGGGGGGAAATGACCATCACCTGTACATTAACCACAATGTTCGTGTGAATATCTACTACTTTGGTATGCAAAAATTCTGATAATGAATGGCACCGAATCTGAGAAGAGGGCACTGAGGGGGAGAAGCGAGAACCTGAGGAAAAAGATTTGACCACCAAAAAAAGTTCCTTGGGTTGACCCAGAGCAGATTCCACTTTACAAGTGAAATAGGCTTGTTGAGCCTGGATAACATAATGATGGTAAGCTCTTGAAAGGAGACGGAAGGCGGCTCTCTCGGCCATCCCATAAGCGCAGCACCATTTATGCTCCGCTTGTCTCACCAGCAGGCGAGAGGCCTTCAGAGCTTTGGAAAACCAAAGTTCCAAGGGATGCCTCCTAGCTTGAACCAGTTTGAGAGGGGCCAGGCAGTTTGCGACATCCTCTAGGATGCCCTATATAATGAAAAAAATCCATGTCGCCAACAGCCTTACACTGGCAATTAATTTCGACAGACAAGCTATGACGATCCACCGTCAGTCAATTACATCTCCAAGATGCCACAGGAGGAACTTTTAACTGCTCTAAGGGGCATAGAATAGCAAAAGAGATAATACTGTGATCAGTCCAAAGTACCCGTTTCACCTGCACCTTCTCAATTCTAGTCCCTGGGGCAAACATGTGCTCACACATTGCACAAGTTCAAGATCTAGCAAAGCTTCACAGAAATGAAGCACATTCGGAAACATAGGAATATTAAATCTCAGGTTAAAAGCACCCAAAACAATCATATTAAGATAGTTAGCCTGAAAGGCTGCCACCAGATCTAAAAATGGATGTAGGAAGGACCCATAGGGGCTGGGTGGATGATAAACAATAAGAAAATGCAAGGAATGAGAAGCCGAAAAGGTGAAACGCACGAGCAATGCTTCCATACCAAGCACATGAGTCAGAGGAAACATAGAGATTGATAACAGAGATTTTAAAACAATTGCAACCCCGCCTCCTGGCTGCTCAGGGACCCTATCAAGATGAATAATAATATAGAGGTCCGGGAGGGCATGAGAGAGCGAGGGAATCGCTGCCTCCGTTACTCAGGTCTTGGTTACAAAGACCAGATCAGATTGGCGTCCCATAGGACCTCATATAGGGCTAGATTCACAGAGCGTTTTGCAATGGGATTTCCCAATTATAAAACGCTTCTGTGAATCAGGCCCATAATGACAAAGCACTAGAGATCATGGAACGTTCATTAATCAGTAAGGCAGCCAAGCTAGCAGTACTTTGGCTCTTAACAGCTTGGCATGAACCTAATGTCGACATACCTTTAGGAAGAGCAAAATGTTCCGGGCACAAGGCCAGCAGCAAGTCCTGTGTATAACTTAGTGAAGGGACATGTCCCCTGGACCCGTCTGAGTCCCGGACTGGCCCAGACGGGCTTAATGTAGGCACAACTTCGGCGTGTATTAGGCACAGCAAACAGCAAAGACATGTGGTAGATCATTGGATCTCCTAAAGAGTGGCATTGCATCAATTGGGGATCTCATACCAAACCACAATAATGTAGGCTTCAGATACAACTTTATAAATGTTATGTAATAGGGGCAAGCTAGCAATACATTTCCAGGGTTTCGACCCTGTCTTGGCAATAGAGACATTTATCAGATTCATTATTGTTCATGCGTATATCCAAATAAGATTAATAACCCCTAAAGCACTTACTCTCCCAGTACGCTATCATTGTAGAAGAAATGTGCACCAAGCTCCAGCTATCAGAATCTAGCTTCAACCAATAATATTCTGTGATGTTTTGTTTAGTCATACCCCAAATGTTACAAGGGTACTGTCAAAGGTCATTATGACCAATCTCACAGAGGCAAAATGTAACATGAAAACCACTTTAAAGACGACCCACCGGGGTGCTTCAAGACATGTAGGGCTACATCCTTACATTTATGCAGCTCCACTTTAGCCCACAGTCTTACGCAGTAAAAAATAGGCATTATAGTTGCCATAATCCCTATGGCTGGCAAGACCAGTTCCCCATGGATTAAACTTGTTGATATCCCACTTGGGAGGCCTAGCTTTCTTTTTAGAAAGGTATTCTCAAATGACCCAAGTTTACTGGAGTTAGAGTAACCCCATAACTCCGCCGTAAAGGGCAGCCTGCTAGCTTGAGGCTTGTATACTTGTAGGAAAGGGGCCATTCTTCCAACACCATAATCATAGGCAAACTTAGTAATGACCCCACTGATTTTGGAAGGGTCCCTTCCACTTTTGCAAGCTGGAGATCCCACCTGCAAGATGCAGCAAACCTTACCCCTAGGTAGTCATACTGACTTACTTGCTCAATCTGTTTAGTGCCCAACATCAGAGTGCAGACTGTTATATGTTCCTTTATTGAGTAATATCATGGTTTTGGTCTTATAAATATTTATTAAAAGGCCCATATCCTCACAAAATGTTGAAAACTGATCTAATTGACTTCTCAATCCAATGGGGTGGGGGTGGGGGTGAAATTAGGATGGTATCATCTGCGAACAAGAAGATTGGAATTTTCTCACCCGCAAGGACTGTGGCATCTATAGGCACACACCAATTTCCCGATTACACCATTTATAAAAAGTAGGAAATGGCTTGGTGCCAAGACATACCCATGTCAAACTCTCTTCCGTACTTGAATAGGCGAAGAAGTTTCACCTACAATGCCCCATCTGATTTGATTCTTTATTTTTGTATTTATATCATGCATATCCCAGGAAGGAGCCTGGTAGTGGACTGCATCTGTGCACAGATGACATATTAATCAGATGGAATAAGATTACCTCTACCAGATGACCCAGAAAAGTTACCTGACCAGATACGATTTTAATTGTTTGCTGAAAATAGTTTAACAGTCAATTTGCTGTAGCTGTAGAGGAAGGAAGTTCCAGGCACAAGGGCCAATTTAGGGAAAACGTCTGTCACCTCAGCTGGTAGTTCTAGAAGATGGAATTACTTACAGGCCCTTTCCAATAGCTCGCAAATTACGAGTGGGACGGTGAGTTACAATTTTTGAGGTCAAATAGCTGGGACAAGGCCATGGATACACTTAAAAACAAGACACAGAATCTTGAACTGTATTCGCTGTTGCACTGGGAGCCAGTGAAAGCCTTTTCGAAACTCTGAAATTGATGTTTTCATGGTAATGAGGAAATCAGTCCCACTGCTGAGTTTTGACTAACCTGGAGACGCTGAAGTTGGTATTTAGGTTTACCAGCCAGTAAGGCATTACAATAGTCCAATTTGGTGTTAGTAAGGGCTCCTACCACCAATGAGCTATCGTTCTCAGAAGTAAGCTGAAGCAAAGGTTTTAGGAGTTTAATTTGGAAGTAACAGGCTTTAATGATCTGGTTGACTTGCAAGTTGCAGTTTATACTGGACTGCCAAATGCAGCCCATGTTATTTAATGTCTGTGTGTAATTAGTGGCTACTCCAACCAGAGTTGGACAGGGCACCAATTCCATCACATTCTTCAGTTTCTTTTTTGGACCAAGAACAATAACCTCTGTTTTGGGTTATTTAATTGTCCAACATCCAAATTTGAATTTCTTCGGCGCATTTCAATATCTGTTCCACTGCCTCCAGTGGTTTATTCAGGCGAACATATATCTGCGTTTCGTTCGTGTAAGAGTGGTAACACAGATTGAATTGGGAAAATATATTAAGCAGTGGCTGGATATATAAGTTAAACAGTAATGGTGACAGGGATGTTCGCTTCATAGAGCAACATTATAGCAGATAATCAAGGGCTAGGTATATCATAGGCCCTCCGTACTTCCCAAAGCTTAATGAGAGGTACAGTATCAAATGCAGTACAAAGGTCAACGAACACAGTAAATTTGCTCACTGTTTTCAACTCCACATACTTGTCTAAGATTACCTTTAACCTAAAGCATTGATCTAGCATACTGACCCATCTCTAAAACCCACTTGCCAATGGTCGATGACTTCCAATGAAGGCCTACCAGAGTCTGGTCTGAGTAATGGTGGTACAGTGGTTCATTCTCCGCCATGCTAGTGTTTTTCATGTCTGCATGCATGTGTTGTTCGTGTCTAAGTGTGAGTGTTTTTTGTGTCTGCTGCATGTCACAATTGAATTATTCCCTGTCTCTGTATGCAACAAATGCAATCTACCTGTCACCCTACTTGAGTTGCACAATCTATTGTACTCTCAATGGTAACTACATGACTCTTAGTGTTTTACTGACTGTTTCTTAGTTTATACTTTTGTTCTTGTTCGGGTGTGGGTAGGGCTGTGGCCAGACCTGGTGCAACTCTCATCTCCGTTATCACACACCACCCTGTGGTCAATATATTGCATGGGTGCCCAAAGGGTCTGTCAATGGGGTGCATCTGATATGGTTAATCTTTTTGAGTCTGGATGTGCACCAGGTTATCTTTATCGAATATTACTGTCATCTTGTGTTGCTCTACAACCTTCTTCCCAATTTTCCAACATTATGCTCAAATTATTTGTAGAATTGTTATTCATATTTTGAACATGTTACCTAGCTAGGGAGACTTGTATGAGAACAGAGCTGTAAACCAGTCCTCATTTCCAGCTTCTCTAGTTTCCTGGAACATTTTTATGTGCACATTTTGCAGTGATGTTATTGCTTCTGTCAATCTCCCATTCTGCTCATTGTGTGTGGGTTTAAATGTGTTCTGGAGAGTCATCAATCTTGATAGCTCTCAGCTCCTACTTCATTTCATTGAGACCCATTTCTGTGGCATTTATGGCTTGCAATGACTCACATTTAATTATCTGCAACCACGCTGCTAATTGTAAGCCAGTGTCAAGGAGCCATGAGAAGAACATGAACACCTTGCTAAATAACCTGTGGTCAGATGGGATTGCATCTAGTGCATCCACAGATTCCCTCGAGAAATAATTGCCTTGTTTTGTGCATAGTGATCTTTTTCTTTTTGTTCACCTTTTATCAATGGGTAGTCACTATTTGCATCACACCAGTGCTGGTGCATGTAACACAGCTAGTGAGCAGATGCCACCCCAATTTGGAGGGAGCTGCATATAGGCCCATGGACCCCAGGCCCAGTGGTGGTCCATTAGTACTGCTGTGCCTAATTTCATACCTGGCAGGTCCATGCTGTGTTTCCATGCCACATTGTTCCCTATCTGCTCGGTGCCATTATTTCTGAAACACTGCAACTGGATTTGTAACCGTGTTATGTGTACTGACCCTTCTTTGTCCTCCACCGATGTCAACGTCCTGGCATTTTGCTTCCATTCTTCTAGGCATTTCTCATTAGCATTTTCTACAGGATGACATAAGAATCCAATAAGGGCTTCTGCTCTACATACCATTATCCTCTCTACCCACCCCCATACGGTGTACACCTCTATGTGTAACTATGGTCTGTCCCAGCAAAACGGTATCCCTTCCCCTTTGTTGGCAGTACATTTCAACAATGGATGGTTAGTTACTGTTACTTTGCCCCTTTGCATCCCTGATAGTCTATATTTCATCACTTCATTCACCAATGTCTTTTCCTTGATATAGTTATCTTCATAAGTCTGCATTTGTCACACATTTTAAGGAAACCAAACCTCCCTGGAATTGTCCCCTTGTTCTGCATAATGCAATGCGAGTTAAGCAAGGTGCCCTGTTTACGGGTATTTCCTCAGCCACAAACAATATGAAGACACTCAAGGCCTACAGAATGAGTGAGCACACAAAACAGTTTTCATCTGATTTCTCCCTTCCTACCATAGTCACGTCCCGATTCCATAGGTTGGCAGCTTTTTGAGTACAGCTCACAAAGCGATGCATAAGGAGATATTCGTCATTACTTATATATCTCCTGACTCATGTCATTCCTTCACCCATGCTAATAGTTGCATTAATATCATTATCATTAAACAATCTTACTGCTACTGCATAGACAAAATAAAAACAACAAAGGGAAAAGAATCAGGTACCATTCATAATGGGGAGAGAGTCGATCTTCTCAATATATCTTGCACTCTTCACATTTTGGAATATTAATTACACAATTTCATTCACTCTAGAGAAATACATAGTTCAATATAGTTCAATAGGGTGACTTCATGTATCACATTGCTGGTCAGCTCTCATCCTCACTCTTTTTTGGGGTCTGGTCACTTCTTCTTCTTCTTCTGCTGGCTCCGCTTTGTCCGATAGTGGGGGCATATCTAAAACATTTTAACGCCACCTATATGCACCCAGGCACCTTTCTGCGAGGGGGGGTTTCATACTGGACAGTAAATGGGCTCTCAAATAATGGCTTGTGCCACTTTCGGATTTAGTTTTTCACATAAATCAAATCTCCTGGGAACAAGGAAAAAGGGGGTAGTACAGCATTCAAATCCACTAGTCCCTCTCAGTTGTCGTTGTTTACTTCTTGGCCCCCCGCCGCACGTTGATCTGTCCAGAAATACATTTCAGACATTTAGTCATGGCAGTTTAATAATCATGCATCTCATCAATTAGCCATGTAGCAGAAATCTCTGCATCCAATCATGCACACCTGGGAGGACCAATAGGGACATGCATCCTTCTGCCTGTCACTATTTGGTCGTCTGAACCTGATTGATTGTGTAGGGTAAAAAGACCAAGGGTAAGGCAATGCAACCAATTTGTATGCAATGTGTCCATCACTTTTGCAATGCGTTGCTTTCGTAGGCCATTGAGCTTGGTGGCGAACAGGGATGTTATTTCAGAAAAAACCTTGTTGACAATGTGTGATCCATTATCTGACTGCAGTACCTGGCACGCTCCCCATCAGGGAAATACCTCACGTACGAGGAATTTTGTAGGCAATTTGGCATCTGCATGGGTACATGGGCCTGCTTCTGTCCAGCATGAAAAAGGACACACCACGACTATTATAGATTGCTATTCATTACAACGTTGGCGCATATCAACATAGTCAATGTGGAAATGCTGAAATGGGCCTCTAGGGTGGGGTATTGTTCCTCTCGCTGTTCTCAAAGTATGGCCAGCAGTATATTTCTGGCACGTGGCACAATTAACCATGAAGTACACAATGTGTTCAAGCAGGTTTGGGACGAGCCAGTGTTTTGAAACATCTGCTGCCACATATTCTACTGTGGTATGTGCTGTTCTAATGCGACTGTAAGTAACTCAAATGGCATTACAGGCTTCCCTGTGCTATCCTGCTGCCATAGCAGGTCTCTGTGGAGTGCATCCCTGTAACTCCACTATTTATGTCAATGATAATGCATTATAGCCCTCCTTTGCTTCCATGTTAAGCATCATTTTGTGTGAGGCAATTGCTATATCTGCTTTTTGTGGAAAATATGCATCTCTTTTTGCGTCTGTATCGGCCTGCTTAGTTGCTATGAAAAACCAAATCTGTGCCCTTTGTATGGGCTCCGCATGTCACCACGGTGGCCGCTGTGGGACATTCCACTGTGTCTAAAAATCTTCCTAATAATGGGGCATGCTGTACTGGTGTGCTGTCTGCACCCAGAAAGCCCCTCCTTCTCCACCGTGGCAGTCCTGAGTGTACTGGAGACGTCACGTAGGCAGAGTCAGAATATATTGTCACTACCTGGTCTTCATGCTTTCAAATGCTAATATCATCGCTACTAACTAAAGTGCTGGTAATCTGATGTTTGGCACAATCTCAGAATAATCGACCTTAGTCCTCATCATTGCTGCTCCCAAATGCTTCAATCCCGTGCTATGATCTTTCATCGATGACCACTCAATCAAGACCACCTTTCCCTCCCTCTTACTTAATTTCCTTCAACATGGGTAATCATGGTGTCATCATGTATGTCAGTGTATGTAGAAAAGTCATGAACCCAGTCTCCTCCCTCTACTGGATTGGCAATAAATCTCACAGGATTCACAGTGCAACATCTAACAATGTTTTTTGATGGATTGGACAGTATCACCTCATACCAAGATGCTTGCTGTACAGTGAGTGTGGATTTTGGTTTTTCAAGGATGGCAAATGGGCTGTGTTGCACATACAATGTTACTCCACAACCCATTGTTATTTCTGATGAATTCTCGATTGCAAAGGCTGCTGCGGCCAGCACATGTTCGCAAGGGAAATGACAGCCATCCTCATGTATCCATTTGAACGTGCGAATAAATAACCTTCTTCCTTGTAATCTGGTATCTGTAGCCTGGGAGCTGTCCTTAAAGTTTGCTTCAGGGCATCAAATACATTGCTCATCCTCTCTGTCCACAGTCTGTCCACAGTATCGGTCTTTTGCTCTTTCTGTGCTTCCTTCAGTTCTTCTAAAAGGGGGCCGAACATGTGTGCTGTAGTCAAAAACCCACACGTGACAATAATTACACAGGCCCAGGAATTGCTTTAAGTCTTTCACAGTTACTGGATGAGGTGTCTATGCAAATTGCATCTGCTCTGTCAGGTGTCACCCTCCTCCCTTCCTTTGATATTTTCTTGCCCAAATATAGTACTTCTTCCCGGCAATATTACAATTTTTACTTGTCCACCTTGTAAGCCTTCTCAGTCAATAATGTTAATAACATTTCAGTCTGTCCTACACTCTTCCTGTGTGGAGCGGCATACCAGCAAATCATCAATGTACTGTATGATTGTATTAGGCGTTGGTATGTTTCCCAAGTCCATCTGTAGCACCTTGTTGAAGACAGTGGGGGACTTACAGTACCCTTGTGGGAGTCTTGTGTGTTGGAGTCAGATCTCGTGAAAGGTAAACACTGTGAGATACTGAGAATCTATGCACAATGAAATGGAAAAGAAAGCATTTTTTAGGCCAATCACTGTGAGATGTGTAGCAGTAGGTGGTATTTATTTATTTTGACATTTATAAAGTGCACTAAACCCAAGGGCATCAAGGTGCTGGTTACAGAGTTACATCTTCCAGGCATGGTAGGCTGATGGGCCAATTTTCATATTGATGACGGCCCCTGAGCAAAGAGCAGGGTCTTGAGGTGCTTCCAGAATGACCAATAGGATTGTTCTGCTCTTAGCGGAGGTGGCAGCGAGTTCCAGAATTGGGAGTAGATAAGAGGGAAGCTTGAACCTCCTGATCTCTTTAGGTTGAATCTACGGGTGGTCAGCTGGAAGGCGTTAGCAGATCTGGTGGACTTGTGGACTGCATTTTCTTAAATTTGTGCGAAAGGTATGCAGGGGCAGTGTTAGAGAGGCATTTATGTGTAATGGGTAACATTTTGAAGATTATGCACTCCCTAACATGGAACCAGTGAGCCTATTTCCTGGCTGTGGAGACATGTTCCTCCTTGGGAATGTTCTGAGCTGCTCTAAGGTCATTGGTCTATATGACTTGTAACTTGTTAATGTTGCGGGAGGAGGTGCTGGCAAATAGAGCATTACAGTAGTCAAGCCTTGAACTGATGAGCCCCCTGGCGATGTCAAGGCAATTATCTGAGGACAGAAATGGTCTACCGGCCTTAATTAGTTTAGTGGTGTATGCTGCAGAGGAAGCAATGGCATATACTTGCCGCATTAGTGAAAGGGTAGCATCGAGGAAGACGCCGAAGGTCTTAACGTAGCTAGATACTGGGATTGATATCTCTCAATGGGGAAGGAACTGTAGCCTTCGTCAAGTTTTTTCGAGGACCGTTTGGGTGCCCATGAGAAGGATTTCCATCTTGTCATCATTCAGAAAAAGCATGTGTGATACCATCCATGCATAATTGGCTGGGTACACTGAGCTCAGTGTTTTGGACTCAGCAGCGTAATTGCCAGTTAGTGCTGGAAAGCTCTGTATGTTGACCACTCCGGGTGCTGTGTATTCATTTGTTATGGGATCACTTGGCACGGTATCTACTAGTACCTGGTATTCAAGGATATGTGTATTTTGTAACTGCTACCAACTGCAACTAATTAACTTCAATGATTGCAACTGTGTTCCCTGGGAAACATTATCTGGTGCAGTTTCAGCTTCTAAGCAAACCTCCCTTTGGCACACTGACTTCGATGTCTAGAGCTTGTCCGAGAATCGCGTGGCCTGGAAACTTGTTTTAAGCATTTTTATGTCAGGCTGCAGTATTTCAGAACTGAGGCCTACCAGAGTTTGGGCTGAGCAATGGCAGTACTGTGGTTCATTCTCCGCCATGTTAGTGTTCTTTGTGTATGCATACATACGTTCTTCGTGCCTATGTGTGAGTGTTCTTTGTGTCTACATGTGAGCATTCTTTGTGTCTGCTCCGTGTCACCATTTAATTATTCCCTGCCTGTGTATGCAGCAAAATGCAATCTACCTGTCGGCATACTTAAGTCGAACAATCAATTATACTCTCAATGGTGACTACATGGCTCTTAGTGTTTTACTGACTGGTTTTCAGCGTATACTTTTGTACATGTTCGGGAGTGGGTGGGGCTGTGGCCAGACCTGATGCAACTCTCATCCCATTATCACACCTGGTAACCTTGTTCGCTTCCGGGCTATGATTGCTTCCTCAACTCCAGTGAGAGAAAGTTAATGGAGATAGCACTTGCAGTGGTTGTGTTTGCGTATCATGTGAAGGAAATCTTAGTGTTTCACTATATAGCTCACCAAAGTATTCCTCCCAACGAACGGGGCATTACATTACCCAGTATCTCAAGGCATGTAGTAATGAGGATCCAAAATCTAGCTGATTCTTTACACTCAGAAGCTCTAATTATTTCTTCCCAGCAGGCATTCACGCACTCCTTCTTTTTCATGCCTATAACCTTCTTGTGCACAGCTCAGGCCTGGCAGAGATCTTTGATTTTTTAAACTTTATATGTTGGGGTGACAAATAGGGGAGAATTAACACAGGAGAGGACAGGGACATATTTTGGGGTGTTTCTTAAACTTATGAGCGAAGGTAAGGGAAAAGAGGAAAGATGACAAAGGAAGACTAATTAACACATAAACAGACAAAGGAATCAAATATGGATCTAAAAAAATACACTTGTAAATAAAGTCAACCAAAACTCCTCTTAAACATACAGCATGAGTCTATCATTTACAGTCCTACAAAACCCACAAAGGGTCACCATACCTTTCTAGAGCCCAGTGAATCTCCCAGAGAGATTTGGTGGTTCTGATTGGTCAACTGAAGTTGAATCTCCCCCCCACCGAACTAGTGTGTGAGTCTGAGTGCCAGTTTGGGATAACATCACACACAAGATCTACACACAAGATTTATGAACCACCAAGTCAAAGACTTTCATTTTAGTTCCTTTGAGATTGACAGGCAGGAAGTTCCACCAAACTTATTTACCATTTCAATGTTGATGATCAAGTTGTTCAGGTGTCATGGAGTATTATATACACCATTACAAGGCGCCTTTCACACAAGCTCATATTGTCCTAATTACAAGTTGCCCGGTAATGCACTGGTGATTCCGTCGATCCAGTGGCACTGTTTCCGGCAACCAAACCACAGAATCACTGGCAAACCCCAAGTACGCATGCAGGCGCATTCCAGCATTCCGGTAATGGTGCAACCGGCATGCCAGAAACTCTGTCGAAATGTATCCATGCCGCTGTTTCCAGCTCTAAAAATTACAGTGGGTCTGTTTACTGCATGTATCCCACAGAAACACTGGTGAAGGTAACAATGGAACTGGAAACAATGTCATTGCAGGAACTGGAAGCTTGCTGGTGGCTATTTTGGAAGACACAATCCACATAAAATGACCCACTTCTTGTTGCCATCCGAACCCTGTAACACTGGCATAATGTCTTGAGCAACAGACTCTCGGGTACCTGAAGTCCACCAGTGTAAACCGTGCTTTACAGAGCCCAGAATTAACCATGCACACCAATATCATTGAGGACAAGGCCAGGGAGCTGTCTGCAACAGACTACAGATGCACCAGCCAAATCCGGAAGTCAGCCATATGGGAGTAGGTGGCAGAGAAGGTGTCGGCTGTGGGCCCCATCTACTGTACCGCAAAAGATTGCCACAAGTGGTGGGACGATCTCCGTCTGAGAGGCCGCAATCTGCTTTCAGCACAGAGGAGGGAATGCCGGGCAAATGGCCTCCCCAATAAAGTTGATGCCGTGGGAGGAGAGATGCAGCACTGTGATGCATCTCAAAGGCATTGAGGGAGATGAAATGGCAGAGGCCGGTGCAGGAGCACATATAGAGTGTGATGAGTACAACGTGCAATATCAAGAATATAAAAGAGGGCATGCTAATGTATTGCACACCACACAGAGACATGTCCAACTGCACAACAATGAGCACAGTCCTCCCAAACAGTGGCCCACCAACCATAGCCGTCAGCCAATTGTGCAAACACATTGCCCCTCCAAACACAGAAACAAACAACTGACCACATGACTACCGGTCATGTGCAGAAAATGAATACATGAGGTACAACACACGCAAGCATGCACACACCCTCCAAGGCAGCATGCATGCACCACAAGCAAGATGCCACCATGCCACACACACAAGCATGCACAAATACAGAGTGCCCTGACGCACCTTGCACTGTCATGGCGCACTGTCCACTTGTCAGACCAGCATCAACAAGTGCAATAGTGCACTTCACACTCCTCAACCTGACTGCCCACCTGTGGTATCCCTCAGGGCACCATCCAAGCCCCATGGCTCAACAACACTTACCTTGCCCCTCTGGCCAACATGATCACCACCATTGCACCCCACTGCCAGTGTCCTGCTGATGGCACACTGCCCACCCTCAGACCCACACCCTGTACTGCCGCTCCACCCCCCAAACATGAATGCCTGACTGCATATCATGCTACATGCACTGCTGACTATCCCTGTCTTAATCCAGGCAAGACAGAGAAGCCCCTGAGCATGATGGCTGTGTACTGTCACCCACCCACTCCCTGACTAACTTCCATGTGCCCCCTGCCAACACACCCCTGAGAGTCCACAGACCCTGTTGCCACCGTTGACCGATCCCACACCTCGCACCCACACATCACAGACCATGGCAAGAGGGCCAACGCACCGCACCACCACCCTAGAGGCAGCCTCCCCTACCCCATAAACCACCAGAAGTCCAATATCTCGGGAACACTGGTTCGCATTGGGCTTGACAACAGCAACAGCCCTCCCTCATTGTACCTCTCACCTCCCTTTACCCCCTCATACACACCAAGAATAGTGTGTGAATCGACGTAGCTCCCAAGCCCCGGGTCCGCTTCCCTCCAGGACTGAGATCCCTGCACTGGCTCACTCTGATGTCACGGACCAATAACGGGATCCCCGGACCCACACACCAGGATATCTGTTGACCGGTCCCCATGAGTCACACTAGTATGAGCACATACATGGCCAGTCACCACCAGTGACCCTCACAGGTACTTGCCCATGGACACCCTTCCCTGAACTAGCCAGGATCTGGACCACCCCATCCCTTGCACTGTACTCCCCTCCCCCTTGAGCCCCTTGCACCTCCCTCTGCTGCAGCCATCAAAACGTAGTCCGTCCCTTGTGTCTACCACCCCATGCACTGCACCCCCTCAGGTCCTGGTACCTGAAGCTCACCCTCCCCAGCACAATAGGGTGCCCTGCACTTGCACGGTGACCATGACACAAGGCCCAGCACGGCTGCATCTGCTAATTTCCCCGCACATGCACACCACCATCTTTCTGGTGGTGTCTGGTAACACTTGTGTATGTGCACCATACCAATTCTGAATGCATGAACTGTATGCAGCATGCGCAGGCAAAATATGAGATGCAGACTGAACAGCATTTTAGCAAGGCCATAGGATGGCGCAGACTTCACTAACACCATGCCCATCTCTCCCCCACAGGCACGTCCGCTTACAGTGAAGAAGCTGTCCCTGGCCCCTCATGGTCAGCCCCATGGAGGAGGAGTAGGATGTCACACCACACAGCTGCAGGGCATGAGCAAATGCCACCACCCCTGCTGCATCCACAGTGGCAACACCAGCAGCAACAACCACAGTTGAAACCCCAGCAGCAACTGCCACCACCCGTGCTGCAACCACAGTGGCAACACCAGCAGCAACTGCCACCACCCCTGCTGGAACCACAGTGGGACCAGCAGCAGCAACTGCAACCACTCCTGCTGACCAAAGAGGGGTGCCAACAGGATAGCAATCCGCCCCTCCCCACCAGGCACACACATGGGTGCATCGACAGATGAGGATGCTGTGCAGGATGCCAGGGACACTACAGACGGCACCTCAGAGTACACCCCCTATCACCATCCCACATTAAGCCAACACAGCATTCGCAGCCAGCAACCACCACGCATCCCCAGCATCAGGGACATGGATGCAAATCTACGGCGTATGGAGGAGAGACATCAGAAAATGACAGGACTTGTGCGCCAGCAGAGGAGGCACATCTGATGTGGGAGGAGATGCAGTTTATCAGCAGTTGATCAGTAAAAGTGTGCAGGCCACTGGCCGGCGATGTTCACATGCTCTGGGCCGGTCGACATCGGCAACGATCCTGCTGGCACAGAGAGTACAGGAGGGAAATGATGCTGCACTGCAGCACAATGAGAGGGCCGGATCAGACCCACCAGGGAGAGTTGGTGAGGGAGAGCTGAGGAAGGATAGTTGGGGAGGGGGTGGTGGGCCACACATTCCTTGTTCTCTGTATATATAACAATACATGTGGTTCTCCATTTGAATTTAGGTCCGGACATTCATTATTTGTGGTTGAGTGATTTCATATTTGTGCAATATCACATGCAATGTGTGGTCTGGGCTGTGTGCAGGTGCTGTGTGCTCACAAGTAATTCTGTATTAGTAATTGGCGGGCTGCACACCCATCCCTGTCATCCCTGCAATGTTTTTGCATGTCTGCATCTGCTTCACTGCCACCATCTTCGTCTGCCGGAGGCATGTCCATGTCCGGATGAAGGGGAATCTTACACCTGATGCACTTCTTGTGCAACATGGCACAGACCAGGGCTAGTTTGCCCACTTTCACTGGCCTGTGTATCAGTGCCCCACTAAAACGGCTAAGGCAATAGAACCTTGTCTTCAGCAGTCCAAAGGTTTGCTCAATTGTGCACCTTGTTCTGATGTGTGTTCGGTTGTACACATTTTTCTGGTGGCTCTGTGGATGCCTTTCAGGGGTCATCAGCCATGGTAGTAAGGGGCAGCCGGAATCACCTGCATGTGAGGGACACAAGGAGGAGGCGAATGGGCATTGCATGCATGTCTAGATGTGGGTCTGTGACACATGCATATGTGTATGTGCGCTTGTAGGCTATCAATCCACTTGCTGCATCCTGTGACAGTTACTGCTGGTCAGGAAATATGAAAGATTGGACACACATCGATGTCTTGGTTGTGGTGGATGGGACATAGTGAGGGTATCCTGTACATTGTGATGCATTCTGGTACTTGTGGGGCAGGACATCTACCTGTCCACCTGTGACCAGATTTTAGCGGTGTGGCCTTCCGTTTACTCATGCGGTACATGCCACCCGTGGGCACTCGCTCTTGCATGCAGATTGAATCCTTACATTTACTTGCTGCCTGTAGCCCATTCACTGGTGACATTGAACAACCCGCCCTATTCCCCAGTACCTATACAATGTGGTGTGTGTGTTGATCCTTTGACTCACACAATAGCCAGGTTTGCTGTCTGCCATAATGCTCCATGTATCCAGGCAGCGTGCTATTGTGCAGGACTGTGGAGTTATGTGTAGATCCCGGGAATCGTGTGCAGCAGTGTATGATCGTCAGGTCCGCATCACAGACGATCTGCACATTCATTGAGTGGTACAGCCTTCTGTTCCGATAAACCTCCTCTATGGCATGGCCTGGCACTAGGTCAATGTCTCTGCAGTCCACTGCTACAAGTACATTGGGCATGCCAGCAAGGGCATGGAATCAGACCTTGGTGGAATTCACCTTGGCTTGTGTCATGGGTAAGGCGATGTGCTGGGACACAACGCAGGAGGGCATCCAGGACCTGCACGAGCACCTTTCGAGAATCCGAGCTGAGAGATTCCATGCAGCTCCCCAACTGAGTATTGGAATGTGCCAGAGGCAAGGAAATGCAGCAGACGCACCGCCTTCAACTGGGGCGGTATGGCAGTCCTTATACCAATGACGCTCTGGATATCATCATGGGTAAGGTCCACTATGGCAAGTATGGTCTCCCTGTTCAGGCGGTAAGATGTGTGTATCTGCCTGTCAGTCAGGGACCAGGGTGTGACCCCTGCGAGCGGTATGGGTGCTCGCCTCTGTGATACTACTTGCTGGCCATTGTTCCTCTGCATCATCAATCTCCTCATCCTCTGCCTGTCAGCCTGTTCACTGTTGCACCTCCTGCTCATGGAGCAGCATTCCTGCATGCAGTGCCTCCAGGTCCATGACTGCTGCTACAAGTGGCAGCATGGTTCTATTGGAAGGTGTGTGCGGTGTGGCCCTTTTCAGCAGTCCAGTGCTCATTGTGTGCAGCTGAGTCAGTTGGGTGCACTTGTGGACTGTTTCTCCACACCTGGGCTTGCTTAACGCTTGTTATGTGATGGTGGTGTTTTCTACATGATTTTCATGGTGGCACTGGCATTTTGGTGCCAGTATTTCCATGAAATCAGCTATTGTAATGCCGACTTACTACCGCGCTGCCAGTGTTTCTGGCACTGCTCATCGAGGTCCATGCTGTTTCCGTTGCCGGTGCAGTCGGCAATGATCGCGCAGTGTGCGCTGTTGCCGGCAATGTTGCTACTGGTATCCCGTCTTGTAGTAGGGCAGTCCAGAATTCGTGCTGGTGATTGAAATTACTGCCATGTTGTTTCCGGACTGTCAAGCTTGTAATGAGGCCCTAGTCTCCAGTTACAGACACTGAATAGTTTTGAAAGTCTGTGCTCATTTTTCAGCTCCCTGGATTTCTATTGTAAATACATATGTGATACAAAAGCAAGTATCTCGTTTTGACTTTATGCTAATATATTTCCCTTTTGCATGCCAGGGACCTCTTTATTGGTGTTAACATTCATTTATGTATACATGTTAGGTGCCTGATTTATTTATTCGCTTAGAATGATTGATCCTCAAATATAATCCCCTGATTTCCAATGAAGTACGTCTTGGAGACTTTAACTTGGCAAAATAAGGGCTCAGCAGAAAGCTGCTGTCTTTATGTGGACCAGGAAAGGGACTGTAGCGTTAATTAACACCTTATGTGAAACAACGACATAATTACAGTGAATCTGCACATTATTCAAATAGTTCATGAAAATGTCTCCTCCACCGCTACACATAATTATTTTAGCTTTGAGTGACAGCTTCATACAATTACTGCAAGCGTTAAGAAAGCACGACATTCAGTACCCAAATCAACCAGCGTCACATTTCATCGTGCTTGTTAAAAAGCATTAATTGTGCAAAATCAAATCAAAATTCCTGTATGTCTGAAGTGGTAATTGGGTTTTTTCCTCAAATTGATACAATTTATTTCTATTATCTTTAATACATATCTGACAAGTATAAACTACTGGCATACATGTTTTTAAAAATGTACAGCAGAACAAAACAGTGCTGCTAAAATGGAAAGTAAACAGTGCAAGTTTAATGCAAATGATGAAAGAGAATTTTAGGAGGCTTGGAGCGTGATTACAGCTTCATGGATACATCTTATAAAAATGGAACCTTCTGTTGCCAGTTGGGTGGCCACTCAGTTGGACACACTTGGGTGGTCACTCAGACACAACCGCTAGTAAAGACTTTCCCTGGGAGGGTGCAAATTGCAATCCATAGTGGGGCGGTAATATTCAGATGGCAGTACCCTAGTCGTTCAATGGCCTGCTGTGGTCATCTCCAGCTTGATCTCTAGAGGCTGGTGTCCACATCACAAAACCAAGTGCGCGACTTCCACAGATTGGACACTCACTGCGCTCACTGGAGGAGCAAGTTTGATCAATTCCATAGAAGTATATCAATTATTCCCATCAGGAGTTGATAGAGAACCGATTCCACCATAGAACTCTCTCAAGACTTCTTGACTATTTAAGAAGGCTGGTAATAAGAGTTTAAAGCAAGCATCATTATTCATTTGTTGAATATTGTTAAAAGCATATGTGCCGATTCATGGAATTTTTTGCACAGAAAATAGGCTACTTGCTCCCAATCTGCGCACGCAACTTTGTCTATTCATGCAATCGAATGTGCAGGATTTTTCCTGGACGTGCGTGGATTTTGCGCTGGCCTGGCATGCCTGTGTGAGCCATCGAGGGCCTTGCGTGAGACTACATGCAGTGGGTGGGTGTGGCCTGCACTGAGGGCTGGGAAGAGGGCTGAACAGCAGAAATGGGGACTAACTTGTGAAGACGTGGGCGTTCCGATGGATGGCCTGCAAGCAGTCCCTCACATGCCCAGTATTGCCCGGCAAGCAACCTTAATAGGATCTGTCACACAAAGGCTGGCGTAAGTACACTTGCGTGTGGATTTTCAGCACACAGGTGGCATTGCATGTCATATTTCGGGGTGTATGTACTCATTCGGGGTTCCGATGTAACATAGGGGTGTTCATTCGCAGTGTCACGGTGTGCAAGAACGTTTTACGTGGGTTCGCACGCACATTTCCCAAGTTATTGCTGAGTTATGATTTTTCATACGCATGTTGTTGAGGTGCCGGATACCGTTACGGAGTCGCAGGCCTGCCTGCGGGGGAACCCACACAATGTTTGAAGGGTGTGTGTATTTGTGCCTGGGTGACCGCGCAAAGGTAGCTGATTTGGCAGTTTCCTGCTTTGCGTGTGGACGTGTCTGAGGCATAACAGCCGGGGCTTGCAAACACAGTTACTTTGCGCAAACTAATCTATGAATAAGCGTTCTGTGCAGATTTACTAAATTGCGCAGGCTTGCGCAGTGGTCTTTTTGGCACGCGGCCCTTGCACAATTTCTGCGTGAATGCTTAGGAATCAGCCCCTTAATCTTCTAGAACGTCCCCATATACAATAGACTACTACCTACATAGAGCCACCATATCCAATATAACAATATCGCCTGATGTCACCTCAATAATATATCTAGTTGGCAAACAAAATCAAGTTATTTCATAGAAAACTCATAACTCTGCCTCACTGCAATCTTTAGCTGTTTTTCCAAAGCCAGGGCTAAGCATTATCTGGTCTTTCTATGTATTTGTAGACTCAATGGCGACATCTACTAACAAAAGTATTGATCCAGTTCTAATATTCCAGCACTTCTGTTTGTAACCAGTGTAGGACTAGGCACGGTTTTACCACACGGAATGTAATCAAACTAAGACATATAGGGCCTCATTACACGGTAGGCGCTAAGGGATTACCGGCACCGGTAAGGGCACTGGTGCCAGTAATCCCTTAGCACCCTACTACGAGGTCCCTCAGCGGGTCCCGTCCTTAACGCCTGGCCTGACCAGGTGTTAAGGATGGGACCCGCTAAGGGACTTCAGAGCTAATAACGGTACCGCAAATTGCAGTACCGTTATTAGCTCCTTCCCCATTCTCATTGAGCCCTATGGGGGCTCGAATGGGAATAGGGAATGATATTTGGCATGGGGATTTACCAGGTCCTCCAGGGTCGGAATGACCTGGTAAGTCCCCAGACCGCCTACCCGGACCCGGTATGCGGTAAGGGAGTAGCCATGCCGCTAATAGTGGCATGGTTACCGCCTACCGTGTAATGAGGCCCATATAGGTTATTTAGAATTGCCATTGCTTAGTATTCTCTATTAGCAGCGTTTGATTAGAATTCAAAAAGTGATTCTAGTAATGCAATATGAACCAGCGTGCTGACTAGTTCCAAGCAGTTTGTTATGGCCGGTGATGTTGCCATTGCAAACTCTGCTTCACACATTTCAGGATCACCATTGTAAAGTAGAAACACAGATGCCACCATTATCTATTCTATTTGGGAGATGCTAGTCCAGCCCTGGTTTTAACTTTGCATTCTGGGACTTGTAGCCCTGGATTTATAAGTGGGAAATCCAGGACTACAGGTCCCAGAATGCAAACTTAATACCAAGAGTGGGCTAGAAGTTCTTCAATAGAATCAATAATGTTGGCATGTATGCAGAAAGTTAAGGTGGCTCTGACAGCTGTCTCTTATTTCTACCATGCCTCTCCCAGCACATCAACTGCTTCCTAACAGCTGCTGATGAGCTATGAGATGGGCATGTGGTCAGAACCTCTTTTCCCATCATCAACATATCAGCATGACGTTATTGAGGGTCTGAGTTTGAGTGGTGGCTGTCCCAATGAATAGACCGAATGTTCAGTTTTGAGGAATTAAGGAATTCACTATTATCTATTTTCTATTTATCCCCTACTCCTGAGGCACATGATCACTAGATTGTCTAAGGCACCCTATCTGAGTGTCATCAGCATGTAGTTGGAGGAAGTTCTACAGACAAGTGTCCTAACAACAACCTTTGCTCCCTAAAGCTAGGAAATTACATCCCAACAAAAAATAGGGAGTAAAAATAGTCTAAAAAAAAACATTGGGAACATTCTCAAGCAATGCTACGTGCTGCTTCTAGAGACACAGCTCCAGATGGGTGGTTCATCACAGCAGGAGGAAGGATTTCTATCATTATTAGTGCTTGATGTGAAGAACGTTCAGGTGAAAATGCATGACAATGCATCGTTTGGTCTGAGTGAACTACTAGGCAAAAACAGTGATGGATGAAAAAAACTGCTGCTTTATTTTCCAGGTTACAAATGTTTCTCTTAACTTCAAAAAATGAGGAGTAAAGCACTCCCGCTTCAACATTTTATTGTGGCCACTGGCTGGAAAGAGTGGATACCTCTCACAATAACAGTCTTTCCAATGTATGGGTAAATAGCTCACCAGTTAAGTGCTTTTCTCACACAGAGCCAGCCTGCACTTTGCATTATCGAATCCTGTGGCATAGCCAATGTAGCCTTTCATTTGAAGATAGATCATTTGAACACTATTCAACACGTTAATAATAGTACCTGTTATAAAGTGCTTTGAAGTGAAAATAATCTAGAAATAAATGCTATATAATTACACACATTGTTATTGCTTGTCAAGAAATTGGGTCTCATTACGAGTATGCCGGTGCGTTTCGGCACCGACCTACTCCAAGTTTGGTGGCTAGGTGCGCAATTCACCTGCAGCCAAGAGCTGGAGGTAGGTCAGATGCCTTACCAGCAAATCTCCCCATGGAGTCATATGGGACTCCATGGAATGGGGATCAACATCCCTTACCAGCACTTGCAATGCACGTAGAATTCTGGCAGACCAAATGTCAGTAATGTTAACACCGCTTGGTGTAAACCCACTGGATTTACTAGAGGGCTACCACAAAACTTGGAATGAGGTTTTCCGGAAGTCTTTGGATTTCCTAGGAATACTCCATCATCTTTATTTTCAGATAACATTACTGGCATTGCTTTTCAACGCTTTTCGCAGAATGCAGATTCCTTGATATCCCCTAGGAATGCAAGCTCACCATTTCAAATCCAAGCTTTTTAAAGTGAATCCTCAGATTTTCAATCTTCTTTTTACGAGGGAAATGGTTTTATCTTTGGGTTAAACCTAAGTAATGTGGCTGATCCTTTGGGCATCCGACGGATGCACATTTGCCGTGAAGAGAATGATTTTTGAGTTTGCTTCTGCCAAGGGGTCTTATAAACAAAAGGACAACTAGCTAAGTGGGGTCCAATGTACATTCCTCTCTGGAGGCAATGACTAAAAGTGCAGTAGTCGTGATGCCATAAATTGTGGATGGACTAATAGAGTGAGGGCCATTGATATGCTCTTGTCATGCTATTTAGTGCACAGAAATGGTTGGCCAATTTTAAAATGGAGAGTTGCATATTTTTCCATATTTTGACATCAAATTGGCCTGAGGGATTGCATTGAGCAAGCCCAAACTATTTACGATGGTTATGGGGGTTCTAACCCCTTGAAAATATGTTTTAATAATGGATAGAGACTCCACATTGCATGTTGCAGCATATATTCCTGCTGGTTGTGCCCAGAGAAAGTCTATGCGACCGGCTTCAACAATATAGTCCAGCATTGTCCAGTAAACATGTTTTTCATGCAGTCTTTGCCCAAAGCATATCATCAAGCCTGCAACCACAATGAGGCAGTCCTGCAATACTTTCATGCTGCCAACCCATTGCCCAGCAATATATTGCAACACATTGTAATGCTAGTTATGCCCACAGAATTATTTCAAGGCCTGCCGCATTGTTATATACCAGTATTGACCTTTAAAACATGTTTTCATACTTTTTTGTGCCCAGAGGATAATGAGGCCTGTAACACAAAATATGCCAGCATTGTCATGTAAAACATGGTTCCATTCTGACAGTGTCCAACATATTACCACCCTGACACATTTTCATACTGGCTGTACTCAATATATCAATTTCATGGTGGCTCTGTCTCAAAAATACGTATCCAGGCTTTCTCATCAATATATTCCAGCCTGTTTTTACACAAGGAGATCATGAAGCCTGTTGATAAAATATGCCATTGCTGCACCACGTTCATGCAGCCATCTCAGGGCCCAAAAATGTATGCCATTGTTGCCTTAGAAAACTAATTTTCTTGGTTTCTCTACCCAAATTAGATTTTAAGCACTGTCAACAGAATATGCCAGCAATGCACCAATCCCAATGAACAACAATGCATGCTAACAATGCCCTAGAAAACAAATATTCACACAATGGTGTGCTGCCAGCATCCAAAGCTGATCATTACGTGTGCCAACACAATATGACTGTAATTTCCATGCAGCCAGACAGTTCTCCCAAAAATATTGCAGTATTGAACTGGAAAACATGTTGCAATGCAGCCATTGCACAAACAATGCCACCATTGCCCTGTAGAAATACATGTTTGTGGTGCCTGTACCCAAAGAATAGAATGAAGGGTACCAATACAAGATGCCAGAACTGCTTCATTGTCATGCTATCAGAGGGCCCAACAAAGAATGCCCTGTAAAACATGCCATGCAGACAGCATCCAATATTCTATCAATGCCTGTAAAACACAGGTTCATGATGGGTGCCTGCCGCCCCCTGTCCACTCACAAACCCCTGAACACATAGCCCACCCCCTCCCCCACAAACACCACTACGTTTATTCATACATTTTGTCCAAACTACACCATCCCAATAGGATACAATCCGAAAATCGATGCTAGTAGGGTTAATTCAATCAATGTTCATCAAAGCCCTTGTCTGGTGATAATTATTAAATAATGAACTTGCCTCACTGTATGCTCGGATTGGTCTGATCCCTCTCTTAGCTATGTACTAGACAGGAATCACGAAAGTCATGCAGTGGCCCGAACACTGGGGAAGGGTGTTTTTTCTAGATAACGCATTGGTCCAGCAGAGGCACTTTATATGCGATGCATTTTTGCAATAGTTATGCTGGAATCTATTGGAGCTTAAACTTGGGCAATTTAATGGAGAAATAGAGACAACATAAAACATGACTAATATGGGCTCAACCTGGCATCTAAATGTGTATTACCCGATGCATATTGTGACTTTTCTCTCCTTATTAATTTTCAATGAATGCATCAGTCTCACTTTTCGCTTGGAGTGGTTCGGTCTCTTATCTTCTCCAACATCGTAGCTATGCAAGGAATAGTAAACTTCGGATGGACATTCTCCTGTTGTTGTGCCAGTGTTAGGTTTCTTAAGGAAGGGAGCAACTGGTTCTTTCTTTTGATCGTTGAAGTGTCACTTTAGTGTTGAGGGTTAAGTTAATGAATTCAACTTGCAAAGTTGCTAGGGTTTCAATGCACTGTTCAATAATGAGAGCATGTGGGTGGGGGGGGCATAGTTCCAATGAGGCTGTAAGAGTTTTTACGATTTCTATTAACTCTTCATTGGGGATGTGTTTGAATGTGTCTTCGAGACAAGCATTGCAGTTCTGCTCAGCTTTTGATAATGTTCGGAATCACTGTCATTTTCTCCTGGAACAAGGAAACAAGGCAGTATTCTTGTTTTGTTTTGTACACCGGATGCGCGCACAACGTAAGCCCCTCTGTTCCTGTCCCTGGCAATCCTGGTCAATCTCAGGTAGTGGAAAGTCCACACCAGACTTATATTACCTCCTCTGATACTTTCCTGAGACTGTGGGATCACATCTTTCAACCTACCTTGGATAGGTTTATCAGACTTTAAACGTTGTACCTTCCTGCGAGGGGAGCCACAGAAAGGCTGTAACAATTCCATCCATACCAAGTCAGTCAGTTCTATTATTGCAAAACCCAAAGACATTGCCAATTATACTTATAATACTCAGTGCATGGTGTTAAATGCACGATCTACAGTAAAACATAGGAATTACATTCTCAACCTCATTTCAGAGGGAAAACTATGTTGCCTTTTTTGTCACTGTATCTTTGCTCATGGTCAGAAGACTCAGCCGGGTTATACATTCATCATCCATAACCACCACACAGGACATGGAGGTGGTTGAGCTCTCATCTATAAATGTTAAAGAAATGTTAAAGGGACGTTATGGTTAAGTTGCACTAATATAAACCTATGAAATTCAAAGAAAAACCTTTGTTAAAGGGGCGTTATGGCTACAAGTTAAACTGAAAAACCACGGACATTCTCCAGTTATGTTAAGCTAAGCAACCATAACTCTTTATCAACGTTTTGCTTAATGTTAAACACGGAATAAATAGCTAACAATGTCAAGCATACAACACATTTGTGTTAGTACAAGAAATACATATAGAAACCCAGAATGCATACCAATTAGAACCACATACAGGGAAACAAAAGTAAGGAAGAAAGAAACAACAGCACCAAAATAAGAGTTGATTACCATGTGCACAAATTCATTGTTTTTATTTTTTTAGGCCTGCTTCTTGCCCATGTATGTGCCCTATAAAGTAAAATCAAACTCTGTGTAAAGTACTTTAAGAAGATATAAGAAGGTTAATGTTGAAATATATAGCACCTTTTCATTGTTTTAAATTCTCACTGTCAGTAAAAAGAAAAACAAGTGCAGACATGTCAGTGAACAAAAACAAGTGGCCGAGGTATGGTGAAACAGAAACCTTTGTGGGTTATGACCCCCGTTACAGGTCATTTTCCTTGTGGAAATTGCGTAATGTGCAAGTACCCTGTTAAAGCTAAAGGTGTGGACATTGGGTTAAAAGACAAATGGATCATTAAAGACCTTACGAAATGCAATAGCGAGAACGTAGTATACATGATCACATGCCTTTGTAGGGATTGCTACATAGGCAAGGCTAATAGAAAGTGTGAAGCAAGACTCATAGAACACCACAGCTGTATTAAAAATAACAGCATTCATGCTCCGTTGGTAGAACACTACATTCAAATGGGACATAACCATGAGAACATTGGTTGGGTAATCCTCAAGAAAATCAAGGGATCCAATATGGAGGATACGAACCAGAGATTGCCCACTTTTGAGCAAAAAATGATTTTCAAAACAAACAGTCATATTATAAGACTGAACGAAGGTGTG
Source organism: Ambystoma mexicanum (assembly GCF_040938575.1). Lineage (NCBI taxonomy): Eukaryota > Metazoa > Chordata > Amphibia > Caudata > Ambystomatidae > Ambystoma > Ambystoma mexicanum. Next base: position 856,145,824 of record NC_090922.1, on the reverse strand, counting down.
AAATTGCATAATGTTCATGCCACGTAAGCAGATATCTGCGGCTATGGTGTTGAATGAGTTTTGCAGCACACACGTGCGATAATGAGATCTGATCATGTGACCAATATGTTTACGTATAAATGTTTGAGGGTTTGGGTGATGGTAAAATCATCATTTATGCATCACTTTTCCTTATTCATCTGAATGGGATTATTTAAAAAATTGCAAAAAGCATTGTACTGTGCAGAGGAGGTCTGGGTCAATTGTGTTGATGTGCAAACATATGTAACACGATGTATCTCTGATGATAAACTGTGGTCTGTAATATTGGATCTGGGTCCGTGGGAACACAGTTTGTGAAGTGCAACAAACACACACACAAAGCTTATCATGAGCAATCTATGTAATGCAACCACATGTGCACCTTTGTACTATTTTACATATATCAGTTGTATGGAAGTACGAGCAAGCAGCAATTTATACAATCAAATGTGTTTTTTTTCACCTGACTTGTGCTGTTTCAATCAATTGTAAACAGCCATTTGCAGTGTTTAAGCCTCCACCTCTTAGAGAGATGCAGAGTTGTTAATCCCCCTGTGCCTCAGAGGATCTTTATAGCCAGTGTGCTCACCTCCGAGGCATATGATCATTTTCATAATGCAATAACTCTTAATTTTCACAGCATACAAGCTCGTTTTTTCTGTTGTGCATAGATAAACTAATATCTTTCGTTGAATTTGGTGACTTTTTCCTCTTTTTCAATTGTTTTTAGTGTCAGAAACTTTGCTACTCGTCTTAAGTGGTATGAATATGAAGATCATTACACCCACGGATCAAAAATCCTGCAAGTGTGCCGTCGACAGCCCCTGAGGAATGTCCTATGAAATGACTGATAGGTACAGAAACATCCTGGCCTTATGATTGTTTTACACAAAGTGGACCTTCATACATTTCGTTTTGTCTGATTGTGATGAAATTAAATTTTCAATGTGTTTAGAATGTGGTTATTGATTTTGTGGATTGCAATTCTTGTAGTGGTTGTCATGAAAGTTAAAGTAAGCACAGAAGGTGACCATTTAACCTTTGAATATGTCCTTTAATCTAAAACATAATTGTTCTTCAACTAAAAAAGCCTACTTCAATGAAATATGTAAGGAAGCAAGGGAGTCCTGTGATAAGGTCTTAAACGAGAACTATTAAGGTTGTGAATGAGAAATGCAAGCTTCATAATCATGCAAAAGACAAAAGAAAACGTGAATTGGGGGCTGAGATTTGGGATAAATGATTAGTAGTTGCTAATAGTAATAACTCTCAATTGTGAAGGAAATTAACCCTAAATTAACCAGAGCAAACTGTGTTGCCCTTTAAATGAGCATATTTAATTGGAATCGAAGTGACCTATGGAATGAGGGATCTCACTAGAAGTCAGAGTATATCGCTAAAACAATGACAATTTGTTCTCTTTAACTGACAAATTGACACATTATTATTGCAATTTTAACCAATTAGGACTTTCGTGATAGACTAAAAAACATAATGCAGTTGTTTTACAATTATGAAATAGCCACAACTTTAAAAACAGAGACAAAAAATACCAATGTAATTACACATAACAAAGATTCTAAGAAGACTACTTTAAATAAGATCAATTAAGAAATGTTTGTACACAAGTCAAATAATGTGTGAAGGCCTGATTTAATTCCTATTGATCTTTTTCAATCAAACTTCGAACTCTCAAGAGATATTTTTCTGGAGGTTTTGGCTTGTCCATGTGCTGTTCATGTAAGAACGGTTTTGTGATGTAAATGCAATATGTGCACATAAAACAAAAAAATAACATATAAGAGACATTTATTGGGTGTTATATAATAGATGTTCTAGGAATATTATGAATTGTATGTATTCAATAACAACAAATATATTAGGGAATGCATAGTGGCATGTAAAGCCCTATTATAGAAATTAATGTCTATATACGGCTTGGTACCAACTTTCTCTCCTGCAAAAAATCAAGCCCTTCATCTCAGAAAACAACTTCAGATCTGCTATCCAAGCCTTAGTCCTCTCTCACCTGGTTGGTGGAAATGCCATTTTGGAAGGCATTCTGGTAACTTCCCTGGATCTCCTGAAATGCGTCCTGTATGCTGCGGCACGACTCATCAAAGGACTCCACAAATGTGACCGCATCACCCCCGAACCTTATCAAACTGCACTGGCTCCTGCTGCAAGCCTGCATCATTTTCTAATCCTGCTAACTCATTTACAAGGCTGTCACCCAGAAGTCCCCAAGCTACTTCACTGAGAAACTCAGCCTCTCCAGAGGCCTACGATCCGCCAAAGGTTAAGACATGTGCAGACTTGAACTGCACCGGTGCAGGAAGGAAAACCCCTTGCTTGTACAGTTCAGAAAGGAGTTCAAGACCCCCCTCTTCAAGGAATGGCTCCTCCCATACACTGCCCACTCCCCAGCTTACCTGAGACTAGGTGATCTGATCCCCACTGTTTCCTTCCCTGGTTACTACTTGTACATCCTTTGTTGACTGTTTCCCTCCATGACCTGTTATTAATGCCCCATTCACTTCTTTTTATGCTTCATAACCTTATTCTCCTCCCTTTGATTGTAAAGCGCTCAGTTGCTTCGTGAAGCTAGGTTGGCATTCCATACATACCTTAATAATATTAATGATAATAATATATATAGGCATCAATTGTTTATCATATGGAATGGCCACATTTATTTTAGTTATAGAAATCAATGTTATCTACGTTGTTTTAAATAAATCATTGCTATCATTCATGAATGAGAATTGCTGTATTTTAACAATATTTAACTTGTGTATTGTCAATTTTATTTGTGTATTTAAAGGTTTATGAATGTCATTTACATGTATTACAATAAACTAATTAAATTGAATTTGACCCTATTTTGTTACCTAATAGTTTCAAGGTTAAGTTGAAGATCTTAAAGGTGATTTCCTACACTGTAACTGGTATGGCCTGGGCTTGCTTCATACCTAGGCTGTATAATGGTACACATTACACATATTCTGCCAAAAATAAAATAAAATACACTTGTTAATTCCAGACATGCATGCATGCACTTTATGGGCAGGTAACACTATTCATCACTGCTCGAACATAAAGGAGTACCTGCGCTTGTGCTTGTGTAGGCTTTATTCTGTCACGATGGCAAGCAGATACTGGTCTCCCTTAGCCCTTCTTGATCACCATGCTAGGCCCTGCTATAGCACATAGCAACCGCTGTCGAAGGTTGGAGATCACGTGCTCCTGTATACGGCGCATTGCCCAACACAGAAATAGAAGTAAACTGGCCCAGATCATGAGGTGCTGATACGTAACTACTCACAATGCTTGAAAATACGCTGAAAATGCCAGGCCACCGTGGTGTGGTCACAAAGAGCACAACATCCATGATCAGAAGGTGATCCTGCCAAACTATACTAAGCACAAAGCACACTACCAACTGCCGCATGTGCCACTGCCCAGTGCACATAGGCTCAACCCATGCAAGGGTCAGATCTAGGGGATTCAGTGTCAGCATGTCTGCCCTGGGACCAGCGGCAGCAGTGCGAGCCGACCCACTGAGGCCACCTGGCTCAAACCTGCCCCCTGCCTCATTTTGACATGGCCAGAGAGCCATCATCCAGAGGCCTGAGGTGGAAGCTACGGCTCGGCTGGTTAAACAATTACTGTCCACGAGACTGATCCAGAAGATAAAAGATCCGTGCAGCTAGACCAATGAGGGATGAAGGTCATGAATTACCCAAAACTTGAACTGACAATGATTAGGACACTGCCACAGCCGCCCTATCTTCCTATTTCAAACTTCTAATAATTCTGTATTATGAATGATTTTGCACGACGAGCGTGACAACAAGGGGGTGAGTTGCTAGACACATTTCACACAAGGCTATGGTATCTGGCCAGCTCTTGCAAATTGGACGATGCCAATAACGAAATCAGAGCCCAGATCATTGAAGGAATGGCATTGGTGAAACTCGGATGAAACCTCCTTGGTTAACCATACCTTATGCCTATAGAGAAAAATGTAAATGGACTGAAATCATGACCTTGTAGGCACTAGGGCAACGGCAATGGACAAGTCATTCGGCAAAAATACAGCAGTGAGAGCGCATGCCATCAAACTCATGTAGGGGCAAATGAGAGTTAATCACCAAAGGAAAAGCCCTGATCACGAGACTGATCCATAAACCAGGGGGTGCATGGGCTCCACATTACTTGCACGACTGTCAAGTGAAAGGGTTTTCCTGATGAAAATGCAGAAACATATCTTTTCTCCACAGTATACCACTCCAGACCACACACTGCAAAGAAGGTGGTCAGAAATCCAACAATGAAGAATATTGGTATTCTTCATGTATAAAATCCACTAGGACTCCAGCAGCAAAACGAACAGGCCCCTCCCACTGCAAAATCCAGCATAATGCACACAAGTGTATGAGGTGATCGAGATGGGGAGCTTCCATTAATCTGCTTCCTACAGTGAAATTCAACCTCCTACGACCATGCCCATGTTTGCAACCCACAAAATTGTGACTATTCCCATATGACAACAACACACCTATTCCCCTAAAAGGCGTGATCATGCCAAAAATATCTCATGGTACCAACCGTATAATGGAGCTGTTGTTGGTGCCAGAGTTAGGAAGGGACCTGCTCCTCAGCTGCACAGTGACAGAATCACTGGACTTAATACAGTTTACATTTCAGCTCCATGAATATGACCTTGAGGATCTCCCAGAAGAACACAGCTCATTATTCAGTGGAATAGGCGGCATCAGAACCGAGCCTCTAAAGCTACGCACTGACCACACAGTTGAGTCTCTCTGCCTGAGGCAGCCATGCAATACATTCCATACAAAGCCTAATGTAGAGGAAGAACTTAACAAACTTGACAAAGATGCAATCGTTGGGAAAGTGTCCAGACCCACCGTATGGGTTGCACCACTATTAATTGCATGTTAGTCCAGACAGCCAAGGCAGGTCCGTTTCTGTATAGACATGCACCTGCCAAACAAGACAATCAAGTGAGAAAGACACATTATGCCGGCTGTCAATGATATCACTTCTGACTTCAATGGATCACAATATTTCTCTAGGCTTGAGCTCAAGTATGTCTATCGCCAATATATGTTCGAAAAACAGTCCAGAGACATTACCACTTTCTTCATACAAATGGGTTTCTAATTATACAAACCTCTGAGCCTTGAAATATATTCAGCTGCTGAAGTATTTCAAAATGGAATTCCTAGTATGCGATTGGATCTACACAGCATCCTTAATATCAGTGACAATATCCTTGTTTACTCCCACATGAGGCAGGAGCACAGGGACCACCTTCAAGCAGTGTTGTACATATTTAAACAAACAGTTGAAACACTGAAATCGTGGGAAGTGTAAATACTTTATGCCCACACTTTAATACCTCTGGGTAAAATAACCCACTAGAGAAAGCAGAGCGATTTGGATTCAAATGCAGTACACCTATAAAAATCAAACCAGTGAGTCCAGAAGAAATTCCTATAACACAGAAATTGAGTTGTCAGGACATAACTCAAAAACGTTGTTTGAAATCTACAAGAGACCAGAGAAGCCCAAAGTACAACCCACAGAGTTTATGCTCACAAATGAAGACTGTGATAGGGTACAGCAATTATTTGCAAACTAAATGGCATCTGCTCGAGCAAAGATATTAAACTATTTAAAACAACTCCCTACCCTGTACAACCATTGGCGGAGGAAAACTCCCAGCTGCCAATGAGCTTCTCCTTCAAACCAGTATCCCAACAAATTACATTCATGTGCCCCACATCATGACTTGGGGAGATCTTACCATCCAAAATCCCTTTGCAGAATGCCAGCATCTTCATCCCCTTTTTTGTGCGCTTCGTGAACTTCTCCTTCAGTCATGGAAGTTTCCCTGACAATCTGAAGGAGGTAGTAGTCACCCCTTACCCAAAAAACTTGGATTAGATCGAAACAACCCACACAATATGCGCCCAATTACTAACACTCTGTTTCTGCTTAAAGTGATAGATACATCTCCACAAAGCAGATACAACATCAGGAAAGTGCCGGCATTCTTTATCAAAAGCAATCTGCATTTCGTACTTTCCATGGCACAGAGACAGCTTTGGTGGATCTGCAATTGCATGCTAAGTATGGTGGACAGGGGAAATTCTGCCTTACTTATACTTTTAGACCTGTCAGCAGCATTTGATTTACTGGAACTAACTCGCCTTTTGGACAGCCTGCGTACTTTTGACCAATGTTCCAAGGAGGCAACCAACTGGATCAGCTCTTTCCTTGGTAATAGGAAATCCAGGGTAGGCTGGGGAGAGGCACTATCAGCTCCGGATCAGTACAGGACGGAGTCCCACTTCTCTGTCCCCCTCACTGCTTAACGTTTACATCAAGCTTTTTTGCGATCTCTTAACCGCCTTAAAGTTACAATTTTCTAACTATGCGGAGGACACGGCAGCTCCTCATGGCATTGAACAGTAACTATGAACAGGATACGGCACAGTTAAAGCACATCTACGATTTGATTAACACCTGGATGACACAAACTCAATGTGCCTAAATCCCTCTAAAACAGAACTAATTATCTTTGGCTTGACATCAGGTAGATCTAAATTCAGCCCTACATATATATATATATATATGTATATATATATATATAGGGACAAATCGTATCAAAATCCAAGACAAAGTTAAAACCCTAGGAGTATACATGAACGCCACAGAGAGTTCAGAGGCACACATGGATGGAGTAATAAACAAACACCATCTGAAGGTACTGAGGAAGGCAAAACCTCTCCTGTCTCAAAAGAACAGGATAATCATATCCAGAGCAATCATCCTGACCCTCCTAGACTATTGTAATGTCCTTTTGATTGGGGCAATCACTTGCAACATTAACAAACTACAGACAATACAAAATGATGCTGTGCATATCATTTATGACATACTGAGGAGAGAACACATCACCAGCGCCAGAATTACTTTATCATTGGCTACCAGTACAAACTAGAATACACTCACCCTGGTACACAGATATATCCATGGACATGCCCCAACATACCTCAAGGCTAAAGTCAAGCCTTATATACCATACAGAGAATTCCGCTCCGGCAACTCATGGACGCTGAATGTGCCCAGAAGCAACAAATGTAGAGGCATGGGAAGATCTTTTGATTTACTCTCAGCACAAAGATGGAACTCTTTGCCAACATGCTGAGATTAGAAACCAAACAACAACCTTTTAGGAAGCACATCCCCCTTATGGTTACTTGCGGGATTATATGTTGGCCTGTTTTTTTGGTCTGATGTGTATGTGTAGTGCCCTGATGCCTGCGCTTTTTGGTGCTTATTAAACAAATCAAATAAATAAATTATAAACCCAAATAAGTGTTTGGCAAATAATACACTCTGTTCCCAGGTAAGTGAAAGACAAAACGTCAGCCCTGTGCCCCACATCAGTCACCAATGTATGCAGTTATTCTAGAGATGCCCAACTACTGTTGGAATTCTATGCATAGGCTTGCCACAATTATGAAACCCCTCTATGACCTTATCAAGGCCAATGCATCCTTGAATTGGACAGAATGCCATCATGTCACAATTGCCAGTCCCTAAACCTTTCAAAATGGTTGCCCTTCTGATTAATTCTCTTCTTGGGGTACGATCTGAAAATAAAAAACACTCCTGGTTTCACTGGTGATAGTGCTGCTTCCTCTACAATAATAGTGAGTATTGGTTGATTTGCTCCCTAATAGGAACACTACTTGAAAGCAATGTCCCTCTTCTAATCTTAATCTGTCTGGATATTGAATCCTGTTTGGTAGCTTCTTATCTGCGGCCACTATCTATGCTAGGTGTAGCTTTCTCCATGCTTCTAATTGGCCTCTTGTGTCCTTGCTTGAGCACTTTGCATTCAGTGAGGCAGTTAATCAGAGTCGTATATCTATTCTCGATTATGTGCACCTTTTTCATATGGTCTGTGTCCTACAATTATGCCATGGCTGGTATGCCTTTGTTGTGGCTACTAATGACGAAAAGTGTCCTGTACCTATGCAAGAACACAAGTGCCCTCATCGTGAACTGCTTACGTTGGCCTTGAAATTCTACTTGCTTATCATTCTGATTTCTGCAAGAGTGCAGAGGGTAAGTGGTATCAAAAGGGAATACCCATGCCTTATTTGATCGATGGGAGGCAGCATATCAAGCTATGTGTTGTGATTGCGACAAGGAGGGTGCAAGCAGATATATTGTGGATCCCCTAATTACTTTGGTTCGATGGAGTGGGGTCCCTGAACTTGTCCATGCCCCGGACCCCAAAAGTGTTTAAAATTACCCTGTCCCCCCTGCCACAGTTTAAGCAGATTTCAGGAAGGAGAGCAAGTAAAACAAGTCTCCTTTTCATCTTTTTGAACACTGTGCTAAAGTCTAATTAGTCTTTTCGATATCAGTGTTTTGTCCAGTCTTACTGGGGAGCCTCATGTGTATCTTAAAGTGGCTAATGGACAATATTTTCCAAAAATAGCCTACACTAGCCTCTGTCTAAACTCCATGTGCCAAGAGTGGGAAACATCTGTCTCCGATCTTCGCGCTGGCTTCCATTTTGTTCTCAGACTTGTAAAGATTGAACCCTTAATGACTCTTCCTGGGGCCTCACCTAACCTGCCAGTTATGTTGTCACGAAGTAGTTTAAATTCAACGTGTTAATCATGAGGTTAGACTGCCTTCCCAGAAATGTAATAAATTTCACATGTTTAGTCTTTTAATTCAAGATTTAACCTCTTAAAATGGAACTGGAAACCGTGTACACAACGGTGACAACATTAAATACTTCTAATATGCCTTTTGGGTGAGGTATTTTTGGCTCCTTTATTGAGGAAAGTCTAACAAAGACTTGAAGCATCTGAATATATATACGGTATACGGTAGTGGCCATGTAGTTATGGTTAAATTGCTGTTTCCATAGGAAGAGCACTTTTTGGGCGGCTTATAACTTTGCTATAACTTTGCTCCCCCTGGACGAATCCTCACCAAACCTTGCAAAGAAAGTATATGGGCCACTCTGAATTTTTCTGCAAAGTTTGGAGATGTTTATGCCAGGGGGGGCAAAGTTATAGGGGGGCTCCCAAAACTTTGCGCATGGCTACAGGTGAAACCGCTGGACGGATTTCGACGAAATCCATGGTAGGTAGAGGGGCTTGGTCCAGAAGAGTGCTTTTGTAAATTTGGTCACCATCCGTGCAGTATGTTTCTTTATAATTATCAAAAAGTAGGTCTGAAATAATTAGTGATATCTATTTTCGCTCCGCGGTCACACTTCCCTGTTTGGTCAACGAACAAGATACCGATTGGCTAAGGGGCTGGCGTCATGACCGCAGACACGCGACGCGCAAGACGTGTTCATCTGCGTCAGATGGTTTGGATGCACCCGACATCTTGGATCCGCGGAAAGCAGAGCAACAACCAGCGTACACATGCTTTTTTCATGAAACTATTTTGCTGTGTCATAGATCATTGGGAAAGGTTCAGACAGTGAAACATGGGTGATCAATGCATTTGTTCTTCGGTCGTCATGATGTAATTTCTATGGTCACCTTGTACGCACAGTAAATGTGGGGTGTAATAATGATAGCACTTCAGTCCATGTAGTGGGCAGGAAATTTGTAACATTTCAGTCCATGTGGTGGACAGGAAATTTGTAACTGTTGAAAGCACACGCGTATTGGTAGGCAACATTGAAATTGACAACATGCCGTGAATGTATTATTTTTTCCAATGGCTATTATTATATTCATTAGTACGCCGCCATGGGTGGCACATGCTACGGTGGTTGTGGCCAGGGGCTAGAGTCTTAAGATATGGGTGGTCAATGCATTTGTTCTGGAGGCCGGTTGTCATGATGTAATTTCAATGGACATCTTTTACGCACAGTACACTTATACCTACTTAATGACGTATGTTCTATGGCCTCCTTGTACGCACAGAAAATGAGTGGTCCAATAAGGTCAGTATTTCAGCCCGTGCAGTGGACGGGGGAGTTGTTACATTTGTAAGGACACCTGTCATGTTAGGGAACAGTGGAATTGACAACATTCCGTGAATGCATTATTTTTTCGAAAAGCTATTATTTTATTCATCGGTACGCTGCCATGGGTGGCACATGCTACGGTGGTTGTGGCCAGGGCCTAGAGTCTTGGATACAAGGCCGTGGGCCGAAGGCCGAAGGGCTTACTTTCAAGACTGTAGGCCCTGGCCACAACCACCGCCACATATGCTACCCATGCATACAGCCGTAATGTTGCATTCTGATTGGCAAGTTGTAGGGAATGCGTGCAGAAGAACAAAGTGGTATGTACTAGACTTGGAAGACACTGCACACCCATCCCATGTAAGAGCTACAGACATACAGCTAGGAGGGAAGCCTCCGGGCAGAGGTGCTGAAGGATAACACACCTATAGAATAACCCCCATTACCACACATCACCGAGGCAGTTATGTGGAGACCCTGCACTCTTGGGTGCATGGCTAAAGCCCATGCACGCAAGAATGAAGTCATAAGCAATTGAGTTACAAGTCAATATGGGTGTGGTGGAATGTGCTAGTTGTGTCCATGCAACCAAGAACAAAGTGGTAAGTACTAGACTTGGAAGACACTGCACACCCATCCCATGTAAGCTCTACAGACATACATGTAGGAGGGAAGCCTCTGGCCAGAGGTGCTGAAGGATAACACACTTATAGAATAACCCCAACTACCACACATCACCGAGGCCGTTGTGGGGAGACCCTGCACTCTTCGGTGCATGGCTAAAGCCCATGCACGCAAGAATGAAGTCATAAGCAGTGGAGTTACAAGTCAATATGGGTGTGTTGGAATGTGCTAGTTGTGTTGATGCCCTAGTGTCTTAACTTCATGGCTGTAGACGATGGTCCGAAAAGTAAATTTATAAGCAGCTAATTTACAAGGACCATGGTTTCCATATGCAGCGATGGTTGTGGATAGGAACTCAACTCCTTGTACCTTGTAAGGCGTAGGTGGTAGGTTACTCACCAAAGATGGAAGGGCAGCCTACAGGCACTGCAGCATATTAGTACCATAGATTAGACGTGTAGATTCCCATGTGTAGAAAATGCCTGCCAATATACTTACTCCTTACTTTGTTCAGATTCCACATTCTTTTTTTTAATTGGCTATCGTACTTGGTGGAAGTATCACTTTTTCCATTTCTGTGATGAAAGAAAAAGGTGTGTTAGTGTTTGCATTTTTTTTTAATTTACTACATTGCATAATAGACAGTTCACTTTTTTTTTACCCTCATATTTAGTTTACAAACCAGTGTACTGTGCATTGTGCTCAGTTTTTGGGTTTGCTTTTCTAATCCTTGGGTCTGGGGAAAATAATCCTTGCCGGATTAAAAAAAACCTTCATTTCATATGGTACTAACTATTTCATTTTTTCCTTTCGGTGTTTTCTTCATCTTTCTGATCAATGTTATGTTTGTTGCCTTCCTTCCCATTTTTAACAACAGTTATACCTGTAGGCGTATTCTAACTGTGCATTTGTTCCTACAGATTTGTGATACTCATTCATTTGTGTCGTTGTCATATCCTGTTTCCTTTATCTTTCCCATTAATGTTTTCTTTGTGGCCTTCCTGACGATTTTTAACAACAGTTAGATACCTATAGGCATATTCTACCTGTGCATTTGTTTCCAACGATCTGTGATAATCATTTATTTGTGTCATTCTTCCATCCTGTTGGGTAGTTAGATACTTGTGGACGTATTCTAACTGTTTGTAGTCTTTCACATACTTTGTTGACAATTTTGAAGTACACATTAATTCGTACATTTTGGCTTCAAGAACATTAAATACGCATTTGTAAGGTTAGCTGACAACCTCTGCTTTAGAGCAATGGTGCTATCAATACATTCAAACCATTCAGAATTCTTTTTAATGTATGCACTGTTGTGACCTGCATTGGTTGTAGCTCCTGCATGGTAGATTATTCCTACTGTTGTAAAGGTTTTCTTTCCAAGTGACACTTGACCGTGTGTGAATCCAGGCAGTTTGCAGTTGTTTTTGGTGCCATCGGCATTATAATGTAGAAGCATAAGTATTATGTAGGCACTATGTGATTGTATCAGTAAGGTAGAGCAATTGTCTGAATTGCAAATACCAGATAATCTGCCATGGTTTGCATTTTGTACAAGTTGCTGAAATGGAATGCTCTCACTATTTGGTATGGAAACATACACAATTCGCTCATTTGGGATTTCTTCCTGTATCACTTTGTTACAGAGAGTGCATGTATGTTTCCACATATACGAAATTTGGAAGATTTCATTTATAGGTATGCTTTTGTTTTCCAACACTAATAGTATGTACATTAGAAATTCTGTGGATCTTCTTGTGAGTTCATAGTGAATCTCACCATTCCAGCGCAGTCGTCCAATTGTTGCCTTACTCCATGAACACTGTCAGGCCGATTCATGGAATCAACGTGCGCCGAAAAAACGGCGCACGCGTGCGAAACGTGCGATTCGCAGTGAAATAGCGAAAATCGCAGTGCAAGTGCGATTATCGCAGTGCAAGTGCGATTATCGCACAGAAAACATTGCACATCTATTCATGGAAGTCCGTGCACGCGCAAAATGTGGGATGTGTGCTGAAAAAGTGCGCGGCGCACGCTGGCGCACGCTGGCGCACAGGTCATCAAACGCCGTGCGATAAGGCCACAGCGAATTCGCACATAGCGCGGCGCACATAACAAAAGTAGGCGTAACACGGGGCGTTACACGCAGAATGGGGAACAACTCGTGAAAATGTGGGCGTCACGGGGGAAGTACAGGAGGCAAGTGCGCAGATCGCCCACACGCTCGCCTACAACACGTATTCATGGAATCGAATAGGGAAAAACAGCGCACGGCCAAAGACGTGCACAGGCCCATACATGTCCGCCACACGAAAGCAGGCGGTAGCGTCCCTGCGCAGGAAAAAAATGTGCGCCAAAGTTCTACACGCGCGAGAAGTACCACACGCGATCGGGCCTGGGGGAGCGTGTGCGTGTATTCCAGGGGTGCGCGAGAAGTTCCACACGCGATCGGGCCTGGGGGAGCGTGTGCGTGTATTTCAGGGGTGCGCGAGAAGTTCCACACGTGATTGTCCGGTGCGCGTGTATTTCAGGGGTGCGCGAGAAGTTCCACACGCGATCGGGAATGGGGGAGCGTGTGCGTGTATTTCAGGGGTGCGCAAGAAGATTCACACGCGATTGGCCTGGGTGCGTGTATTTCAGGGGCTCGCGGGTGTTTTCACACGCGATTGTCCTGGGCGCGTGTATTTCAGGGGTGCGCGAGAAGTTTCACATGCGATTGGCCTGGGTGCGTGTATTTCAGGGGCTCGCGGGTGTTTTCACACGCGATTGTCCTGGGCGCGTGCATTTCAGGGGTGCGCGAGAAGTTTCACACGCGATTGGCCTGGGTGCGTGTATTTCAGGGGCTCGCGCGTGTTTTCACACGTGATTGTATTGGGCGCGTGTATTTCAAGGGTGCGCGAGAAGTTTCACATGCGATTGGCCTGGGTGCGTGTATTTCAGGGGCTCGCGGGTGTTTTCACACGCGATTGTCCTGGGCGCGTGCATTTCAGGGGTGCGCGAGAAGTTTCACACGCGATTGGCCTGGGTGCGTGTATTTCAGGGGCTCGCGCGTGTTTTCACACGTGATTGTATTGGGCGCGTGTATTTCAGGGGTGTGCGAGAAGTTCCACACGCGATCGGGCCTGGGGGAGCGTGTGCGTGTATTTCAGGGGTGCGAAAGAAGTCTCACACGCGATTGGCCTCGGTGCATGTATTTCAGGGGCTTGTGGGTGTTTTCACACGCGATTGTCCTGGGCGCGTGTATTTCAGGAGTGCGCGAGAAGTTTCACACGCGATTGGCCTGGGTGCGTGTATTTCAGGGGCTCGAGGGTGTTTTCACACGCGATTGTCCTGGGCGCGTGTATTTCAGGGGTGCGCGAGAAGTTTCACACGCGATTGGCCTGGGTGCGTGTATTTCAGGGGCTCGCGGGTGTTTTCACACGCGATTGTCCTGGGCGCGTGTATTTCAGGGGTGCGCAAGAAGTTCCACACGCGATCGGGCCTGGGGGAGCGTGTGCGTGTATTTCAGGGGTGCGCGAGAAGTCTCACACGCGATTGGCCTGGGTGCGTGTATTTCAGGGGCTCGCGGGTGTTTTCACACGCGATTGTCCTGGGCGCGTGTATTTCAGGGGTGCGCGAGAAGTTCCACACGCGATCGGGCCTGGGGGAGCGTGTGCGTGTATTTCAGGGGTGCGCGAGAAGTTCCACACGCGATTGGCCTGTGTACGCGATTCCATTGGACCAAAGGCCCTGACAGCGCAGGCGCGTCTGTGACGTGACACGCGCGGGTGTGTCACTGTACCCGGGGGAATGTTACAAGACCAAAAACTGCACGTCCGAGTGTCAGCCCGCGTAATTGGAGGATAGTGCCTCAGTGCGTATACGCGGAAGTGACGTTGGACGTGTGGTGCGGTTTAAAAGGTGCGTGTAGTACGTCATTTCCTTGTACGTGCTTCCCGTGGAGAGCGAGTGGGTGAAATCTGTACTTCTTGTCGGTTCACACGCGATTTACTTCACAGCGTTTCTAGTTCGTACTCCCTGTTACCTCTGTCAGTATTTTTCTGATTTTCTCTTCGACCTGTTTCCTCAAACAGCGTTGACTTCTCCTTTTGTCCTGTCTCCTCAGACAGTGTACAATTCTTCTTTTGGCGGGGGTGTTGCCAACGCGCACACGCGCATATTTTTCACGCCCTTTTCCCAGGCAGACGCTGAGTTACGCACGTATTTACCAACTGTGCTAGCCCCGTGTGTAGCGTACCCCTTCAGAGGTCATTGTAGGCTGCGTGTGACACGCATACGTTCATTTTTGTGTTTCTGGGTGCCACAACGTAGTGCAGGTTCCTTTTCCCACGCACATGGTCTACGAGGGGTTGCATGCACGTCATTTTCTGTTTTAGGGGTGCCTGTGCGTTGCGTGACCCTTCATCTTTCCCCAGGGGTTACATACAGCCTTGCTAGAGCACTTGGGTACGAATTCCATGTAGTACCCTACTCCTTTGACCCCCAATTGCCCAGGACAATTGTCCACTGCAACTCCCATACGCACAACTCCATCAGTGCCATGGCTGGGAGGCGAGCCAGTGTTAGGGGTGGCAAAGGTGGCCAAGCCTCAAGAGGTGGGCATGGTGGGCGCGGTAGGGGACGTGGCCAGGATTTGCAGACTCCCCCAAGCCCCCCACGTTTGGAGGACCAGTCAGGGACACACACCCCCCCCCCCATGGTTGAGGGAAACGTGGCTGACACCATCCCTGCTCAGCCCTTGTTGGACCGGCCCGTTGTGGCACCTGACCTAGCACAGGGTGACTCCCAGGCTGACTTCCAGGTCGCCAAGTCTAGGCCACGGGTGGCGGCGCAAGCCAGTGTCACCAGGCCATGTGGTACAGGGGCAGCCATGTCATCTGCTGCCCCGAGTAGGCGGGGTGGGGAGGCTGCAGGGGCAGCTGCAGCTGCGTCCACCCCAGCTCTGACTCCCCCAGCAAGGACAGTGTTGGTCCCGGTACATCAGACTGAGGTTCCCCCTGCCATCATCACACTTCAGCTAATGCCTGCAGAAAGTCATGTGGTCAGTGTGCCATCGCACACTACTACTACACAGTCCACCGGTGCTCCTGCCTCTAGTGTCCAGAGCGGCATAGGGCACTCCGGATCCCCACCACCCACAAAAAGAAAGAGGAAGAGTGCTCGTCCAGTACAGGCTGATGACCCGACACGGCTACACGGTCCGGCACGCCAAGGAAGCCTAGCTTCAATAATGCTGAACTGGATGCACTTGTGCAGTATGTGTCCGAACATGACGCCGAAATGTTGGTCACTTCAGGGTGTAGGATTACACCTGCTCGACGTCAGGCACACTGGCAGTCCATCACGGACAGCATAAGTGCCCTTGGGTTTATGAGGCGCAGAGCTGTTGAGTGCTACAAGCGCTGGAACGACCTTAAGCGTAGGGCAAAGAAAAAGCTGGCCTCAAGTCATGCAGCAACTCTGGTGACTGGAGGTGGGTCTCCACAAGAGGACATAGAACTCATTCTACATGAGCATGTTGCTGGGACCTACGTCACAGAGGAGCAGATCCCAGGTGTGGGAGAACTGCCAGATTACGAGGCATTGTCCGGTGAGTGCACATGCATGTGTGTGTGATCCATGTGTATGTAGTTTGTGGGAGGGGTTCTGGTTGAGTGCCAGGTCAGGGTGTGTGTGCCTGAGTGTTTTGTCCCACCCATGTGCTTCATCCAATGCATTCTGCGCCCCGAGATTTGGGTATTACAGTATCCCTTCTGGCCACAGTAGGCGTTTTGCACTACATTGCGCCAGTTGCCCTTGAAGTGGCATCTTGCTACCACATTGTTCCGTATTTAGCTGTGTTCATTCAGGCTGATTGTAGGAATTCACCTGGTTCTACTGCGCATCACTCTGCCCTATTGTCACATATATGACATGCCCATGGTACATGCCATCTGTGTGATGGCATGTGTCATGTATGTGTATTGGACATGCCACTCACAGGCCAATGTGTGATGGCACTGCTAGCCAGCATGCAGCTGATGTGTTGCTCTCCCATCTTGGTGTCATCAGTGTCTGACATTTTCCTCCCCTTCCAACTCATGGACAGGGCATGCATGGGAGGGTTATAGTCATGTGGGACATGTGTAAATCAAGTACTGGTACTGTAGCTTGTCTGGCCTAAAAGCGTGCCATGGTGCTAATGCCTGTTTCCATTTTTTGTCTTTCTTGTTTTTGCAGAGGATGACGCACCTGATGCTGTTGAGGGAGAGGAGATGGTGCAGGCCCAGGAAGGATCTGAAGCACGACCAGGCACCAGTGGGGGACGTGGTTTGGTGGTGGAGGAGAACCCTCTCTTGCTGCAGGCCATACTGTCCCGGGGTGTCCCTGGCTGCACCTCCCCAGAACTCTTTTCAGGTGTTGATTCGGAAAAGGCCTATGTGGATTCGCAGGTATGTGTTCATGGAAGGGATACTGTTCTGTCCGACCCACCTGCACCAGGGGTAGAGCCCACTATGGGGATGTCAGTGTTGGTAGGTGCGCCTGTGGTGGTTACGGATGCAGGGCCACACTCCGCAACATCTGATCCTGTTCCTGGGCCAGCAGTTCAGAGGGGAAATGCAGTCCTGCAGCCTCGGGCAGTGCCGACACAGCAAGGTGCAGTTCGCCTTGCCCCAGACAGGTGTGGTGCCCGCCAACGCGGTGGCCGTCCGCCACCAGGCAATACTGCATGGGAGCAATCCATTTACGGTATGGCCAACCAACAGGCAGCATCATCAGAAATGATTGCTCAAGCCATGGAGAGGGTGGCCACTTCCATTGTCCCCCCAGAAAGGCAGATGGAGCTACTACAGCAGGCAACAGACTCCATTTGTCAGTCAGGGAGGACATGTTGGCATCCAACAGGGACAGACAGGCGGCCCTGGACAATCTGAGGGAATCAATTTCTATAGATGCCCAGGGACAGAGGGAAGCCCTGAGGGGAGAGGTCCGGCACCTCAGGCAGACTCTTGTGGACCTTGAGGCTTCCACTGTCACCAGGACGGAACAGCTGCTGGAGTGCGTCACCCATACGCTCTCAGCAGAGATGCAGGCAACTCGGGCGGAGGTCCGGGCAACACGTCGGGTGTTGCATGGGGATCTCCGCACCATATCCCTCCAGAACGAGGCCTTTCAGACCTGCATGCTTGCTGCCATGGAGGACCAAACTAGTGCATTGCATGGGCTGCCTCCCATGGCACCACCACCTCCTGTGGCAGCAGCAGCAGAGGTTGAGGAGAGCGAATCCAGCAGTGAATCTCCCACTATTTAGTAGCCGTGCAGGCCATGAGCCCATGGAGGTGTTTTTTTTCCGCAACATTCATGCAGATGGCTGTTGGTGGGCACCCTGTCCTCGGACCTCCTGGGTGGCCTCCCCCACCCCCCGTGGCCCATACATGGGCATTTTTGATTTTTGATTTTTGATTTTTTGTTGCAGTGTGTTGCCTTGTGTGGCTCCCGTGGGCATCCACTGTATTCCGGCTGGGCACATGCAGGCTTGTCCTGAGTTTGGGTTAGATGCTTGGGTCCGTGAGACACACACCCCTCCTGCTTCCCGTTTCCATGGGCTTGCAAACGGTGTGCCCAAGTGACAGTGAATTACACAGTGACGTTGGACTCCCATGAGCTGTGTGGGCAGTCTGTAGTCAATACTGTGTATACATTCCTAGTGCATATTGTTGTTGTATTGTGCACTGCATGGTGTATTGATGTGTGCTTGTGCATCCATGTCTCCCTCCTAATTTGCAGGTTCATTCCTCATGTCTTCACAAGGCCGTCCACTTTGGAGATGGAGCTCATGTTGTGAGCAGTGGACTTCCAGATGTGCGTGGCAAACACACTGTACAGTTGGAGGTGGTGGATGCGCTGGAATTCTCATGTTGTAAGACTACGTATCTTTTGCCTTAGTACTGTCATGTTTATGCTATGTCGATTGTATTGTGGTAAGTATTTGGTCATGTGTGTTGTTGTTTCTACATTTATGTGGGCATATTGTGTGTGGCCAGTTTCCATTAGGGACACTGTACTTTGTGACACATGTCATGTTTGGGGGATGACTTTGTTTGCTCTCACATGGCATGTCATGCCATGGTGTGTTGGGTGGCGGTGCTGGGGAGGGGTTGGGTGACATGGCACTGTTGTCATGTTGTGTCTTGCAAGGGGGTAATGATTTTAGCAGCATAGAAGTGTGTCTTTTGAACACAGCATTGGTGTTGTTTGTGTAGGTAGGGAAGCACACAATGGAACACTTCCAGATGTACAATCTCAGGCTGGTATGGTTGTGACAGTTGACTGTCCATTGACACATCATAATTGTCAGTAACAATCATCATTGATTGTCAGCTGGTATGTGCCAGGGCTGTGTGCACTCCACAGGGGTGTGATTTTATGTGAAGTAATTAGCCACGAGCTGCGTATGGGCTGCCTCACCCCGTGCCCTTTCCCCTCCCATGCGCAGTGGGCATGCATGTGGTTGGGGATGTGGGGGCACCACCATGTCCACGGCCAGGCCCCGGCGTGTTGCAACATTGTGCAGGACACATGCTGCCACTATGATCCTGCACACTACTGGGGGAGCGTATAACAGCTGCCCGCCAGAACGGTCAAGGGAGCGGAAGCGTGACTTGAGCACTCCGAATGTGCGCTCCACGATGCCCCGGGTTGCAATGTGGGCTGTGTTGTATCTTACCTGGGGTGGCGTGGCGGGGTTCCGAATTGGCGTCATCATGTGAGTGCTGAGAGGGAAGGCACTGTCCCCTGGGGAGGTGGTGATGGGTATCATCAGTGGGGTTGTGACATTACTCAGTATCTGACATGCATGCATGCGCAGTGGCATTTATACTCACCGAGCAGCCATGTATCGCCATGCCGCCCAGCTTCTATGTCCCGGTTTAGGGTAGACATTCTGTAGATGAAACTGTCGTGGGTGGAGCCTGGATAGTTGGCGTATACTGAGGTGATGATTCCCTTGGCATCACATACTACCTGGGCGTTGATGGAATGCCAGTGCTTGCGGTTTCTATAGATGTGCTCAGTTGCCCTGGGGGGACGTAGAGCCACATGGGTGCAATCAATGGCACCTAGCACTTTGGGGAATTGTGCCACCCTGTAGAAGTCCTGGACAACAGCCTGCCTTTCTGTAGGTGTTCTGGGCAGGTATATGTGCCTGCGGACTGATGGGCATGCAGTGATGATGGCCAAGACCTGGTGTAGGCAGCGTGACTGCGTGGCCTGTGACGCCCCCCCCACTATGGCACTTGTCCGCTGAAATGATCCACTGGCCAGGAAGTGCAGTACATTGAGGACCTTCTCCAGGGGGCTGAGTGCTTGGGAGCACAGGGTGGTTGATGTGAGGTCATCCTCCCACTCACTGACCAGGTCGAGTATTATGTGAGGTGGAAACCTGTACCTCCCATACACATGGTCATCAGGCATCCCTAAAAAACTGGTTCTGGGTGTAAACATTCTGGCCCGGACTATCCTCCTCCTCCTCCTGCGGTATCCCACGGCCACTGCTGCTAGGAACGGTATGTTCATCCTGGCGTCTGAGCTTGTTTGTTGTTTGCGTGCACTTTTATGCTGTGTGGGTGGACGTACGCCTACTTCCTGCTGGCGTACGTGTTTCCGGATTGGCCACGTTCGTTTCCATGAATACGTGTTGTAGGCGAGCATGTAAAACTTACCGCGCAGCCCTGGAATACCCGCACCCAGCCCAATCGCGTGTGGTACTTCTCACGCACCCCTGAAATACACGTACCCCGCTCCCCTAGGCCCGATCGCCTGTAAAACCACCCGCGAGCCCCGGAAATACACGTACCCCGCTCCCCCAGGACCGATCGCGTGTGGAACTTCTTGCGCACCTCTGAACTACACGCGCCCAGGCCAATCGCGTGTGGAACTTCTCGCGCACCCCTGAAATACACGCAAACGCTCCCCCAGGCCCGATCACGTGTGGAACTTCTCGCGCACCTCTGTACTACACGCGCCCAGGCCAATCGCGTGTGGAACTTCTCACGCACCCCTGAAATACATGCGCCCAGGCCAATCGCGTGTGGAACTTCTCACGCACCCCTGGAATACACGTACCCCGCTCCCCCAGGCCCGATTGCGTGTAAAACCACCCGCGAGCCCCGGAAATACACGTACCCCGCTCCCCCAGGACCAATCGCGTGTGGAACATCTCGCGCACCTCTGAACTACACGCGCCCAGGCCAAGCGCGTGTGGAACTTCTTGCGCACCCCTGAAATACACGCACACGCTCCCCCAGGCCCGATCGCGTGTGGAACCACTCGCGCACCTCTGTACTAAACGCGCCCAGGCCAATCGCGTGTGGAACTTCTCACGCACCCCTGAAATACACGCGCCCAGGCCAATCGCGTGTGGAACTTCTCACGCACCCCTGGAATACACGTACCCCGATCCCCCAGGCCCGATCGCGTGTAAAACCACCTGCGAGCCCCGTAAATACACATACTCCGCTCCCCCAGGACCGATCGCATGTGGAACTTCTCGCGCACCTCTGAACTACACGCGCCCAGGCCAATCGCGTCTGGAACTTCTCGCGCACTCCTGAAATACACACACATGCTCCCCCAGGCCCGATCGCGTGTGGAACTTCTCGCGCACCTCTGTACTACACGCGCCCAGGCCAATCGCGTGTGGAACTTCTCACGCACCCCTGAAAAACACGCGCCCAGGCCAAACGCGTGTGGAACTTCTCACGCACCCCTGGAATACACGTACCCCGCTCCCCCAGGCCCGATCGCGTGTAAAACCACCCGCGAGCCCCTGTAATACACGTACCCTGCTCCCCCAGGACCTATCGCGTATGGAACTTCTCGCGCACCCCTGAGATACACGCACACGCTCCCCCAGGCTCGGTTGCGTGTGGAACTTCTCGCGCACCTCTGAAATACACGCACACGCTCCCCCAGGCCCGATCACGTGTGGCACTTCTCGTGCACCTCTGTGCTACACGCCAGCCCGATCGCGTGTGGAACATCTCGCGCACCCCAGAAATACACGCGCCCAGGCCAATCGCGTGTGGAACTTCTTGCGCACCCCTGAAATACACGCACGCGCTCCCCCAGGCCCGATCGCGTGTGGAACTTCTCACGCACCTCTGTGCTACACGCGCCCAGCCCGATCGCGTGTGGAACTTCTCGCGCACCCCTGAAATACATGCACACGCTCCCCCAGGCCCGATCGCGTGTGGAACTTCTCACGCACCTCTGGAATACACGCGCCCAGGCCAATCGCGTGTGGAACTTCTTACGCACCCCTGGAATACACGTACCCCGCTCCCCCAGGCCCGTTCGCGTGTAAAACCACCCGCGAGTCCCTGTAATACATGTACCCTGCTCCCCCAGGACCAATCCCGTGTGGAACTTCTTGCGCACCCCTGAAATACACCACCCAGCCTGATCGCGTGTGGAACTTCTCGCGCACCCCTGAAATACACGAACACGCTCCCCCAGGCCAGATCGCGTGTGGAACTTCTCACGCACGCGTGTTCCCTGTTCCCGACACCCGTAATACGCGTTCCCCGCTTTGCATTTGCTGTTTGCCAGTCCGGTTAACTGGTGCAGGGTTGGCGCAGCCTTTTGCGATGGTTTTGCGATCTTGATGGCTTTTCCCTGCGCGAGGGCGTTCTTGGGGGCGTAACTGGTGCTGCTGCAGGGTCGCTGCGCCACTCTGCGCCACGTCTGCTTTTGGAGATGAGAATCCATGAATACGCTGTGTGCGGAAATTGATTTTATCGCACGCGGCTGGCGCAGTCATTCGCACGGGCACGCTGTGCGCCAGCCGCGTGCGACACTTTTGGGAGGAAATACCTGAATCGGCCTATGTATGTGTTGTCAGGATTGCTTGTTGCATTTCTATGCAGCACTAACATTTGCAAACACAATTGGTCTGTGCTGTGCAGGTAAATATTGTTAACAATTGGTGGCAATTGAAATAGAATATTCATTGCTACATTTGCATAGCAACTTACCCCACTTTCATTTGTAAATTTGAATGGGCCAGCAAGTTCTATATCTGAGTGCATTTTTCGTTTTTTCTGTTGCTTCTTTGCTGACGTGCCTGGTTTACATTCCCTAATAGGTTCTTCTATGTTTGCGGCAATTGATGAAACTTTAGCTTCTTTTCTTTTCTTTTGCAGAATTTGCTGTTGGATTCTGTTGCATTTCTGTTTCATTTACTTTTCTTTTACCACGTTTCACTTTATCAGGAACAGGGTATAGTTTCAGATCAGGGGTGTACAGTGACCGCAATCTATTGTATTCTAGAATGCAAGGAATATCAGCTTTGACTTTACTTGAATCAAAGTTTATTAGCAATAGACCGTCAAGTGTACGTAAGCATGATAATGCTACGTAGCTCATGCCTTCCTTAAACACTGTCTTTCCTATATCTATCGATGCTTTCTCTAGGGTAAGACCTTGGGATTTATGAATGGTAACTGCACATGCAAGAGTTAGAGAAAATTGCTCTCTAAGCACATACATGTCTTTGAAGAGAAGGAATCAAGCAATTGAGCGCCCTATCCTTTTCACTTCTGAAACTTTATCAAAGCGAATATTTACAAACTGAATGTTGCTATCATGTGGGTATGATTAAAAGCCAACAACTGTGCCCAGTGCTCCATTAACTAGCCCTTGCTCTCCGTCAAGGTTACGTTGAAGCATTACTCTACTATTTAATGATAATTTCAATATTTTTTCCAACCCAGCTGTGTTGGAGATTGAATTTTCTAAACTATTTAGTCTTGTTGTGGCTTGCTGTCATACCATGTACATCTAGTTTGTCTGTGCCGCTAATTTCTATTATTGCTTGCATTTCTTTCTTTAGCATTGTTTCATTGAATTTGAAACAGCTTGCAAGAGTTGGCATTAAGGCCATATAATTGACATTTATGTGCGCTATTCGTTCCATAACATCAGTTGCACATGCAATATTGCCATAAAGTGCATGTATATGCCGCTTTTTAAATACAGCTTGTGCTTCTTGCGATAATACACCAAATCTAATACTTTTTAAGATGTTGGCATAAGTGAGATCTGCAGATTGCTGCATGTTCTCAGTTAATTCTCTGTATTGGAAATGTTGCCAAAGGTTAACATTACCTATGCTACCAACAGTTTTTCGGCAGAGTTTGTGGCCTGAGGTTTTAAAAATCGGTTCACCTTTCACTGGTGTCAATTGTAGAATATCTCCGAAAACGATAATGTGTTTCCCTGCAAAGAGTTCTTCGTTATTACTTTTAAGTACTTCTTGCAATCTGTAACGCTCACCTGACTCCCACGGGGGCGCTGGCCTGGTTCGCGCTGCTGTGACCTCGTCTAAGGTGATGCGCAGGGTTCGGAAGACGGACTGGACCGGGCCCCAGATCTGGCTTGCATGACTCGCAGAAGTATCCTTCTGTAGGTGAGAATAGGGGGTTAACTGTCTGCGGGGTAAAGATATTGGCCTCCCACTTACCCCTCTCACCCTCCTCAAAACCCTTCTGTGCTTCCCCGTAGCGTCTCACCTTAGGGTCTGGAAGGACGAGCTCTCCATCCTGCTTCTGATGCAGGGGCGCGTTGGTATCCAGTTACGTCACTGGATTTTCGGATGGGTGAGAACCAAACTTGCTTGGCTTCCAGGTAAGTTTTTCTATAAGTGGTTCCCCTTGTGTCCATGCATTAATGTTCTAATGCTAATGTCTTTTTCCCCATAGGGGCCGGGGTACGGAATGCCGGGGAACAGGCACCGACCCGAGGTGAGCGGTGAAATCCTTGTGGAAATCAGGTAAGTCTTTAATGAGTGTTTTGGTAATGTCTTTTCATTCACTCATTAACGCTGATGTCTTTTTCCCCTTAGGGGCCGGGGTCCGAAAATGCCTGGATGCGGCGCGGACCCGAAATGAAAAGGCAATGACCCAACAGGTAAGTCTTGACATGGAGTTTTAGCTTCCCTTTTCCCTTCTTTCTCTCACCTTTGTTCTTGTCTTTTTCTCCCGAGGTGCTGGGGCGCGACTGCGAATCCGGATGGTCGCTGCTGAACATGGAGGCGCCCTGTAAAGGTGAGTAGAATGCGGCGCTGCAGCGATCGATGCGATGTGCTTTTAAAAATAAATGTCTTCCTTTTCAGGATTGTCGGCGAAATGTCTCTGGGATGCAGATTTAGCAGGTGAGGCCTTTTCCTTCTTCTGTTCTCTTGTTCCCTTCCTTTGCAGGTGATTCAGGATGCTGGCAGGTGTGGCAGAAGTCAAGATGCAGGAGCAGACACGGTGAGCGTCCAGCTGCTAGATGCAGAACAACGCGAAGCACGTGTGGCTGATCGGGTGTGGTTTAAATAGCTTTGGAAGAAGTTCCTAGAATGTGTCCTTCCTCCAATCAGGTATGTATCCTTCCCCGACCACGCCCGGGTGGTAAATGAGTCCCACAGGTAAAGTAGTTCCTTTCAGGCCTCAAGGAGGCCGGGGTTCTGCAGCATGGTCTGCATCAGGTAAGTGCACCCAAACACTTTCATAATGAGCCTGGCGCCTATGGCGCCAGGACTGACGTTTTCTATGAGCCTGGCGCCATAGGCGCCAGGACGCTGTCCAAAGGGCCCCTATAAGGGGTTGCTGGGACCTTCCCCGGGGACTTGATGTCCGCTTTCGGGGACGCAGGGCCTGAGCCGGCTCCCCGGGAGTGGGCATCGTGACACAATCTGAGATGAATCAAAGCCAACATTAGGTTGGAGACCATGCTCACTTCATCTATTAGTAGCATTTTCATTTGTTTCAATACTCTACGTAATTCCATTGCAGCTTCTGCAGAAAGTTTGTAGTAGTCTAATTTATTTTGATGCTCTACTTACTGGAAGCAGTAGTAATCGGTGTAAAGTCACACCGCCTATGTTGTAGGCAGCTAAACCTGTGGGGGATGTTACAACAGCTGACAGTTTGTTGTTTGTCAATTGTTGAAGGAACTTGCTGATAATTTTGATTGAGGATGTTTTCCCTGATCCAGCTTCACCACTGATGTACAGCAGTATAGGTTTGTAATTTTGGCAGGTACATTCTTTATTTTCGTGTTGTACACCATGAACAATTTGTTTTGTTACGTCTTCAAAAATGGTGTGCTGATCATTGTTAAGTTTTGCTTGTTGTACAGTTAAGTCTTCTGTATCTTCTTGATAAAGATACATGGTGTTTTCTACTTCTGCCATAGCAACTTCAGCCTCACTTGCTATTAGTGTTTGTCCTAATGGTTCTTGACTTCCTGTTACAGAAGGTTGACTACTGTCGGAAGAGTCTTCTTTATCTAGTTGGGCCTGAATTTCTTCTTCCTGTTGCTGCTCATTGTGTAACATTGTTTTGTACTGCGTAAAGTTCACATCGGTGATAGTGCTTTAATTTGCTTTGAAAGCATCTTCATAGCACTCATAATTATCTAGTATGTCTTCCTCTTTTCTCCATGGTTTGAAAAGTTGTAACAGAGACATGTAATATAGTTCTTTCTGTTGAGGAGTTTTTAATGACAATTTCACATGATTAATTAAGCTTCGTTTGTTAAGTTTCACTAAGCTCCCTTCACAATCGGTCACTCTATATCTATGTTTGCTTTCATCGGGTTTTACATTATTTTTGTATGCACAGTTTTGAGCTACGTGGTATAGACACATGCTTTCCAGAGTGGTCCTTCTGTTCGGATAGTATGTGTCCAGTAAATTGTTTTTTAGAATGTCTTGGCTGTTGGGATCATTTCTGGCAATTGTTTCTATGTCCTCATATGATTTTAGCACTCTTTTTCTAGATTTTGCAGGACCAAGACTGAGCCATAGTATGTTGTATGATTTTCCATACAAAGCAGTGCCGGTTAAACGATCTGCTGCTTCATAGGCCCCACATTCTCTATGAGAGAGCATTTTTATGCCTAGGCTGTACAATTTCTGTGAGAAGGTTTTGTCTGATGCTAGATCATCCCAGAGGTCTTGAAGCTCTGTTTTTTCTGCTTTTGTTAAGTAGGCTGTAACATATCGTGCAACAGCAGTTGAATTGTCTGCAATGTACTGCACATCTATGTTTGCATTCCATAATAGGGCAATGATTGCATTGTAATCATTGATATATTTTGATTCTTCCCTTCTTTTTATGTAATACGTGTTTTTAGGTGATTTACTTTTTAACACTATGTCGAACTGAAGACATGAAGTTGTTTACTTCAACTGTTTCTGTAACTGGTCTGGGGAAACCAAAGCGGCATTTGGTGTAGTATTTATCTTTGTTTTTGTATTTACGGCAACAATATTTGCCACATTTGTGTCTTTGAAATTGTAAAATCTGTCCATGCAGCTCACTATGTGTCTGTTGTGAAAGGATTTCACATGTGACATATTTTTGGATAAACTGCAAAACCGTGCTATCACTGTCGTGCCCAAATTTTGGTGCACCTTTGATCCATAACAGCATGTAAATATGTGGTGCTCCTCTCGCTTGATATTCTTTTCTCCAAAAGAAGTGTTGCACTTCTCCAAGGGGAGGAACAGTTTTATTGCAAATAAAGTGTAGCATTGCAATGAAATGATGATGGAAATATCTTGAGACATTAACTGGATCTAGAGAGCAAAGTTCTCCAGGTGTTAATATATCTATGTTGTTTTTGTTGCTGTTTGCTATGCGTAGGAACTCATGTAAATTTTCCCATGGATATTCTGCACAACTTAGCGTAACAAACCAAGTTGGTGGTCCAAAGTTTCTGATCATGCAACGCACGTCTCTGTGCCGTCTGAACCAGTATTCCTTTGTACCACGCATGTTTGCAAACAAATTTGTTATACTTGATTGTAAAACCTCATCTTTTTCTTGTACTTTTTGTATTAACTGTGTAGCTGACATATTTTGAAAGTGCATTCCAGATTTAAGAATGTCTGCAACTCCATAACATAGTGTTGCTAATTCATTTTCATAGAGTAGGTGGAATAGGTATTCCACATTTTGTCTAAATCTGGGATCTTGCGAATACATTCGTAATGAGCGGTATTCTGATGCCCCAATCTGAGTGGGTCTATCATCGTATCTTCCACCTTTGCCAGTAGGAAATAGCAGTGGAAAAGCATCTGCTTCTATACTTTTTTCCCAAATACTCATTGGTGACCCTTTGGTTTGTCGCATTTGGTAAGTTTCTAGTGCATCATCTATGCTTTCATTGGAATGCAATGGATGAATAGTAAATGGTCCAAAAGAGTGGATAATGTAGCTGGATCCAGAAGTTCAAATTGTCCAATTTCTGATGGCTCTTGAATTATTTCAGTTGTTTGCCTAAAGCTTTCATCAATATTTATTTCCTTGTAGTACTCATTATTGTCTTTTAGATATTGCAATGCTTGTCTAACTTTGTGTAAATCCACTAATTGTTGCCAAATTTTGTTGTCCTTTGTTGGTACTCCATTTACCAAGACTATTAAAGAATGCTCTATTGAATGTTCCACTCCTAGAGTGTGTGCATTTTCCGTTAGATCTAATGGCAAGTAAACTACTTTGCCACAAATGCCTCTCACCAATTCAGAGGAAGGTAATTTTGCTGTTTTTGGATGAAGGCATATAATTGCTTGAAATCGGTGAACTGTTTGAATTATTATGATCTCATACGAATTGAGCTGTTGCAGGATTTTTGATAATGGAAACAATTCCAAATTATTTGTAATAGCACGTGAAGGAGTGTGGTTGTTGTCTAATTTTGCAGTACAGTAACTGCAACACATTAGGCATTCAGTTATTTCATATTGTTTTCAGCTAAAAGGTACAAAGCTAATTCAAACCATTTAGAGTCTTCATTGTTTTCTATTTTGTATGCTATGTCCCCATTTTTTGTATTCCTTTTGTAAAACGTTCTGCGGCAACACACACACACATGGTTTGGTACTTCAGCCGATGACCTTTTACATTTTACTATTTCTTTTCTGTATGTGTGTAGTACAAGGTTGCTATGTGCAGAATTGTAGCTACTATGTTCTAAAACTGTTGCATTTTCTACGTGGCTCTCACTTCCAAAATACTTTTTCTGGATACGGCCATTTCTTCTTGTAAGTATTTGGGTGTACCATGCAGAAGAATGGTATTTAAATTGCCTAATTCTGAAGCTGGACTTTTTGCATAGTATATTTTACACACTAAATTTCTTACATTGGAATGATGTACTGATTTTCTTTTAATATCATGGAAGGTATGTTTGCCAATAGGCCCAGAAATGCAGGCTAATGAATGTCCTTTTAGTCCTGTGTCTTTCCGCACTGCACAAATATCTATATTTTGCAGCACTTTCATTTTACTTTTGTCTTTACCTTTTACATAATGATTGAGAAACTGACGTAAAGATTTTAAAGCTTTGTTTGGAATGGCACACATTGATGTGCACGGCCATTTGTATACTGGATGGTGTGGTTTTACTGAATCGAGAGGTAATTCTGAATTCAGGAGATAGTTTTGTAAGCAGTGTTTCTTGTTCCATGATGGTAGCATTAATTTTCTCATACCCTCGTCCGCTGCTATGGATGGCAATTGTGTTTGTTTGATTTTGTTTGTATGCTTCTTCATTAAAATATGGCTCTGTGGTTGTTGTGTGACCACCACAAACAGGCAAGAAATTATTTTTGTTCACATTCCGTTTATTGCTGAGTTTATTTTGTAGTTTGGTACTTAGTTTTGTTAGTGCTTTCATCCTATTTAACACTAATATGAACAACTTCCTTTTCAGAAGGATTGACTGTCCACAGGAGCTTGTAGGATCAACTTTCTACGGTAGGTTTTAAGGGGTGAGGATGATTTTGGTCCTCTTCTTAGTAGATTCTGAAGGACTCTGTGATGAAACATTTTTGCTAAAATACTTTTTTTTACTATGGGTTCTTCTTACACTATCAGGATTATTAGGAACATTGTTAGCTTTACTGGCAGCTGTTTTTTTTTTACAACATTTCTGTGTTTTGTGACACTTTTTGATGATCGAGGTAGAGTTTCGGTAGTTGAGACTTCCTTTATTATGTTACCCAACTGCATTAGCCTGTTTGTACCAAGATTCTCTACACACTCTACAACAGGTAGATGCTTACATTGGGCACCTTTATTTTTCTTTGCTCTAATTCTGCGTTCCTTTCTATGGAGTTGTTTTTGGTAGGCATTCTTTGGTGTCTGTTGAGAAAAAATATATACTTTGGTCTGTTGTCCAATGTATGTGTGCAATGTGCATGTGTGCATAAGTCTGATGGGGAAGCTCTTTGTCATGGTGTGTCAACGTACAGTGAACTCTAACAATCATTTGGTAAGGCTACTTTACTGTTTGTATACTACTACAATGTGCTTCAGATGAGAGTACAAAATGGCCTACTTGTGACGAGAACCATTATTAATAACCGAAATGTCAAAAACTTGCTACAGCAACTTCTTTTCACAATCTAACCTTCTAAGGATTACCTATGTTATTTCAGTACAAAACACACAGGGATTTGTCAGCCATTCTGCCTGTTATTCTTTGTTCAATAAATTGATATTTGTAGGTAGAATGGTTTACAAATCAATGCTTGCTTTGGTGCCCAAAATAAACAAATAAGCCATGCAGCCTCTCTAACGAGTAGTTACAATATAAAGGTTGTACTGTACTTACTTTTTTGTGCAAGATGACCAGGTTTCTTCGGATATGTCGTCTGCAGTGTAGATGCTGTTGATTCTCAGGAGAGTAGTCTTCACTGCGAATTAAAAAAACAAAATCAATTACTTTGTGTGTTTGCGTGTTTGCAGCAGTGATGATACTGCAGACATTGCTTGTGCTTCTTTCGTCAGAGGATTGAACTTTCATATTTCAACCCAGTGCACGTGCACATTTAACTTCACTCTGTGAAGTCTTGGCATAGTACTTGCAATATGGTACTTGTAAGTCCTTCAAAATAACTAAATCATTTAAGGGTATGGAAATGCCTTGTTCTTTACAAAGTGTACTATGTATAGGAGATAGGTTTGTAAGCGATAGGGCAAAGTACTAGATGGGGAAACACTTTTTACTTGTTAATGAAAAGCACAATGTCGAAAAATCAGGTGACCCTCAGAAGGAAATGTCAGCACTACAATCGGGAGCTCTTACTATTCTCATACGATCACATTGCAAGTAGCATTACTGTAGGCCGTGCAGAGTACAGAACTCCGACATTTTCACATTCAAAATCGAGGTCTGCCCTAAATAGGCATGCTTGTACAGGTTATGCGGAAGACAGTAAGCAGTTGTGCGATTTATGAATGACAAATCGGCAATCTTGCACTTTAAAGGGGGAGCGTTGTTATGTGTTCCCTATGGACATTTAGCTGCATTATTTTGTCTAATTTAAATCATAAGTCTTCCACATGTTCTCTGATTAAAATATACATACATGTGCTCTATACAGATGCATGTGGACATGTATGGAGCTGTACGTAGAAATTCGCAATCCTTGCACAGTAGCTTGTGAAGTAGGTGCTTTACAATGGTATGCGACTTCCATTCAGAATCATCAACAGCAATTTTGAAGTGCGCAATGTTGATGACGGAGTTAAAATTAGCAAGGTTCTATGTGATTGGTGGCTGATTGTGCGACCGCTTAGTTGTGTCCAATGAGGGACTCGCTTTGGTACCACTGTAGAAAGGGTGGAAGGACTCGGTAAGGTTTACGTGCCGCACGAAGGCAACGCATGTCTGCTGGTAGGGCGTGTCACATATGGGTTTCTACAGCAAATCCTGCATGGAAAGGCGACTGTAGGCATCAGCCAATCAGATGTTCACATTACTCTTTTGTGTGGAAAGACAGTGCGCACACTGAAGATGGTAGAGGTGGAGAGGGTCAGGGTTTTGATGCTTGGAGACATTTTTGTGCAAGGCTTACAACACTATGCCGAGAGTAGGCATGTGGCACACCATTTCGATGTGCGAGGAGTGGAGGTGGTGTGGAGCGCTGACACTGATGCCAATGCTGTGGCAATTCTGCAAGTTTGTAGAGACATGCATAGAATGACCATTCCTCATGTGGTAATTTTGCACTACTGCGCTTGCCATTTGGGATACCTGACTTCACATACTTTGTTGGCAGATTTGGCACAGTTGGTTGAAGCACTCATGACCATCTTCCCAACAACGAGAGTCATTTTTTCTGCTTTACTCCCGAGAGTAAAATGGAACAACACTTCTGTTTTCTGTCCAGATCAAAGCATCGGGAGGTGTATCATCAATCGCGGCATGCATGCATTCATGCTATGAGTTGGTATGTTTTTTTTGCAGCCACGAAAAGCTTGCTCAAAGCAATGTGCATTACTTTGAAGGAGATGGTGTTGCACTTCTTTGGGAAATGCGATGTTCTTTTGGAACGTAAGGCTTGCTTTAGAGAAGGTTCTGTAATGTTTGCAAGAGTAAAGCAAGGACAAAAAATACAAAAAAATACTTAAAATACTTAAAATACCAGATGTCTGTACAGGATCTGGCCAATTTTTTTTAAAAAAAGGCTCTTTTCAGAGCCTACCTTAAAGGGGAAAATGGGATAATGGACTTTACTGTACCGTTGTGACGCTCTGATCCTGTACATGTCCGCGAACATGGCAGTAGTTAGCAGCCAGCACATATCACCACCGGGGATTCAAGGGTGGAGCCGCATGTAAATGAGAATGAGCGGCGCTAGGGATTGGTCCATAAAGTTCAGTAGGTGTGTTCTGACTGATGTACTTTAATAAGACCGTCTTCTCCCTCACAGGAGACCACACAGCCATGGCTTTCCATGCTCGAAAACAGATTATATGGATTTTGGGAGACTCATGGATACATTGGTTGAAGGTGCATGCAGAAAGCTGCAGTTTATCTACAAATCTTGGATTTCCACATGCGGAAGTGCACTGGCATGACATGCGTGGCATGAGATGGCTGGACTTGGTACCTCTTTGTGTTACTTTACTGACAGAGCGTCCTCCAGATATACTGATCATTCATTGTGGAGGAAACAGTTTAGGCCATGTATATGGAATTTCTTTGCAATTTGCAATGAAGGAAGGACTCGCGAAGCTCATGGACATGTTTCCAAATTGTCAAATACTTTTTTCCCATATTGCCCAAAGACAAATATGGCTGCGTTCTTCTGCGTTTGGTCCACAAATGGAGAAAGCGAGACCCAATGTGAATAAGGCTGTGTGTGCATTTTTAAGAGATGTTGGCATGTCCTCTTTCCACAATGAAAACATTTTGTTTCGCAGCACTTTCATTTTCTGCAGAGATGGAGTCCACCTCACATATGCTGGCAATCAGATTTTTCTTCGCAATGTACAAAATGCATTGCAACCTCTTTTGCAATCACACTAACCTATCTGACAATCCGTTTTTCCCAATCCACTGTTTTTGACCCACACAACACACCACCGAAAGGCTCTTTTCAGAGCCGCCACTTACTCTAAACGTACACTTTATTGCGTTTGCTCCGCATGCACCCTCCCTTTTTTCCTCTACGACTGTCCGTGAACTTTTTCAGAACTCCGCATGGGTCTATGGCCGTCACTTCATAGTTCTATTGTTATACTGAGAAAGGCGGCTCTGAAAAGAGCCTTTTCTGTATTTTTTGATGTTTTTACGTTCATTGCTTAACAGCACACGACACACTAGGAGAAGAGGTGAAAGGAGGGTAAGGAAGGGACACCAGCCACAGGTATAAAAAAGGGCAACTGAACAGAGAAAGATTTAGGGTGAGCTTTATTTAGGTAAGGAGCAGATCTTCTGGTGCTTGGTGACTGCAGCCTCAAAAGCACTTCGAAAACTCTCCCCCCTGCAGAGTACTGCGTCACAATACGTGCACACTACTGTCACCTTTGAAAGGTAAGGGTCAACAGCATTGCGAATGGCTTGTGAGGCAGCTGAAGGAAGGCGCTCCACCACAGGAGTGTCTCTTGTGGTGGGAGGATTGGATACCGAGGATGCTGACTACGCTCTTCACATGGCACCACCTTGCGAATGTCCGCAGTGTAGAACGAAGTGAGGTGTCGCTTCATGGTTGTCGTACCAAAACTGTACGCTCCAAATCTCCCGCGAATCAACACCACCTCACACTGGTTACACTTCACCAGGTTTGAATGTGCTTTTGGTACATTCCCATAAACGGAAAACAACTGCCACACCCACGACTCCCGCCGAGTGCTCCTAGTGCGGAGTTCCTCCACTTCATTCTCTTCCTCCTCTTCTTCCTCGATCTCTACATCCTCACCCATATATTTCTCTGCAGGCCCTTGGTGAGGTGGTGGTGGTGGCAGGTTTGGGGGTGGTGCAGAGGCTAATGGCCCAACAGCAGCCATGGAAGCCATACCGATTACTTTCCTTTTGGTCACTACAGCAGTAAAGGCAACACACCTCAATCTGCTATAGCTAGAAGGACAATGAAGATGCGCTCGGGGGTGTGGCCTTTTGTAGGGGTGCAGGGGTGTGCCTCGTGACCGTCTTCATCCCTACAAAGCGGTACACAAATTTTACACAGCAAGTCCTGGGGTGGCCTATTGTTTGGAATGTGTGAAATTACATTTTTACACTCTACAATACGTTGCCTTGTGTCTACAAGGTCATTTATATTGTTGCGGAAGGACACCAACCGCGGAAATTAGTCCTCATGCTCAGCGTAGGTGCGGTCACATGATGGGAATGATATTTGTGATGTCATCTTTGATATCCTGTGTGTTAGTCTTAGCAATGCACGTAGATGGTGCGAGTTATGGTTGCTTAGCTTACTATAATGGGGGAATGTGCAGTGGTGTTTGGTTGCACTGTGAAGTATAACATTTCTTTAGTGACATTTTTTTACTGACTGTACATATATATGTTTGGCAGGGAAGGAAAAGAAAGGGGCTAAACAAGTGATGTCCTCATTGATATCATCATTGACATTTGAGATGACCTCTTTCATGGTCTGGGTGTTAGTGTTAGCAGTGCACAGGGGCGGTGGCAGGGTTGGGGGCTCAGGTTACCATAACTGGCGAATTTCAGGGGGTTTTCGGTTTTAATTTAAAGCATGAAGGGGAGGTGGAAGGTTTTTTAGTGAAGTGTGCAGGTTTTTGTTAGGGCAACTTAACCATAATGTCCCCTCAACAAAGTTTTTTTGTAGTGAATATATAGATATTTAAGAATCTCTTACAGAACATGAAAGTATGAGTGAAAAGCGATTCTCTGCAAGAAAGCAAATATGCCATGATGGCTCTCTTTAGAGAGCTTGAGGTACGTGTTTTCGCCTGCACGTCATCAATATTCAGAAAAGCTTCAGTTTGGCAGAGTTCTCTTCAGAGCAGGTCTGCCAGCCGCATCTTTCATCTAGAGCTTACTTCAAACATACGAAAGGCACACGCTGATGCCATTATTATTTAAGGATCAAAACGATGTAAACTATGCGTGCGCGTGACTAAATTAGCTTTCTCAGAAGGTGCGGTTATCTGATTTCATGATTGCAGATTTTTTTCAGAAGGAGGTGCCTCATTGAAGATCTCAGTTATGCGCAAACGTGCCTCAAAGACCAAACAACCACACCTATCTCACAAATCCAGTTATGGAGGAGGGTGAGCACACGATTCTCAAATCTGAAAGCCCCGCTAAGCGTCAGAAAGTTTTAGTAGTGGCAATATATATATAGCAATGCTTTGTGCATATGAATGTGTATCAGGGTTTTTCTTGGTAATATCGCGGTATGCTGCTAGGTAATCACAACATAAGAATGTTTTTTTTGTAGCATGGACTTGGCTGGAAAGCAGTAGAATGTGTTTGAAGAGACAGTAGCTGTGGATACAGCGAGAGGGGGAGTCGAGAAGGGTTGGGGCGGAAGGTGGGTGAGATCATTTCTGGGGTGGGGGTCGATGAGTTCAGAAGGGTACAGATGAGTGGTCAGTGTGTTGCAAGACGTTTTTTAAGAGCCTTCGTTGTGTGTAGGAGGGAACAGACATGCTTGCAATGAGCCGTTTCTTTGTTCCATACTGCTACTGTACTGCAGCGCAACACTGGATTCGTGTATTCTTCTTTCGTGCAGGTTTTGGTTTTTAATCTGGGAGTTTTATAATTGTTTGTTTCATGTTGGACACCTGAGATCTGGAGTTTCTCAGCTGGGTAGGAGGGGCCGCTTGTTTTGCACGGATGCAGTTTTATAGGGGTAGCCAATGCTGGGCCCCTTTGGACCAAAGTGTTAGGATTTTATTATTCATATTGGTGATGAGGTAGAGGTGTGGTAGATGCCTTTCTATGACACTAAGGTTAGAGCTGCCGTGCCTGTGAGGTGTGTGTTGCCACAGGAACGACGTGAACGAATCAGGGCATGGACAGCTGTTGTGAAGCCAAAGACTGGGAGGAAGGGCTTGACACTGCAGAGGAGTGAGCGCCGATTGAGAAAGAGGCTGCCAGTGTTCTTCCGGGGCAGTGGGATTTGACTTTGAGGTCTCTACCTAGGTGGAATCCGAGGGACTTTTCCTGGGGGCGGGTTGGGGTGAAATGCATTGGGTTTCATCTTTGCCAAACAGGTCTCCATTTGGGGGTCCTTGAAGGACTTTTCAAGGTGGATGAATTCTGTTTTGGCCAGGTTCAACTTTATGAAGTCACTCGGCATCCATGTTGGAATGACGGAGAGGAAGTGTTTAATTCCGGGGATGTGCTTGATAATGTTGATACTTGGCTATTCATAACAATGGGATTATATGAACTTGGTTTTAGCCACACTTCACATCACTGTTTTACTAAAAGTGCACACAATTAAATGAAAGTCATGCAATTATTGATAGAATTTTGATGAACTAATGGATTACATTGTGCAAAAATAATGCAAATTTGAGGCATATTCTAACATTGTTATTAAAACAGGGATGTGAGGTAACTCGAGAAGCACTATCCAAGACAAGCTGGTCATGATTCATGGAATTGTTTTAGCGGGGTGCAACACAAAAGGATTCCATGAATCAGGCCCCCAGCGGGTTCAGAGCAGCAGCTGACACCTTCTGATAGCACCAGTTGGTCCAGCCTTTTACACTGTAATTAATCCATTTGGTATCAAGCATTATTAATTGTTTGTTTTGAATGTATTTTATTGGTGTTTGGTTTTGAATTTTAAAATAAACGTTTACCAGTTACAGCCATTATCTTCAGCACACATTATCCCTCCAATACGATTGTCAAAAAAGAGGGATTTAAAGCCATTAAACGTTTCAGAGCTTTCTAGGCTTAATTTGAATAAAAATGTCTTTTAAAGAGTTTATCAAAGTGAGTATCAATGATATTCTTTCCCCCTGCGTAAGTAGGGTCCACCAGTGATCAGCCAATAACAAGGGTTGGTTGTTGATGTACTTGCCCAACCAGTTTGCGCTCCGTTCTGTTATTGCTGATCAAAATAGCACTAAGTGCTTCACGGTTTCCTTGGAGTCCTTTTGGGTGCACAGTGTGCAACTAAAATCTGCTTCTTCCCTCACCAACCTGACACCCAAGATCTCTATGATAGGAAAAAGGTTTAGTCGAAAGTGCATAAAGTGCATGTGAAATATGTGTTTGTAAATTTTAGAGAGTACTTTGGAGGTGCGTTAAGTGAACAGGATTCAAAAGGGTTTTCCCTTAACACTTAAAGCCAGACCTTTCTTGCTGCGTCCTGCTCCAATCTTGGTCCCATAGCTTGCGTTTCATGCTAGTTCGATTAGTTAATAGGGCCTTGTCTAAGGTGTCTAGACTCTCAAGGATTGCAATACATATTTGCTTCCATTCTCGGCTCGGATTCTTCCCGGATGGCTGCTTGCAACAATTTAAAGCACAATGGCGGCGTTGGAAGGATGCATTTACGAAACAAGGTCAACAATTTTCAGACGACCAATGCGTAAATGGAGGTAAGACCAAGCTCCATTCTTATGGCTTGGATTGGAGTGCTTCTTGGTAAACGTAAGTCTTTCTTTCAATATAACCCTCCCGTGTCAGCCATACAGTTGCCAGGAGAGTGAAAAATGCTTCAACTCCATATGTAAGGATAGGGACCACCTTCTTACAATAGAATGACAAAATTGAACAGATGGAGAATTTACAGTCCTTTTGTAAAATTATCCTAGCCTGTGTCGCTAAATTTCCTGGCTTTGCTTCGGAAAAAGGCCTCACTTGGAGCGTTGTTTGTGCTGAGGTTTAAGCACATTCCCAGATATGTCAGTAAGCTTACATTTGTAAGCTTCTCACCGTTCAGGAACCAGGATCCTCTGCTTTTGCCTCTGCCCCCGCTGTTTCCATTATCAGTATTCGGGACTTCTTGGCATTGATTTTAAGGCCGTTGTCCATAACATAAATTTGAAGAGTGTTGAGTTGTCTTTGCAGACTGATCAGAGTTGATCTACAAGGACCAGATTGTCTGCATCCAAAAGTCTGAAGAGAAGCTCTCCAGCTATTTTAGGTGGAAAGCTTCTCGCTGTGTTGAAGGTGTTACGGACGTCTGATATGAAAAGGTTGAATAACGCTGGGGCTAAGGAACAACCTTGCTTCAAGCCCTTGATGGTCGAAATAGGCTCAGAATATGTGCCCTCCCGTCCAGTCTAACTCTTAAGGAGATCCCTGTGTCTTTCATGGCTTCAAGTAGCCCCTCGGGACATTGCCATTCTTCCAGTTTTGATCAGAGTTTTGTACAATCGATAGTATCGAAAGCTTGGGCCAAGTCTAGAATGCCAGGTAGAATTTAGTGTCCTTCTTCTCCTTTACACGTCCCTTTAAAATGTTGATCAGGAAAACGTTCAGGGCGGTGACCACTCCTTTAACGAAGCTAGACTGCCTTACATCGTAGATCCCAAAAGTTGTGCTCCATTTTGGGAGGCCCTGCAGGATTAGTGCCGTGAAGATCTTACCTGCCACGTCCAGCAGTGCTATGGGCCTGTAGTTTGCGTGGAATTACCTGTCCCACTTTTTGAAGATAGGGACTACGACTGAGGTTTACCAAACAATATTAATGAAGATCTGTGTACGTTTTACTGGGGAGTTTAAATAAACTCACTTCAAAAGGTACCTGGGCAGCCAGCTAGCCGCACAGGCAATACATTTGGATAGGTTTTACTGAAAGTCAGATGTGACAGAGAGTTTT
The DNA here is from genome assembly GCF_040938575.1 of Ambystoma mexicanum. NCBI lineage: Eukaryota > Metazoa > Chordata > Amphibia > Caudata > Ambystomatidae > Ambystoma > Ambystoma mexicanum. The sequence continues at coordinate 856,107,035 of NC_090922.1, read as the reverse complement.
ACCACCGTCTGTGGTCAGATGGAGACACATAAATAATTGACTGCTAGCACTATGTCCTAATGTGCCCCAGGAACAACATTCTGCCATACGTTAAGAAGAAAGGAGTTCAATACAAACCGGTATCCCCTACAAACTGATACCATCCCTATGCATGGCTACTTTCAAGGATATAGGACTGGTGCTCCTTGAGGACAATTCCAAGCTACCTTCCCATTGAAATATATACATTAATTAATTAATTCATCTTTTATAAAGCGCTTAGGAAAACACATTGCCCCTGAGTTATCCTCCCGGCCGAAAAGGCATAGGAAGAAACCAATTCAGAGAGCTCTTCAACTGACCAAGCAATACATGGTAAAAGAGGCTTAACTTGCTCAGACACATGGAAAGAAACCACTGTATTATAGGTGGGATAATTGGTCCTCTGAATTAGCAATAGTGATATTTCTGTGCAGAATATTATTTTTTACACATTCTGTTTGCATGGAGAAACTGTCCTCTCTAAAAGGATGTTCAAATGTTTTACCAAGATGTTCCGACTTTAGGAATGCTAGTATTAAAGTATGTGCCCTATTAATGAAGGCAAAGTGAAACCCAGCGACCAGTGCCCCAGATAACTAAATAGAACGGTACTAGAGACTGTATGTCAAAGGACTGGACGGTCCAAGAATACATACATCAGAATTTATTTTACTCTAAAATCATATAGGGTACATAATCAATCCAAATGTTCGCTTTGCATACGATTCAAAATTTTATTTAGATCCACAATAAAAATGGACATATAATAGATTCTTTGTGATTTTTCTGTTACTGTCAAAAAGTGCACAATGTGCAACTCCTTCAAATTGGCATATTAGAACAATCAGAGTTGTATCTTCTGCATGTATTGCCAGCTTCATTAATTACTTGTGTTTCAGTGGGCAGTTTATTCCAAGTGGCATTTGCATTTACTCAAAAGGAGCTCACCCCAACTGATCTTTCTAAAATGCTAGCCTCGACCATTACCCCATACTTCCTGGGGTCCACAGGCAACCTTGAATTCTGGGCCATACAATTACGTGTCCCCAGAAGGACCACCTTTTATATTAGGCAGGACATCTAAACTGGGATCGAAGCAGGCAAAAGCAAGAAGTGAAGATGATGAGGCTCTAGGGTAATATGGTTAATTAGTACCTGGCGAGGGTCAATGAGCTTGTAAAAAGCAAGCTCATTGGCCCTCACCCAGGCTTTACCTCGCTGAAAAAGCTCTGAAGCCTCTGCTTCTCTGCCGCGGCCCCGGGTTCCTTCCCGGAGTTGCTGCCATGGAAAGGGAGAAGGGACTTCTTGTAGTCCCTTCCCCTTTCCATGGCAGGCATTTTTTTTAACCTTTTTTCATTTACTTTAATGTCCGCTATGGAAAGGGGGAAAGGGACTGTGTGTTGTCTCTTCTCCTGTTCCATGGCTGCCATTTTATTTGTTTACTATAGCCACCACAGAAAGGGAAAATGGACTAAGTCTTGCAACCGAAATAAAAACCATTAGTACCCCGGTCTAACAGGCCGGGGTACTAATGGCAATAAGCCTCTCACCGTCGGGCCATTAACGTGTCCGGTAATGCCCCTGAGGCCTTTGCCACGGTAATGGCCCACCGGCTTTGGGCTTATTGGCTACATCTTCCTGTCTGTGTCACTAGCGTGGCCCAATCTTGTAAAACTGCATTCGCAGTAGTGATACTTCAGTTTTGCATAGCCCTCCTACTACATATCATTGGAATTGTGATGCACTAAGTCATTGTGAGACGATTGTCATACAATAGTTGCAGGGGCGGCGGTTGTATTTTTTAATTGGAGGTTTGTAAATGTTTCCCACAAGCATGCAGGGGTGAAAGAGTGTAGTGAGGGAGCCCAAACCAACCAAGTGTTATTTGGGTAGAACCCCGAGAACATTTTCAAAATATTGCCTTAAAATCATGCAGACTGTCTGTAAAAATTGGGTAAAAAGCCACAGTTTGCAGTCAGTTTTAAAGGGTAACACATGAAAACATCCAATATATTCAAGTCACCAACAGTGCACAGGACCATTTTGCAACTCATTTTCATGATGCCTTTGCTCACAATATATGCCAGTATGAAAGCATGTTCATGCTGGCTGTGCCCATACATGTCTATGGAGGCCACACCAATAAATGCCATATTACCACTGAAGAGCATACCCCTGCTGGCTTTACAAGTAAAAAACACCATGCCACATTAGGAAAACATGTCTAGGTTGGCTGCAACAGTGGATGCCAGTCATGCCAGTGAATAACACTTATCATGTTGGCTTTTGTAAGTGACTTCAATCCAGCACTCCAACGAAGTCAATGCTTAGGATGGGATGCCCAATGGAAGCCCTTATTTATATATTTTATGTCAAAGTTCTTTAAATCTGGATGATGAACCCTTATATAACGCCCCTCCCTTTGAATCCCCCTGACCTCACTGAGCCAAGAAGTAGGTTTGTTTTGCAAATTAAAAGATTTATTTGAAGAATTGAACAATATATATATATCACACTTTTCTGAATAAAATAATATCTGAATAGCACACTTATGAATATGAACAGTAATCAGTAATGGGTAATATTACAAAATCAACAATCTCTTTAATCACTTAGGAGTAGGAATAGGAAGAATACTGTAGCAGAGAATACTTTATATGATTCAAGGAAATGCAATGATGGGAAAGAATGCAACACAGAAATAAACTTGATATGGTTTCAATCAAAACAATGTGGTCACTTTTTCCCCTGTGACTACTCACTCCCCCCACTAGGCATTATGAAGAGATGGAAGTAAGGGCACACAGGTTTCAAGAATAGAATCAATAATGCAGTTCAATTCCAGTTCCCCAAGCAAGCTTAGAGAAAACAGGTATGATTTTAAAACAGGTAAAAATACTTTTGAATGTGATTGCAATGAACGGGAAAATATGCTAAAATGATTTTAATTCACTAAAGGAGATTCAGCACCAGAGAGAATTACTTTGGATTGGTACAGGTCAACACTAGCGATGATTCATGAATGATTATCAGATTGAAAACAAAATTCAGCAGTTGCAAACAAGAAACAGCTATTCTGACATGTGTTGAAATGGAGATAAAAGGCAATTTGTGGCAATTTTTCCGCTGGCGTGAAACTTAGGATCTTAGCTTCAAAATGACAGTTAAATTTCGGTTCTAGGACGTACGGTTTAAAAGTTACTGAGATTTTTGTGAAGGTAGATTTTTCAGAAATAGAATCAAGATTTCAGAAATGACAGATCGCACTTTAAAGGTTTACCAACAAGGATAGGCTTAAACTAAGGAGCTATGAAGAAGCAAGACATTCAACGGGCAGCCACCAGAACCGCGGCGCCACCGCTCTGATCTCTGTCCGTCAAAACACCTGTCCCTCTTCAGAAAATATCAGCGCAGGGATGATTATTGCTACAATTATCACAGACCTATGTGGAGGAGAGAAGAACTTAGGATAGACACAAGAGATTCTATAATGCAGTTCTGGACAGGTTAAAATGGATTGAATAAGATTACTTGAAACTAAGAGATGACTATGCACAGTTCTAGACTAGATAATCACTCCTAGGTTTTGGAATGGAATGGGCCCCGTCAAGATCTGGTCAAGGGTTTGGCTGGGTTCTCTCGCCACCGGACAGGTCTCAGGCACTCTGGGTTCTGCTCACAGCACGGCCCCTGGTCTGCTCGGTCTCTCGGACTGGATCGGATGGGTTCTCGGTGACAGCCCTGCTCTCTCTGGGTTTGTATCTTGGTTCTAGCACAGGGTTCTTAGCTAGAAGCAACATAGGTCAGCCAGGCTGTCGAATGGTTTGGTTAGCCCCCGTGGAAGTTTAGGGGTTAGAATCAGGTTTGCAAAAGATTCTGAAGCCTGCTGAAAGGGGTTCAGCTTTGGGTTAAGCCTCTGCTTCAGGGTTCTAGAGTTTAGTTCTAGAGTTGGTTCTAGATCTGGAGTCTGGAGTCTAAGTTCTGGAGTCTTCCAGCAGGGTGCTGCGCCAAGAAATCAGTTGAGTAGTGGAAAAAGGTCTGTCCTATCTGGGTCTCAGCAGTCCGTGATTATGTGTTTCCAAAGGGGAGGGGAGGCTGATTTTACAATGCCCAACCCTCCAAGGATTTGATAGGTTAGAGGATTCCCTGTCCCCTGATTTGAGACAGGAGCAGTGTGTCAGAGTGATGCTGTGTTTTATGGCTTAACTGAAATCCCTCCCCTTTGCTTTTTCATAGAAACTCTATTTTTCCCCAAAACATATTTCCCAGATACACAATATTGGTTCTGCACCAGAATTTACACAGGCATACACACTCCATCTGAGCATATCTCTGTAATTTCTTATGTTCATAGCAAAAACACTGCAGCTGCAATATTAACAAATTCCGGGGTTCGGTCTCAGAACATCACACAGCTTAGTCTTAAATCGTGAGGGAATTTTTCATTTTTACACTCTCAAACTTTTACATTTTTGTCAGTTCGGTACACTTTGCTATAAGCATTTTTATAAAACATACATTTGCTTTCAATTCAATTCACATCTCAGTCTGGTCCGCCCCCAGAGCTGGGCTGAGTCAGATGGTCACATGTCTTGTTTCCTGCCAACACTTTGCTGACAGTTACACCCAAATTTAGCATATTCCTATTCAGTTGAAAGACTCTATTGTCTCTTTCTCCTGCCAGCAGAGGAATCCCCTCCCCATCTGATTAGCATGTCTATGCGACATCCTCCCTTTTGGTGGGAAGGCCCAAGGTGTGAAGGGTTCTCAGGGGAAGCAAGCCTTTTGGAGTTTTAACTGCATCGGTTACTTTCTGATCAATTGTAACCTAGTTCCTTGTAAAAAAAAATACATTTATATCTTTAAAATAAGCAACATATCTTTAAATCCAGTCTTTTTCCACATTAAATCAATGTGTGGCACTCTATATGGCATTTTGATGGAATTCTGTTCTTTGGCATATTTAACTTCTGAAACACCAGTTCTCCTGTTAGAATTATAAATCGCCAGCACCTGACAGAGGCGAGTAACGGTACTGCACCCATTTTTGACAGCTGTCTTTCCATCAAGTATTTTCAAAATAGGATTTTGCTCTGAGAACTTGCAGTAATGATGTGGAACACCCAACAAAGAGGTTGGATATTTTAGGTGATTTGTGAGGCATGATTTTAGCAATTTTTGACAATCAAGAAAACATATTTTCAAACAGCTCTGTGTTTCTTTTTCAATCAGCATTGCTATTTCCAAGTGGTTTCAGGCTACTTTGTGGGTAACCCATTGGTGGGTTTTGGCCAGTGATCTACTGTGCTCACTACTGAAATAGGCACAATGTAGATGGTGGCCTATTTTTCAGGTTTTCACTGCACAATTTCTGGTGATTTTTGGCGAGCAGCAGGCTTTCCAGTGGCCATTATGATGTTTCTGCTTCCAGCAATGCACAGTGATGTTGCAGGGCTTGGATGAGTGGCTTGATACATCCCACACTTTGCCTTTTATGTTTAATATTAAATACAATGGCAGAGCAAAATAAAGATCCAGAATGACTGAACAAATGTAGGTCAGTCTAGCCACGTAATAATACTCACCAAGTTGTCTTCACACTTGATGTCCAGTAAAAAACACCATGTCATAGTAAATAAAAACCAAGACTGGCTTCACCGCTGTGGGCCACTACCACATAAGAATACTCATAATGCTGCCTTTATCCTTGATGCCCATGGAAAAATATCATCCCCCTGTAAATACACATGTCAATATTGGACCATGAATGTGGGCTAATATGACATAAGAACACATATTGTTCTCCCTTCACCATTGATGCCCCCTAAAAATAAATGCCATGCCAAAGTAAAGAAATATGTTTAGACTGAGCCACCAGCATGGACCAATATCACTATAAGAATAGTTATCATGCTGCCTTCACCCTTGATGTCCAGTAACAAAAATACCTTGCCACAGCAAAGAAATATGTCCCGATTTACTGCACCAATGTGGGCCAATATCATGTAGGAACACCCATCATGCTGCCTTTAACCTTGATGTCCAGTAAAAATGCCATGCAACAGTTAAGAAAAATGTTCAGACTGGCGTAAGAACACTTATCATTCTGACTTTACCCTGCATGCAACAATACAAAATACAATGTCCTCCTGGCTGCTGTCATGTCCTCTCCATGTGCCCCCTATAAGAGACCTGCTGCCCAGGCCGGCTTTCACATCAGCATTCATACGATATTTATTCTTCATTCACTCTCACATGTTCCCACATACCCATGCAACAGTCATACCCTCTCAAACAACATACACTTTCTCATTCATGCACGTACTTACAAAAACAAACCCTTGCATTTACACACATTTAAAAAAATGTTCTTACCTGCATCCTCCCTCTGGTTTCCAGTCCACTCTGCCTCAAACTGTGTGCTGTAATGAAGGCCCTCTGGTTCCTCTGTAGCATACAATATGAACCAGCAGGCAGACACTGCTTCCTGGTCCTGTATAAGCACAGTGGAGCTGGAGTGCTTACATAACAACACCCCTCAGGTCCTGGATGTCCATGGAGGTACAAGAACCGCCCCTCACACATTCGATCCTAGAGTACCCAGCCTGCATCCTCAATGGGCGATGAAACCTTGGGGAAGCAAAATACACCCAGCCTTGCATGGCCCATTGGGCATGCACACTGGGGTACTAATGACCTAGCAACAGGAAACTAAAGGAACTTTTGACAGTTCATTGAAATCCAGCACAGGGGCACTGCCTGGGCTGGCTTGGCTCGTCTATATTGAGTGGTGGGAAAAGCCCCATTGCCCATTATGGACCAGCCACCCAGGTATTTTAGTTTTTATTACAGTTCAGCTGTGGGCCTCAACACATCTACAATACGTTCATTAATTCGAGGATGTTATGAAGTTGTCAGAGTATAGCCATATTGTGTACAGGATAAAAGATCCCCAATCATATTGTGTAAAGATATTGCAAGTCTTTTAAGGATAGCAAGGCCATTTGGTGCCCCATGATGAAAAGCCATCTTTGTTAGAAGGAGATGGCATTCTGCAGTGGTTTTCAATATCCCTCTGCAATACTATACTGTATTCATTAGAAAGCCTTACTGTTTTGTTGTGATAGTTTTAGCATCAATTTTGGGAATAATGTCAAAAACACCCAGTGGTATGAATTCTGATGACAGCATGTACTGGAAAGGTGTAAGGTGAGGGCAGTTAGATTAGGAATCAGCCACTGTGGACTTTAATTACATATGCTCTGGGGATTTTTTTTTCTGAAGAAACCTGCATATGTCTAAGCATCCTGCTACGATTGCTCTTCGGCATCTAGTTGAATAGCTATAAAGTCTCGAGTACCGATGTGCAGCAGCTGCCTGAAAGAGGAACGGGGTAGGGGAATCTGAGCTGACCAGCTTCTCTCTCCTCTGCTTAAATGTCTGACCGCGCATCCCTTTTCATCCAGGAGTCAGAAAGTGTATTTTCTCTACTTGGGATAAACTGCTGATTATTTTCGCAATTTGCTTTGGTAGCAGAACTCAGGAGAGAGGCGATGGGAAAACTTTCAGACTTCTGAGTAGCTGAGCAATTGGGTGTAACACTGTGCAAAGCAATTTGCAATAAATCATTACAGTTCAGTTTTACTGTTGTTATGCTATTACAAACTATTTGCACAGAGCTGGCTCCACATTAGAACATGCTGTCCAGCAATCTATATTTACATTAACTTCACTTAGATAGTAGTACCTTCACCAGGGTAATATTTACCAGATTATGTCCTGGTAAAGCACAGAACTCTGAACACTATCTAACCTCATTCCTAGAACTAGGATTTATTTTTAAATCAAAAGAAGTGTCTCAGAAATTGATACATGAATTTTTCAAGGACCTATTATTGAATTCAGCAGAACAAAGTATGAAGCAACTTCAAATGGACCAATTGGGATGAATGGACAAATCCACTAGCAGCAACATTTAAAAGAAGGAAAGCTTAGTTCAAAGAATATGTCTGTCACTTCGCTCGCCACAGCCTGAGATACAAACTTTCTATTTCTGAACGTTACAAAAGGTAGGAGTGATTTGCGCTCATGCTCCTAGCCTGCATAACTACTAGCCCACACACTCACAATGTATGTGATTGACTCATTGCATTTTTTCTTCATTGGGCATTCTGCCTTATAACTACTTGACCACTGCATTTAAGTGTGTCCAAGCAAGCCGCCAAATTGATCAATTATGCCATTGTTGTAATGTATAATACAAACATGTAATATTTCTAATGTTGTGAGCTATACATGTAGCGAATGTGTTGTTCAATATTGCAATAGTACTTAATTTCAGAAGTTATTTCTCTCAATTTCCGAAATTGAGAGCTAACACTGCTTCATGGATGAAGTGCTAATATCAATGGAAGAATGTCCAACAGGCACCATGATGTTTATCGAGAGAGAAAAGGGACTGTAAAAGGAACTCAGAAATATGAAGACTATGGCACGAAAGGAAACAGGCTATGAAATATATGTCAATGCAATGGCTTCCATTGGGTCAGAACAACCCCATCAACATCAGGAGCGAAATACCTAGCGACAAAAGAGCGGAGATATCCAAGATTCGGTGCCAGAGATGCTGCACAGAGTGGGGAATATGACAAAACAGTGAACCCACCGCATATTTTGAGACATCGGGAGGATCCAAACCAAAGGAAGAATTGGTAAATATTGATAAATATATGGCAGTAAATATTGCAAGTCCGGTGGCAAACCACCGGCTGTACCGGCAGGGTTACCGCCGGACTTGTAATGAGGACCAGTAATCTAACAGCAACAAAAATAAGCATTATGAATTCCACCAATTTTCAATTACCATTATCCATGGCAAAAAATCCACATGATTACTGATCATTCATATTGCTACAGAAACACTCTTCTTTGTAGAAGCACACATACTGCACAATATAACATTTATTAGAAAGCACATTTCTAACATTCAATACCCAAAAAGTAAATGTTTCTTTATGTTCCTTTTACCCTTCTCAGTCAAGGCAGCCCATGAAATATGTGCCTATTCACAAAACAAAACATTCATCCCTTACTGTCAACTTCTCCAAAAGATGCACAGATGTTCACATTAGCCAAGCATAAACCACCAGCACAGTATAGCAATGGACGAGGACTGAACTTCTCAAACTACCAAAATGGCTGACACATTTTCACTTCAACCAGCAGAATGACAATTGAAAAGGAAATGGTGCCTATGAAACTTTTCTAAAAAACAATGGCAATGAAAGAGGGCTAAACCTCTCAAAGTACCAAAATGGCGAAAACATTTTAATGTAACCTATCACAGTCAAGAAGCCAATGAAAACAATGAAACCTACCAATAAGAAACACAGAAATACTGACATCAGCCATGCCTCTCTGCAAGTGATAATTGCATTACAAAAGAGCATTAATTTTCAAGAAAACAGTCACAGAGTGCAGACTTTATGTCTGGAGCTAAGACTGCATGGTCGTTGGAGATTCTTGGTTGTTTTGGTTAATGATTTTTTGTTGAAGACAACATATTGACATCAACCCGGGTTTACCTGGTTTTTAGTGTTAAATGGTTGGATTGCGTGGTATGCAGTGTTGCCAGATTTTTCTTAAATTGCTGAGTCTGAAAAGCACAGAGCAGACAGATTTCATACTCATTCATTGTGGAGGCAATGATTTGGGGAATGTGCGTGGCATTTCTATGAGTTTGATTATGAAACAAGATTTGGAAAAACTCATGGGACTTTTTCCTCACACCACCTTCATTTTTTCAACATAACTCAGCGCAAAAACATGGATGTCATTTAGGGGTCGCCAGAGGTCGAAACTGCGACCTCAGAGGTCTCCCTTGCGACCTCTGTGGTCTCCCTTACGACCTCTAAAAACACTTTAGTAATGCAAGCTCCTGGGCTGTGGCTCTTTACTTCTGGAGTGGCTGGCTTTCTTGCTCAGGCCCCTTCAAAAAAAGAAGAAAAATAAGAACAGGAGTGCCACAGGTCTAACACTTTCAGCACTGACCATAAATAAGAATAGGAATACCAAATAATGTGTCTTTCTGGAATTCTATGCAATAATTGCCAGACTCATTAAAGGTTTATTTCAGGCACACTTCAGGGGGTGAGTCACTGATTTAGTCTGTTCTTAAACGCCTCAACTTAGCCTTTCATCCTTCTGAGGTCTATAAATGAGTACCAACACAGGTTGGGTGATATTGGGTGTATATTTTTTCACACATCATTAACATTTGGTCTTGATTGTCTGCCTGCATTCACAGTCATTTGGTAATATGGGCCTATACACACTGATCTTAACGATACTTAAGGCGATCCATTCTGGTATGAAATCTGGTATGAAATCTATGTCACATTATAGTGATATCGTAATCATATTTTTCGTAGTGTACAATGCTATGTGATGCCACTTCCTGTTTTGTCAATGGGGGAAAGGTCATGTTCAATCGCTTCCCGCTGTTAAGGATTTCAATCGGGCGACACGCACCTTGGTCTCGGCCTAGTATGCAGAGCACAACTGAAATTCTTATTTTTTTATATTAGATTCAATATTGAGATGGTATACCACTCATATTACACCCCCTTTTCAAATCCCCCAGGTCACAATGGACCATGAACCAGGCTGGTTGGCAAAATACAATATTTATTTATTTATTTATTTAAAAATTTAAAAGAAATCATACCATTTTTAATATGGGTCAGCAATTACCAATGGGGTGATAACAATAGGAATCTAAGCAATGCACTTAGTTTAACCTTCTATTGACACATATACAAAGCGCCAGGCAATAAAAGCACTTTTTGATTTTAGGAAAGATAGCATTCAAGTTAGGATTTCCCCCTGCAATGTTCCTTCAACCCACAAATAATCAATTCCGAATGGATATGAAGAAACAGCAGGTAATCAGAAATAAGAAGCTGAAAACGGAATTCAAATTCAACCTTCCCTCCTCAAATAAGAGTGAAAAACAGATTTGAAACACTTGCAATGTTAAAAATGACACTCGGAAATGGATGAATAAAATAATGAATGTGTGTAAAAACCTTGAAGCAGATACAATTCTTCACTAAAGCAACAATGTAAAGGTACAAACAATCACAAGCAATGGATTAGCAAGAGCACACAGTTTGAAAAATGAGTGGAATGTTTAAAACAGTTTGCAATCAAAATGACACGTTGGAAACTTTGCAAATATTTCCATTTTCCGTGTAAAATTACTAACATGGTTTCTTTGAAAAATGGGTGAAATATTGCAAATAGCGATGCAGATTTTAGGTAGGGAAATAGATATATATCACAGGTATATTATAGAAGTGAAATTAAGTGAGTCATGCAAGATCTAGAAAGGTGCACTTTGAGTCCAATGAAGGCGAGAAAATAGGAAAGGAAATCAGCTGTGGCAAGAACAGTTTTACTCTACACTAGAGTATTCAGGCTAGGCCATCAAAGAGGGACATAGTAGAGTCAGGGTTGATTCGCAATTTCAACCCCGCCACCTCAGCGCACAACCCTGGCGGAACCAGTCTGATCACTCGAAATAGGACTAAGGGTTTAGGATTACACAAGGCAAAATTACTAAAGAGATGGCGCTAGCACTAGAAATCAAAGGCAGGGTTGCAAGAATGATTCTGACAGTTTGCACAAGTTATCAGGATAAGGATAGGATGACTTAGAGAGTGAGATAAGGACAAATACAAGATAGGCTTTGGGTTTAGATGGGTTTCTATTGATACTCACAGTCCACTTTAGTTTAGGATTTTTGGACTGTCAGCGTTCTGGTCACCACATGGATTTGGTCTAACAAAGGACAGCCAGACAAAATCAGTGGGACAGGATCAGCTGGGCAGGGACTGGATACCAAATGATAGTTCTGGTCATAGGATGGCACAGGTATCTCTGGATGCAGTTATTGGACAGATATTGGTGGGCTGCAAGCCAGGCTGGTCTCAGGAGGCTTCCCACAAAAATACCACTGCTTCTCCTTTTGGGTATTGGGATTTTAGAATTGAGGCCTTGCTGGAAGGGTCAGCAATGCTTGGCCTGGTAGTTGGATCTGGAATCTGGATCAGTGCAAGATGAAGGAAACAGGAACAGGAAGCCTCGCAGGAAATCAGGAAGAGTGTGTGTGCCCATAGCCCTGTCAGGGACCCTTTATATAGAGCATAGTGACATCATTGACTATATTGCTGGGCTGGCTTAGCTAAGCACGCCTTTAAACAAATGGATTGGGCAATCAATGTTGGTTGCCTCCCATGGGTTGTACCCAGTTTATGAGGTTGTATTTTATGATGGAAAAAAGACTTCAGACAGAACTTTTTTTGCCAAAAATCTGTCATATCAGTATTTACATTTTGTACAATGGTGGCAACCTTAATAAATTGCATAATCAGATCACATATTTTATGTAAAGGACAGCCGTTCAATCCTGCCATCTGTGAGACATTATTTTGGACGATTACTACTTTTTGATCATTTTAAGCATGAAAAGTTCGGCCTAAAATTCCATAACTTTATACATATGTGGGGTTGATCATAAGGTATGTAAGTATAATAATATACATTTGGGACATGTATACTTTTCCGGTAATCTGCAATATTTTGTTACTTCTGTTCCCTATGCAGCAATGAAAGCTATGACGTCTTAAAAGAAAGGCCATAAAAATACTTCTAAACAGTGACATATTTACATTTTTCCAAAGTCCCGCTGCAGATATAAAAGTGTTTAAAGTTTATTTCTGAAATAGTCTTTAGAAGCAAATGGCAGTCCTTTGTCTTGCCCTGGACCTTTTCAGCTGTCACCAACTGTAATTTCCTTCAAAGAAAGGTGGAGGTTTCTCAGCTTAATTGAAGGTTGTATTGCCCCTTCACTTGACAGGTTAGTGTCCCAGGATTTCTATTGTCCCAGCCTGGAGCACAGACGAATGCCTGACGAGCGTGTGAACTTTCTTTGTCCTGGCCCATTCAAAGTTTTTCAAGCTGGCAATTATCACTTTCGTGTCCTGGAAGTTTATGGTGTGTCTCCCTTCCCAGGGGGAAGTTTCAGGGCTGGCACTTGAATAACTGTTTTTTTGGGAGCTTGCAAACACAGGCGATGTGTCTTAATCTTTATTTTCTTATTATTTTGAGTCTTGAATTAAAACAAACCTGTTGAATAAAAATAGCCTATGTGTGTATTATCACCAGCCATAAACCCCTTCACATTGCTAGGTAATGTCAGGCTTTCCATCAACAGTTTACTTTTTAAATAGGCAATTTTTTTCTTCAGTCAGCAAAGCCCATTTTTACACGTGTTGAAAACTGCTAGCATTTCTTCCTTTAAATTCAAGTTTGGCAGCTCCCTCAGATGCCCACAATGTCTTGCAGCTATAGTCATTTCCTTGAATGCAGGAGTTTTATTCAAAGCATAGATACATTCACACTGACCTGGCTCAGAGAGTTAAAGTCTCTTTGAACTCCTGAGCCTGGATACTTTTGGAAATAAATAAATGCGTGTTCCTGTGCAAGCGAAAGTGAAGTTGCTTATTGTTTTCTCTCAGAGTTGGTTTGACTGGCCCTGTCACTCAGAAATCATGCCTGGTTTTGCTGAGGCACAATGCGATATCCTGGGCATGGCAGTGCCTTTATAATGACAGTAGTTTGAGATAGAATAGATGGAATTAGCGTCAGAGAAGCATTTTTTTAAAGGTGTAAAAGGGTTACTTTTCAATGGATATTTTGGCTTTTGCAGCAAAGCAACACTGCTTTTTCCACTTTCTTCGTTTTGTTTATGTGGGAAACCAGTGGCAATCTCCTTTAATGTGCCCCCTGGTTCCATCTGCCCGATGTGTGCTTGGCAGGATGGTGCAGTGGGAATGGGGATTTTCCGGTGCCTGACTTCCGTAAAAAACCGGGGTTGAAATCCTCTAGTGTTTCCGTCAAGCCAGGCCCCGGAGAAATTCACAAGTCCGGCGGCAGCCTGCTGGTTTCAAAATAAATACAACCTTCCAATACCATAACATCTTGCAAAATGTACCTTGGATCAACCAATTCCACATTGTTTTCAAACTCCTAAACTAATTGGTGCACAATTTCCACCTTTTACCTGTATAATCGCAGTTACAATGGCAACTGTGACTATCTAGGTGGGATTACTGCCATAAACGTGGTTATAGCTGCGGGTATACAGATGTTTTGAAACAAATCTTGAAATAGTGTTTTTAGTACAACAACCATATGCTACACCACTATCAATAATGTCTGCCACATTGACACCATTAGAACAGTCGCAATCATGCAATTTCAGGCCTTTTTGTTGTTTCCTGTGTTCCATAGTCCCGGTTATGAAACCATGCCCACGCAAAGAGCCCTACTGCAGTTACACAATGCAGCCTCTAATTGGATCTCTACGATAACCATGGCTATTTCAACACACCCAGAGGAAACCTGTAAGATTTTCTCATTGCTCTTTGGTACTGCTGTGACACACATCTCTGTTGTGCAGAAAGAGCTTCGTTTGCTGAAAAAAACCTATTTGTCCAATTCCTCTTTGCCATCCTTTGCGCCTTAACCCCTCCCCCTTGTCTTGTCAGGTGTAAGTATTGTGTATTCTTTATTTTATCTTTTTCTTTTCTTTTTTTAAAAAAAACGTTTTCTTTTAAGTGGTTCTGTCATTTTCCTTACTTCATACATTTTCCCCCGTTCCAACATATAACTCCATGTCAGGACACGCTAGTGACAGACTCAGTGATGGCATTGAGGAGATCATTGTACCTCCACAACCAGAAGATGTCACCCGCCCTGCAAGGAGGCTGGATGCACCTTCTTTCCGAAGGTCCTGTGACGAGGGGCTGGCCACTGCACCAACCATAGCCAGGGTACATCAGTCCTAATTCAACATCTGGTGAGGTGAACTGGCATGAGGTGGATACACTGTATAGAAGTATGAATCTTGAATGATGTCCCTCACGTCCCCCAGACATTTCTGGCTCTCACTTCTTGTCTTGAGTCTGCTGTTTCATGTTATGTCTAGCTATCAGATTGCTAGACAGTTTGGATAATCTTTTTCAGGGCCACTCCTAAACACCACTGTCTGTCATGTAATCTTTCCATGATCCATTCTGAAGCTTTTAATCCGGTCATTTTTTTTAAAAAACGATCCATTTTTAATGAACTTCCCACAACTTGCAAAACCTTGACATTCCCTGCAGTAGCTTTTGAATAGATGTTTCTAAATGCGGTCACAGAACAGTCTGCTAGCATTTTCCTTAAAGCAAAAAATCCAGAATGTCTATTTGTGGTGTGCTACAGTCTTTTCTCAATCAACAAGGACTCCCACTTAAGCCTGCATTCATAGTATTCACGTCATTGATATAATGAGGAATGCAGACTAGCTTTCCTTTCAACTACTAGCCGGAATACTCAAACCACAAGACACTCCTGTTCCGACTAGCCTTCCAAACGCCCTGTACCTAATTTATGGTACACCCATTGGACGTTTTCCAGACCCGCTTCCATGTCTCGATGCCCTGTCTCCCAATGTCTTTTGTAATACGTTCTAAAGTACATAACCACAAAAATAAGATTTCATTTTCATAACTCAATAAAACAAAATGTCATCAAAATAACACAATACCAACTTCACAGAAAGTATATTAATTCGTCGTAGCACACGCTGAACAGTTAGAGCATTATCTTAAACCTGTATATGTAATGCGGTAATTATAAAGTTTAGCACAGGCAGGCAGGCTTGAACACACAATAAATAAGCTATACGCTGTTTAAAATCCTATTCCACTAACACTGGCCTTTAAAAAGCCGCGTTTTTATCTGCTTTATCTGTATATACAAAGGACACAATAAAACAAAGTGCAGTAAAGATTCTGTACCTTCTGTACTACAAAGGGATTTTATCTCTTGTGGCTCACATCCAAGACATCGTTTCATCAATGAGTGTAATGGAGTGAGTTACAAGTTACCAGTCAAGAACGGCATAGCAATTCTTTCTCTGCTGCATTGTTCAGCTCCTCGTGCTGGGCAGGTAAGCACCTGCACTGTCTCTCATTCACCACTGATAGCAGGTGTAGGAGTTTGGTGATAATGCCCTCTATAAATTGTGTTATTCACCCATATGATATGATATTTTATTTATAGCGCGCCCATACACAAGTGTTTCAGGGTGCAATGAGGCAAGGGAGGGGTACAAGGGAGGACAAGACAACCGTTTTACTAGGCCCAGTGACATTGAGAATGCGCAAGTGCAGGGGAGAGGGAAGGGGGAAAGTGCAAGGGGTAGGGGAGGAGTGGAAAGTGCTGAACACGGGATCAGACAACGGAAAAAAAACAGGTAGTGCGGCCAGCAGATGGCAGTGCAAGACGCGAGTCTCTGTGATACCAACCTTGACTCAAAGAAGAGGAAAGCCAAGCAGTTCATCACAGCCGGTGAGTCGAGGGAAAATCTGAGAAGAAACCGAACTGTGTTTAACGATAAATAGCCTACAGCTAAATTGAATTTTGAAAAGCTAAAGAGAGGGAAACCAGCAACTGAGGAGGCCGGCACCACGTGAGTGCTCAAGCAGGATTACCCTGGGCAATTACCCGATGGCAGAAAGACTACCGTAACCAGAAGCCCTTGGGAAGAGGCGAGAAGAGGTCATACAGGGGTCTAGTAAAATCCTCTGTACCATCGAAAGCCTTGGACCGACAGACGATTGAGAAGCTAAGCGCAATGAATCCCGCATGGTGAAATGAGTATATGAACAGTGTTAAAAAAGTTGGCAAGAGTGAACCCGGCGGAGGGATGCTGACAACGGGGTAAAGCCTGAAGTCCCTATTAACAGTGTGTTGACAGGAGTGAACCTGGAAGAGGGCTCTCCAGAGTGAACTGTTTGTGAAAATAAGAAAAGCCAAAGTGAACCCGGAAGAGGGAGGCTGACATCTGAAAGGATTCCGAGCCTGATAGAGGGAGATCCTGAGGTGGAAAGTTACCACACAATAGTTTATTGAAAAGGAAACTGTTCATTTGAGTTGTTGAATAAGATTTGTGAAAGGTCTATGCCCGGAATAGGGAGACCGAGGCCTGAAACCTGAAGAATTGTTTAAAAAGACATTAAGATTTGTGAATACTAGAAGTATTGGAAGACCAGGGGAAGTGAACTGTCCCCTTGTCATTTGGGTCCGAGCCCGGCAGTCGGAGATCCAAGGGTGGAAAGTTACCACCCAAAGTTCATTGGAAAAAAGAACTTGCTATTTTTTTTTATTGAATATGATTCGTGAGGGGTCTACGCCCAGAAGAGGGGGACCCAGGGTGTGGTTGTTTGACATTTCCTCTCTAATCTTCACTAAGTCATTTTCCCATTTTCGGGATTGCCTGTCCTTCTGTGCTTTGAGTGCGATCATCTGTCCGCGCATTACCGTTTTGAAGGCTTCCCTTACTGTGGATTTCGTCACTTCCGGTGTATTATTTCATTCAAAATAGTCTGTTATATGTTTCTGATTGTCTCTCGCATGACGGGTTCTTGTATGACATCCCGTGGTAATGTCCATCGCCATAGACCTGATTGTTTACGGAGTGTGGGGAGTGATATCCACAGGGCAGCGTTGTCTGATAGTGATATGGGCCCATCTCTTCATTCTGAATCTCCCCTAATAGGCTCACTGAGGCCCAAATGTAATAGTTTCTAGAACTTGTGCCATGCACGTGGGAGCGATATGTGAATCCCGGGGTCGAGCTCCTGATTTTACGCCAAACATCTTCTAGCGCCAGCTTTTCCATAGAGTTCTTTAGCAATTGTGTCAGAGTCCCCTGATGTGAATTCTTGGGATTTGAGCGATCTTCTCTGGGGTTCTAAGCCAGGTTGAAATCTCCGGCTAGTATCACTTCTTCTTCTGTAAAATGTTCTAATTTGTTCAGTGTGTCCGTCCTGGTCGTATTTAGGGCATAGACTGTTGCAAGTGTCAGTGGGCGATTCTCGATCTGAATTTTCACAAATAGGAACCTTCCTTGTTTGTCTGATAGCGTTTCTCAAACTTGCACATTGAGAGAATTGGCGAATGCAATCAGAACCCCCTTTTTCTTTTCCCCATCGTTTGCTTGTAGGATCTGGTTATAGCCTTTCAGGTGGAGTTTCCCTTTTTCCTTTTTCTTTATATGTGTCTCCTGAAGCATTATTATATCATACTTCTCCTTATGTAGAAAGTGTTCCACCTTTTTCCTTTTGACTGGGGAGTTTAATCCTCTGATGTTGTGTGTTAAGATTTGAAGCCCCATTCTGTTATGTGTATCTCATATCTTTCGTGACTCTGTCGGGTTGGTTTATCGTGGTAGCAGTGCGTTCCGGTTGTTTCCTCTTCTCCCCTTTGTAGCTGTCCCTTAACTCCCCCCCTGTTCCTCCCCTACCCCCACTAAGTCCCCCAACCTTCCCCCCTTCCCTCACCCAACCCCTGTAACTTCCCTGAGGTGGGCTCTGGGCCCTATGATCGCTTGGGCGTGTTGCCCTTCGCGCCATGCCCTCTCGGGCTCAGGTGTAAAAATGGCTTTGGGAGTCCTAAACCCCACTTAAAGGTCTCTTGGGATCTCTGGGTGGTCCCAGCTCGCCGCCTCTGAGTGTCTGCCAACGGTCGCTTCTGCGTTTCTGTGTTTTCTCTCAGGGTCCCTGGTGGTCTCCTTACTCTTGCTCTCTGGCTGAGGCGGGTGTTCATCATTTTGTGTCTTGAGGTCTAGGGGGGTGCCTGGATTTTGGGTTTATTGTATTCCACCCTCTTGCAGCTCCACTTCCTGCTCATTGCATGGGTCCTCTGCCGCTGGCCGGTTTCCCATCCTTTTCTTGTAGATTCATGATCCGTTCACCTTCCTCACACGTGGTGACTCTCTGTTGTTTCTCATCCGTCCATTTGTAGCGGATCTGTCTCGCCATCAGTTCTTTTGTTATTGGGGCCATCTCTCGGCATTTCTGGAGGGTCGTTTGGCTAGGTCTTGGAAAAGTTGTATTTCTATCCCGTTCATCCTGACATGATCCATCGCCTGCGCAATCTGCTCTTTTTGTGGGTACAACGCCATTGCCATTGCGACTAGGACATCTCTGGGGTGGGCCGCAGTTTCTCCCATGCGGCGTGGGCCCACTCGATGTATTCTGTCAATCTGGATCTCTGCTTCTTCTTCCTCCTCTAGTATGTCTCGGAAGACCTGTTGCACTGCCTGTCTGAGGTCCTAATCTTCGACGGTCTCAACCATGTTTTTGATTCATATGTTGGACCTGCAGCTGCAGGACTGGTTTTCTAGGTCCTTGCATCGGATCTCTAAATCATGGGATAGTCTAGCCAGCCTCTCATGTGCTTCCGTGTATTGTTGCGTTTCATCATCCAAGTTCTGCACTGTTTTCTCCAGTATATCTGTTCATTCCTCCAGATTCCCTATGTCTATTTTCAGCTCCCTCACCGCCTGTTTCATCTCTCCCTTCATAGTCTCAAATCGGGTGTGCATGGAGGTCATAAATTGTTCCTTGAATTCTTTAAACCATTCTTTCATATCCTCTTTTGTAGTCAAGTCTGTATTCTCTTCCTCCACTTGGGCATATCCTCCTTTCCCCTTTTGCGTTGTGTTCTTCGGGTTCGTCGGCGTGGTCGTCCCCCAGAGTCGTTCCAGATTTTGGTCTTGTTTTGGTTTAATGGTCGTGGCCTGTGATTGCCTGCCCCTGGATTTGGCAAAAACAAAGAGGTGATGGCTGGAAGGTTTAGACTGAATCTTAACCACTGGCATTGCTCGGGGCAACCCTCCAGACCATCGTTCTTCGCCTGCCAAGCCATTACAGAAGGGGAAAGACCATATGCAAATCAGGCTTGGCCCCACCCCAAAAGGGGAAGTCCAGCCCGAACTGCTAGGTCACATCCCTTCTGCACGAGACCACAAGCATCCCCAAACATGTTTCACCCTTGTTGGGGCTCATCAGTGAGGAGTAGTTTGGGTCTCTAGGCCCAGCAGGCACGGGACCCACGTCTGGGCATACCCGTCCCACTCGGGGTGACAAAGCAAAAACAAAGAGGTGATGGCTGGAAGGTTTAGACTGAATCTTAACCACTGGCATTGCTCGGGGCAACCCTCCAGACCATCGTTCTTCGCCTGCCAAGCCATTACAGAAGGGGAAAGACCATATGCAAATCAGGCTTGGCCCCACCCCAAAAGGGGAAGTCCAGCCCGAACTGCTAGGTCACATCCCTTCTGCACGAGACCGCAAGCATCCCCAAACATGTTTCACCCACGTCTGGGCATACCCGTCCCACTCGGGGTGACAAAGCAAAAAAAAAGAGGTGATGGCTGGAAGGTTTAGACTGAATCTTGACCAAGCCTGATTTGCATGTGGTCTTTCCCCTTTTGTAATGGCTTGGCAGGCGAAGAACGATGGTCTGGAGGGTTGCCCAGAGCAATGCCAGAGGTTGAGATTTATTCTAAACCTTCCAACCATCACCTCTTTTGTTTTGCTTTTGTCACCCTGAGTGGGACGGGTATGCCCAGACGTGGGTCCCGTGCCTGCTGGGCCTACAGACCCAAGCTACTCCTCACTGATGGCACCCAACAAGGGTGAAACATGTCTGGGGATGCTTGTGGTCTCGTGCAGAAGGGATGTGACTTAGCAGTTCGGGCTGGACTACCCCTTTGGGGGTGGGACCAAGCCTGATTTGCATGTGGTCTTTCCCCTTTTGTAATGGCTTGGCAGGCGAAGAACGATGGTCTGGAGGGTTGCCCAGAGCAATGCCAGAGGTTGAGATTTATTCTAAACCTTCCAACCAACACCTCTTTTGTTTTGCTTTTGTCACCCTGAGTGGGACGGGTATGCCCAGACGTGGGTCCCGTGCCTGCTGGGCCTAGAGACCCAAGCTACTCCTCACTGATGACACCCAACAAGGTTGAAACATGTCTGGGGATGCTTGTGGTCTCGTGCAGAAGGGATGTGACTTAGCAGTTCGGGCTGGACTACCCCTTTGGGGGTGGGACCAAGCCTGATTTGCATGTGGTCTTTCCCCTTTTGTAATGGCTTGGCAGGCGAAGAACGATGGTCTGGAGGGTTGCCCAGAGCAATGCCAGAGGTTGAGATTTATTCTAAACCTTCCAACCATCACCTCTTTTGTTTTGCTTTTGCCCCTGGATTTGGACATGTGTGCTCTCCCGGTCTGAGCGTGGCCTATGAGTTTTTGGTTATGTCCCGTGCCTTCTTTTGTGTCGCTGTCTTATTTTAAGGTGGGCATACCCCCCTGCCACCGGCTGTCCTCTAGGGGGAGTGTGGTTCTGTCCTCACCTATTGTTCTCTGCCTCCACTGGGAGTTTTCAGGGTGCTTGGTGAAGAGGGTTCTGTCCCTCGTGTTTCGTTTCCCGCTTCTCTTTTCCCTTTTTTGGGCCTCCGCGGTGTCTAGCTCTAGGTGCTTTGTGGGGTCTGTAGTTGCTTGCCCCTGATCATCTCCCCCCGATATGGTCGTTATATGTGTGGCCTCCTTGTCTGCCGTGTGGGTCTCTCTTGTCTTTTTCGCTTTCCTGCTCCGGGCGGAGGGGGGGTACCCCGCCGGGGCCACTGTGGTATGTCTGGGGAGTCAGGGGGGGATGGGGCTCAGTTCTTCCTTAATGTGTTTTCGGGGGTGCTTCTCTGAAGTTGTGAGGGGGCTTGCCTGTGGTTTTACTTGTCCCCTTGTGGGCCCCTCCCGTACCGCCTCCTCACCTTGTTGGTTCTCCCGGTGTGGCCTCTCTCCGACGCAGTGAGGGATCCTCAGCCGTTTTCTACATCCTGCTTGTGCGCACTCTGTCCTTCTCCAAGATGTGTTTCCCTTTGGGCCAGTCCCTGTCCGTTGGCCGTCTGGTGCCCCTTTATGGTCTATACGTGGGGTCTGTAGCTGTTGGGGGAGGGGGTATGCTCGGTGTCTGCTCCCGGTTTGGATCGCCTTCTCACCGGCTGTCGCCACTCGTTTGGTATCCCCTGCTGCTTCTGGATGGTTCACTGGATTACAAGATCCCCTTGTGGTCCGATACATTGTGGGATGTGTTATGGGCGATGCACCCCTCTCCCCTCCACCCTGGGAGCCTCGCAGTGTTGCTTCTCCTTCTCTTGGGGGCACCGCTGAGCCCCGTCCTTGCAATCTTGCAGGGCTCCTTGGCGGCTCTGTGGGGGATCCCACTCCTCGCTGTTCGCGCCTTCGTCCTGTGAGATGGCACTGCCGGGAAGTTGGTTTCACCCGTTGCGAGGCGTCTCCGCTCGTCCCCACTTGTCGGGGGAGGAGCTCACCTACGCTCAGGCCTGGCCGGCCCCGAGTTACACGCAGGAGCCTCTTTTCCTCTTCGTCCACAGGAGTGCTGTTTGGGTGGCCCTGCAGTTTCTCAGCCGCTTCGTCTGGGGTCCGCTTGCGTCTGATATTGTGCTCCTCTTGCTGTTATCCACCAGGGTTCTGACCTCTCCTGGGGCCACGGCGCTGCTGTTTGTCGCTCTTTATTATTGCAGCCTAGAGCTGGTCGACAGAGCTGCACTCACGCACGTCTGCCCAGCTCAGCGGCCATTTTGGAATCCGAACTCCGTGTTTTGACAGGGTAAGCTAGACAAGGAGCTTGTGAGAGGCTTCTTTTGAGTTGCTTTACTGCCTCGAATTGTTCTGGACCTCACTCCCACTTGACCCCCCCCCCCTTCTTAGCTCACGCAGAGTTGTGAGGTATTTTAGTTTCATGAGTGCTTCCACTTTCTTTTCCTGGGGAGAGAGACCCTCAGGAGTTATCTAATGTCCCAGGAAATTGACACGGGTCCTGCACCACTGTGCCTTTTGAAAGAGTTTTGCTCCGGCAACCCTCAACTGTTTCAGAACATAACTGATTTCCGCTATGTGTTCCTCCAGAGTTGAGCTTTTGATCAGGACATCATCTACATAGGCCACGTTACCCCTTTCACCCCAAGTCGGATGTTAAATTAATTGCCGGAGTTGATGTATCCGAAGGGAGTCCAGGTCCATGTGTACTGCTGCCCCCGGAAGGTAAAGGCCAGCTTGTATTGGTCCCAGGGTCGGACTGGGACAAGAAATAGGCCCGGTCACCAAAAATAAAGTGGCCCACCCCTCGCCTCACGACCCTTGACCTCTGATGACATCACCAGAATTGATGTCATTTGACCCCACCCCAGGGTGACAATCGGGAAGCGATGAAACATGACCTTTCACCCCTTGACAAAACAGTAATTGGCATCAAATAGCATTGTTCCTAAGTACACTAAATTACTGTGAATCCAAGCAGACGTCCAAGGACAAATGATATGTTATTTTATAGCACTTACGCTTAAGCTCTTTTTTATAGAACAAATATGCATACAATATCACCCAACCTGTGTTGGTACTCATTTATCGACCTAGGAAGGATGAAAGGCCTTTTGCAAAAAAATAAAAAAATAAATGAAAAAGAAAAATATATATTTTTTCATTTTCTTTCTTCCAAACTGGCCCAGCCATGGCCAGAAACCGGCCCCCACTCCACAGGGATGATTTCGGTCTGGCCACGGGCCAAAAGGCTGAGGGGCCAATCCGACCCTGATTGGTCCTCCCTACTGACAGTCACGGTCCAGTACCCATTGGTCACGTCAATAGCAGTGTATACCCTTTTCCCCTGGATCTGGGCCAGCCCCTGGTCAATGTAGGGGAGAGGCCATAGGGACATATGGACCCATTTGTTCTGCTCCCTCAGTTCAGCACAGAGTCTCCACTGGCCGTTTGGTTTTAAAACCCCCAGCACTGGATTATTAAAGGTGCTGTGGACTGGACAAATTATCCCACGGGACTCAAGGTTTTTCCGTCAGGGACTCCATGGATGCGAGAGGCAAGCGGTATTGCTTCATAAACACTGGAGTCATACCAGGGTCCGTGGGAATAGTTTTTGTATGGATTTCGGTGCGGCCACAGTCATATGAATCTACCGCAAAGAGATCTTGAAAATCTAAGAAAACTTGTTTAAACTCTTGCTTTTGCTCCGTAGTCTCACAGGCATCAGCTATGTTGAGGTATATTTCTAGGCAACCAGATCTAGAATGGGGGCAACCTTCACCTCCACCACCTTAGCAGCAGAAGGGGTGTTGGCTGGTTTAGGGTTTTTGTTTGGATTTTTATTATCCGCCGGTTTTTGTACCTCAGAAATGCGGGTCGCCTGTTCTATGACCCAGTCCAGTGATCTTTTCTCATGAAAGTCCCTCACCAGCTGGGTCATTATATATTTTGGGAAGGCATGAAACAACGTGGTGATGAACTCGCGACTATCTGTGTGCACCCTCCTTATGGTCTGTGCAAAGACGCGTTTGAGCTCCTGCACAAATTCTTGTGGGGCCTGATCTTCCCCGCACTGCAGATTGTAGGCTGCCTTGCAGGCCTCTTGGGGGTTTCTGTGGCAGAGAAATGTTTTAAGATGGCCGCCCTGTAGGTGGACCATCTTGAGTGCTTCTGATCCTCCAGTCCCGCAAAGAAGCTGGAGTATTCAGGGGAGAATGTCCATTTCACATCCTCTATGCGATTCTGGCTGTCCTTCATATGAAAAGTATCCATCATATAATTCTAGGTGTTCCCAGACAGAATACTTTGCATTTTTATGATATGGATGTATAACACTCCTAATGGCCTTGATCTGCCTAATGGGATCTTTGTTCATGGCTCTCTTAAGTTTGTTTGCGTTCTTGGTTTTAGTCACCCGAGTCCACTCGTCCTCAGACTCAGAGGCGCTGCTACTGGAGGTGGCTTCTTGAACCTCTAGGCACTCCCTGATTCTGCAAGCTTGAGAAGGGCTTGCAGAATGTTGGGGCCTAGTGTCTCTTTTCCTCTGTTGCTCAAAAGAGTCTTCTGACTCTTCCCTGCTCCCAGGATTGGCGGAGTATCACCCCCACTGCCCTAACTGGGTAGAGGTCTTCAGGATACTCTTTTTGGGCTTTATTTGCTTTAGTTCCTGACCAGATTTGACAGACTGGTCCATTGGAAGTCGGTATTTTATTGGATCTAATTCCCTGACCCTCCCCTCATAGGAGTCTTCCTTGTTAGAAATATCAGCCCTAACATTTGGGTATCTGTACAGGGAAGCCCGTCCATCAATTTCTGGTCAGTCCACAGTAAACAAGCAGTAAAGACAGACTGCTAACTTCGCCAGCTAGGTATCTCCACACGGGAAGCAGTCCAAGGTACTCTGGGACGCTCGGCATCCGGAGTGTGGTTTTAATGATTGTGCTCTGCCTCTACAGTAAACAAGCTGAAACGACAGACTGCTGACTTCGCCAGCTAGGAATCTCCATATGGGAAACACTACTGTTGCTGGTACTCCTTAAATTGGCACATTATCAAGTTGTCTTGTAGTCTTAAAGTCTTAAGGTCTTACCCTGGAAGGACATATTGTGTCCATTGGAATAGCCTCATTCTACTTGCCTCTGAGTTACGATCACCCGGGGAATCTTTCCTTTACAGGTACCGCTGCTGTTACCAGTACTAGGGTTTCACCTACCTGCACGTGTAATAACGCTGCGCACGGCTCTAAGTTCGATTTTCATTTGGTCCTCTAAGTTTCACTGCCAATGAATTTCTCTTCTGCTGCTTACTAGTGTTTAGGAAGCATACTGAATGACTGTTTGTGTGAGTGGCAGAGAGCAAAGCACTCTCGTGTTTGTAAGGAACTGAAAGTAGTTCAAGTAAACTACATTTCACAGGACCCCTAGGGTATTTCTTGTTTGTTCAGGCGCTTCAGCGCCGGTGCTTCTGGGTCACGCCGGTCTTCACCGGTCACGCCGCTCGCCTTATATATTGTCTGGATTTCCCCTGCAGCTCATCTTTCCTTTACAGGTACCGCTGCTGTTACCAGTACTAGCGTTTCACCTACCTGCACGTCTAATAACGCTGCGCACGGCTCTAAGTTCGATTTTCATTTGGTCCTCTAAATTTCACTGCCAATGAATCTCTCTTCTGCTGCTTACTAGTGTTTAGGAAGCATACTGCATGACTGTTTGTGTGAGTGGCAGAGAGCAAAGCACTCTCGTGTTTGTAAGGAACTGAAAGTAGTTCAAGTAAACTACATTTCCCAGGACCCCTAGGGTATTTCTTGTTTGTTCAGGCGCTTCAGCGCCGGCGCTTCTGGGTCGTGGCGGTCTTCACCGGTCATCGCCGCAGCTCGCCGGCTTGCGGGAAATCTCGGCTTTCAGCGGGGCCTCGACTACTCTGGCTACCAGACGCCTCTCCCTTTAAGTAAGTTACACACGTATCCTGCATTAGGTTCACCATGTGCTTGAAGCAAATACCACGCCAACCTAACATGAAGTCCAAGATCGCACCCTTGTTGGTTCTATCTTTTTCCCTTCTCAACACACGCTCGCTATACAAGCATGGTGTGGAAATCTCCGACCTAACTAATGAACTTAAGCCTGACTTTTTCGGAATAACCGAAACCTGGCTCAACCCAGACCTTCCCACCCAAGCCACACTCTCCACGCCCGACGACTACACTCTCTTTAGAGCAGATCGTCTGCTGGGTAAAGGTGGCGGAGTGGCCTTGTTGTGTAAATCAAATCTTGAATGCTATGAAATTCCTCATACCTCTCCAGGAGGCTGTGAGAGTTTATGGGTAAAAAAAAAAACCTCTCCACATACCACTTTAAACACACTTACGATCTATCGTCCACCCAAAGTCCACCCAAAGTCATGCCTCATGAAGAACAGCTCAGTGATCTACTGGCTCAGATTTGTACCACTAAAGGCCCAGTTATCATCGTGGGTGATTTTAACTATTGGGCCAACGACCAACAGGATAAAGCAGGCACCAATCTGATGGATACCATCACCTCCTTTGGCCTTACACAGTGGATGAAATCCCCCACGCAAAGTAAAGGTCATACCTTAGACGGGCTCCTGTCCCAAAACGCCAATATCTCTGACATCTTGGCCACACCATGTATTTGGTCTGACCACTTTCTTACTCAAGCCAAGATTTCACTACCATCCCCTCCTCCTAAACTTAATGCCAACCCACGCATTCAGAATATGTCTCGCAACCTTAAAAATCTCACAGATCCAAATTTTGCCACACTGTTGTCTTCTAAACTTCAACCCCTTGACAACTTTGTTGACTCCTCGAAACTTATCAATCATCTGTCTACCAACATCAAAGAAGCAGTTAACGACCTTGCCCCACTGAAAATGAAGACAATAAAGACCGAAACCACAAAGAACACCTGGTTCACTAATTAAATTCTTTTGGCCAGACAAGGAAAAAGAGCCCTGGAAAGAGTTTGGAGGAAAGGTCCCAACAACAACACTCTAACCAATTACAAAAAATCCATCCTCAATTACAAAAAACTCATCACAGAGGCTAAGGCCACACATTATAACGCAAGAATAGTGAATGCTCAATCCAACACTGGGGAGCTTTTCAAAATCTTAGCAGAGTTCCAAAATCAGCCCCCAACCACTAATAACATCATTAAGGACAATAAATGGTGTCAGGGCATACACAATGCCTTTCTACTCAAAATTGATTCTCACAAAGAAAAAATAAATAAAGCCCTAGGCAATGTAACATCCCCGCAAACCCCCACAGACACCATTCTGCCCAATACCTGCGAAAATAATATCCCTCAATTCTCTTTCACACACTACACCGAAGATGAAGTACTCAAAATCATAAAGGACCTTAAAGACACGTCCTGTCCTGCTGACGACTGCCCCACAAGCACTCTTAAGGAGTCCTTAGAAACTCTGGTTCCATGGATTACCAAATTGGTCAATCTCTCTTTTGATGAGGGCCTGGTACCGGAACTGTTAAAATCAGCGTGGATTACACCCTTATTGAAAAAGGAAAATCTTGACCCAGCGAACAAAGACAATTACAGGCCCATTACCAACGTGCCATATATTCTCAAGATAATTGACAAACTTGCCTATTTACAGTTACAAGCCCATGTCGAAAAATATAACATCTTGGGTACCCGTCAGTCAGGCTACAGGGCTCGTCATGGGACTGAGACAGCAATGCTAGATCTTAAATCTACCTTAGCTAGCATAGCTGATAATAATCAAGCTGCTTTGCTCATGTTACTAGACCTCTCTGCAGCCTTCGACCTAGTTGATCACAGCTTACTGGTGTCAAGGCTCGGAGAGGTCGCCAACTGCTCCGTAATTGCATCCAGATGGATTGCTTCCTTTCTGGGTCCCAGAATGGGGAGGGTCTGTGTTGGCGATAGTCAATCTTCTCCAATATCTCAGACATGCAGAGTTCCTCAGGGCTCCTGTCTATCGCCTCTGCTTTTCAATCTTTATATCCGTCCCCTTCTTGATCTCTTAAACAAATTAGGAGTGCAATACACGAACTATGCTGATGATACTCAGGTGGTCATACAGCTGAGTGGCTCCTATAGCAGCGATACAGTAACCATCAATAAAATATACAAAGCCATACAAGACTGGATGGCCTGCAATTCTCTTGCCCTGAACGACAAAAAAACTGAACTCCTCATCGTGGCATCAAAAAACACTCGGGCGAAACTCGACTCCAACTATGCTAGTTTCCATATTGCCGACAATACTATTCTCGTCCAGAAGAAAGTCAAGACCCTGGGCGTCGTTCTTGACGAAGAACTCTCTATGAAGTCCCATGTCTCCAGCATTACATCTAGCTGCGGTCTTATAAATAAAAGAATAGGCTATACTCGACCATTTATTTCGGAAGAAAACTGTGCCCTTCTGTCCACTGCATTGATCAATTCAAGATTGGATTATTGCAACAGCCTCCTAGCGGGCACCACAGCCTCCAACATCCAATCACTACAAGTGGTTCAGAGTAATGCTGTACGTAATATCTTCAATCAGTCCCGTCGTACACACATCTCCACTTTTAGGAAAAAACTTCACTGGCTTCCCGTTAAACATCGGATAACGCACAAGATATTGACCACGACCCACAAATGCCTCAGCCTCTGTAGCCCTACTTATTTGTCAGCCCGCTTTAGCACTAAATCCAACGCGAGGAACCTTTGTTCATCCTCCTCCACTATTCTCAAGCATCCAAAATACAGGACAGCCAAATTTGGAGGTACCACTCTTGACGCTCAAGGTCCCCTTCTATGGAACAAACTCCCAGCCCAGATGCGGCAGATGCAGGACTACACTGTATTCACACGTGCTGTAAAAACTCACTTCTTCAATCTGGAATAACTCCTTGACCCTTCTTCATTCTCTGCCATGTGTGTTAGTTTGTTTTGTCCAGTTTTATGTGCGCCCTGAGGCCTACGGGCATGTTGGCGCATTACAAGAATTAAAATAAATAAATAAACACGAAAAACAGTCCAACACTCTGTGATGCTCTGCGTCTGGAGTGAGGTTTTAATGATTGTGCTTAGCCTCAGCAGTAAACAAGCAGTAGAGACAGACTGCTAACTTGGCCAGACAGGAATCTCCACATGGTAAACATTCCAACACTCCGCCTTCCTATTTTATTTCCTGAGAAACCTCTTCATCTCCATCCAAAAGGTGTTAGTGGTCTCAAACATTGGGAATGTAGAAAAAAACGACAGACCATCTTCAATTGCAGTTTAAGCGGTCATTCAACGGTGATGGAAATAGGGAGCTGTTGAACTGCACCTTCAGTAACACAGAAGGAGAGTTATAATGGAATGCAATGTTACCATTGGGACACAAGCCTCTCTCATCTGTTGGTGGACTGCATGATACACGCAGGTGTAATACTTTACCCCTATTTTTTGTCTCACAAACTTACAGGTTGTTAACAACATGTCAACAAGCCCCTAGCACATTTTAAGTGGACAAGACGTGGACAAGACACCTGATCATTGGGAGTCAAAGTCCATGGCTGATAGGGCAAAGCACCTATCTGGCCATGGCAACTTAGATCCACATTCCAATCCATGGGTTGCACTATGATTCCCAATACTGCCCTTTCACCTGCACTTATTTAAACACTGGAAATTATAATCACGTAGCATATGCAAATACTCCCAATGTTAATCATGGGATATGTATGCCTGTAATCAGTGTATATAAGTGATGTTCACTCTTCATGCCCCATTGCGTCCCTGCAACACCTGGTTAATGTATCTGGACTTACATTCCGTTTTCTAAGTCACCTAAACCTGACACAGACCAGTCATGCATTTGTTTCAAGCTCTCCGTTTCCCATTCACTGAGCTGCCTACCAATTCCATCCTTATCCATCCTGGCTCAACAGCAGCAGAATTCCCTACCCATGTAATAAAAAAACAAAGTAAACTAATGTCTAGGGCTTCTAAAAGCATTGCCTATACCTTGCACGAGCTCCTAAAAATTCATAAACACCTCCCCGTTTGTTCCCTATCACTACTCTCACTGACGGCTTACCTTTGTAATTAAACACACAATTTAGTATTGTCTGTACCTGCTTATAAGTACTGCATATAGTTGTATTTGTATGTGCATCATTATGTTAGGCATTCCATATCAAATACTATGTTTCTATATTTCTTTTTATTGGCTATGCCACCAGCATTTGTCATTGTGATTAATAGCTTTATTTGGCACTAGGCTATGAAAGCATACAGATTCATAAAAACATCTAAAAAAAACTATTACAACCAGGCAAATAATTTAGACTTTGTGCGTAAATGTTAAAACCATTTTGAACATCATATGACAATTTAGAAACTAAAGTGCAATTTGGTGCAGTTTTCCAGATGTTTACTTCCATCAATCAGTCAGAATTTGTATCAATTAAAGTGCTAAACCATTACACTTCATACACAGATATTTAAAAAAAATGTGAACATCAGATATCAGCATAGTTACTAAAGTGTGATTCGGTATAGTACTTGCATTGATCCCACTTCCATCCAGAATTTGTATCAATGAAGATTCTAAACAGTTAAACTTCATATACAGGCATTAAAACCATTTTGAACATCAGATAGCAGCCTAGTTACTAAAGTGCGCTTCGGTGTAGTATTTACATTGACATCAACTCCATCAGTCAATCAGTCAAACATTATAGCATTGGTGGCGGGCCAAAAAGGAAAGACACGCCAAAACACATATGTAGCATTATCACAGTGTCCCCAACTTCCTTATTATGCATAATAATGGATAAAACACTCAGAATAAAAACAACTACTTTTAAATAAAACATTGTGCTCATAAATCGAGATCAAACTGCTCCGGGAGTAAATCAAGCTGTCTTCACCAAGGACAGGCACAATTCATTGAGATAGAACAAACATCCTTCTCAACAAGACTTGGTTTAAAAACTGTAGCAACGACCAGCTCACTAATGGGCTTTCTGCCAACCATAAAAACAGCAACGCTGGGCGACATTGCACACATTGTCTATCTCTTAAGATAAGCACACGTGTCCTTACTATGATACCTCTATATGTTGGGCAAAATAGCAGAAAGTGCAAGAGATCCTCATCTATGGCATAGCAGAAGGGGCAATCCTTACCCTCTCTGCCGTTTCACCAGCGTGACAATGTTGTTCTTAATGGTAGGCAATTAAATCTTGCACAGGTTAAAATAATTATTTCTGATGAGTTATTTGCCCACAGTAAATACTTTTGAATTAAGTCAGATAAGATAACAACCAAGGTTTTATTAGTGTCCATCTGTATTTCGCAGGATTCCCTGTCTTCCGTAAGGTGTAAGAATAACTGGGTTTTTAAAAGGGTCGCCACTGCTCGGCTGATTATGGTAGGGTTATTCAGATAGTGTTCAGTATTCTGTTTTTTTCTTTAGCATCCTGGCATGGGACAGCCAGGGAACTTCAAATACCCCCCTGTTGCCTTGCCTGTGCTTAATTAGAAAATGTGTCACCACAGCCTCAGTATCAGACCACAATGTAAACCAAGTAAGACTGGCTCTGCTGCCATTTCATCTACTAAGTACGGCATGCCTAGTTTGAGGTGGACACCATAGTTTGGAGCTGATGGCAGGAGGCTTAAGATTGTTTTTAGAAAGTTGTTCTCGGTTATTTGGATTGCCTGAGTATTAACAGAGGCCCATAAGGCAGCTCCATTTTTCACAACTGTTCTTGTTTTGCTGCCATAGACCGTCTTTATCAGGTCTAATGGCTTGGAGCTGGACATTTTCATGAATATCTGAACCACACCAAGTGCTTGCCTACATCTGGTTACTTGTTTCTTCATGTGTGCCGCTAGTTTCAAATTTGGGGTATCCCCAAATAGTCGAATACGAACACTCTAGGAATGATTGCACCATTGCTTCACATTGGTGCCATCCTGGGGCTTTTTTTATAGATATGACAGGCCATTGCGGCTGATATGGAGGCATTCATTTATAAATCCAATAATGTCATAAAATCTGTATATGCCGTGATAAGGGCCTGCAGAGCATGTGAAGTACGAGCAATCAGGACTGTGTCATCAGCGTTTGTGAGAATCAGGAAAAATCTGCCTTCAGTTCCCAGAACATCAGAAGAAGCCTGCATCAGTGCATTAAATAAACCATTGATGTATAATGAGAACAATACAGGGGCCATGAAGCATCCCTGTTGCACACTAGCCTTTACTTGAAAGTAAGAGGTGCAATGCACATTGGTGCCACTCCGCACACAGACTTGGGTATCAACATGCACAGAGGCCAACATATTAATTATTTCTGCCGGGCATCCCTGGGACCCAAGCACAGCCTAAAATTCCATTCTATACACCTTTTCAAAGGCTGTGCTCAGGTCCATAAAGGCACGGTATATTTGTCCCTGCCTAATGCACATGGAGTTCGCCACAATCAAGTAAAAATGGAGAATGTGTTCACTAGTGCCTAAGTCTGGGCAGAACCCTAACTGGATGCCTCAAGGAATACCATTAGTATTAATCCACGTTTCAATTTTACCCAACAATGCTCTGCCAAATAATTTAACTGAGGAATCAAAAGCGAAATCGGCCTATAAGGGGCAGGAGTGTCTCTTGGACCTTTCTTTAAATTGGCTGGATTATGTCATTTCTCCAAGAGGTAGGGAAATGCTTTGCCTCACACATAGCGTTAAAGCAAGATGTAAGTATCGATGCCCAGAGATCAGTCTCCTCTCTAAATAAATCAGCAGGGATGCCATCTGGACCTGGAGAATGACCAAACAGTTGCTTCTATAACTTCTCTAAGAGAAAATGAAATGATATGATATGATAGTTTATTTGTATCACGCTCATACATAAGTGTTTCAGAGCGCGACAAGGCAAGGGGGTGGAGGGGAACAGGGGAGAACACAACAACGATCTTACTAGGACCAGTGACATTGAGAACGTGCAAGTGCATGGGAAAAGGAAAGGGGGAAAGTGCATGGAAGGGGGAGAGTGGAAAGTGCAGAGCAGAGAACAGATAAATAATAATAAACACAAATAAATAGATAATGGAGGCAATAAACAGTGATAGTGCAGCCAACAAGTGGCAAGTGCTGTGTTTACGGCAGCAGAACTGAGTAAGTCTGATAAGTGCAGAAAAAGAAGAAAAAGGGGGAGGGGGACTGTATGAGTACAGATACAGTCCCCAGTGCAAGAGGTGGCCAGGAGGCAGTGCAGGAGGGTGGCAGGATGAGCACGTACCTGGGCCCAGGGGACAGAGGGTGGCCAGGTGAACAGTGCCAAGAGATAGCAGATCAGCAGGGGAGAGGGGGAGCATAGGCTGGTTCCCTTTGAGGACCTCTTGTGTCTCTATGAGAGAAAGCTGTTCCCATACAGTCCAAGTATGTGCTGGGTTGTAGAGAGATAGACAATGGGAAATCCATTTACCATCTGAAACATTGGTTTCGAGACCATTACCTTGTTTTTTGTGTTAACCATATACACTAGCTCCAAGAACTTCTTGCTATTATTTGATTTAGCAGCCTACACCAGATCTTCCCAAGCAGCCCTATCTAGCTCTTTCTTTTCACAATTCAACTATCTTTTTATAATTTGCTCTAGCTGCACAGGTCTGTTTTATTTTGGTCTTTGGCCAATCTATTCTGAATGTAATCTTTGTACGGTGAGTGCCACTTTAATCGCACAGCAATTAAACTAGCATTTCAAATGATTGAAGTCTCCTGACTATCATCTTGAGGTGACAATAGGTTCTTGACCCAACATACACACATGAGTGGTCTGCCCTAAAATCCATCCATGACTAACTCTTCTGCATACAAGAAATGTGCAACAAGCTATATGAAAGATACTAGCTTTGAGCAAATCATGGTTGACTTATCCACTTTCATTGCTGCCTACATACAATAGCGATTAAAATGCACACTCACTCCTTTCTACATGTTTTATTTTCCCAACAATAAGTACCTATGGTTGTACATACATATTTAATGTAAACAAGTCAACTCACAGGAAGTTGGTGGCGCAAGACTTGGCATACCTGCATCAGCTAGCACCTGCAGATTTTGTGGCGATGACACCTTAGAAAGCATTAAGCACTACTAAATGAGTGTTAAATACTGTCTACTTGCGCAGAAGGGCCTTGCTGGCATACAGCAAACAGAATCAGGCTATCGCTAATAGCACTGTCATTTGGGATTATTACATAATGGGCAATGAGCCAAACTTAATCTACCAACTCACAAAGTTCTAGGTCTTTATTGATCACTTAATTGATGAAATGTCTACTGTGTATCATTTCTTCACTTGTATGTCTGCTGATTTAAGGTTAGTTATAAGACATATGGATACATGATTTTCTCATTTTGTTTTGTTTTTTATTAGAAATTGCAATAATTATGGGGCTCATGATTAATGCTAAAACAGATAAATGTTTGCCTTATTTAGTTTTTTATTCTATGTGCATAAAATGTGTTTGGGCCTCATCATGAGTTAGGCGGTATGTGGGCTATAATACCACTATACTAGCGTTAGTGCCCACCGGTCTGACGGTATTACAGCAGAATCACGGGTTGGGCGCTAACTGTAATTCCCCATTCCCACATTTTCGGCACAATTACTGTGCAGTAGTACTCCCGGCGGTATTTGCACAGAGAATGGCCATTTGTTTGGCTTATTTACCCCATACTCGTAACTGGGGGTAAATATGCCAGACTCATGATAGGGCCAGCCCTTAAATACGGCAATTATGCTGTTACCGTCACATTTAAGGGACTAATTAACAAAAATACTCTGCTATTGTAAGGCACCTGGTATTGATCTTTTCTCATTTATGTGCAGTATTTCTAAAATAATATATAATCAATAGGTTACTTGTGATAAATAAATAGAAATACAAACAGACTCAGGTGAGTAATAACGGACATTATTAAAATTAAAAGCCAGTAAAGGTGGATGTGGAAGTGAAGGCCATAGACAACTGGGAGAACAAGGAGTGAACTAGAGAGATGGTTGGAGGTGAGAGGAAGACAGTGAGTAAAGAGGCTTGGACAGAGGAAAACAAATAATTAGAAGTGAGGGGTAAGCTGGAAGAGTTAGGGAACATTGTGAACATTAGTAGATGATGGAGAGTGTTGGGCAGAATCATATGCAGTACCCTTTGGGAACACCACACACAATTAAGACTACAAGTGTAAGTACAAATTCACCTTTGGTACAAGCCAGTACTACATAGTAAAGTGGTAGTGATGGCTGAGCAGCCAGACTTATCTGAAGAGTAAAGTGAGCAGTATCAGAACTTACACAAAGGACAGCAATTACTATGGTTCAAACACTGATTCAAGGTTTCTGAGTAAAAGAATATACATTTATTTACACCATCAGTTATAAAACAGTTCACTATTATAAAGCAGCAGAAAAAAAATCATAATCTTAATACACTACAATAACCCCCAATCAATTCTGGACCAAGTTAAGCTCAAAATGAAGTGTGAGCACAATGGCACTCCAGCAATTTAAAAGGGAGGAAAAGACAAGGTTATCAACAATCAATCAACACCAACAAGTTATAGGCAGGGCAATCTAGAAAAGGCTTACTACAACTAGGATTCAAGTCAATAGGCCTGGGCCAATGTTAATGGTTCAGAGTCTTTGCAGAGGATCACACAGTTCAGTGTAGTTCGCGGTTAAGTCTTTGCCAATAGTTCAAAACGAAGTTGGTCGGAAGAAAAGTTATTCAAAGGAGAAGAGAAGGACAAGCCTTTGGAGAGGCGAATGATTTCAAACACTTTCACCGAGGTCGGACGGAAGGAACGACCGAATTTGCACAGTACCTTAAATGAAGAAGAATGATGTAGCTGAGGCGGTTGTTCCTGGCAGTTCCTGCAGGCTCACGGTTCCTGAAGCGACTGTCGTGGTGACAAGAAGGAGGAAGACTGGATGGTCCTGCACTGCCCAGGGAAAAAGGCAGCAGTAGAGCAAAGCGTCAAATAAAAGGTGTGCTCCTTAAATCCCAAACAGGTTCCGTTCCTCCTGGCTATCCAGTTCACTACAGCGATGCACAGCAAATTCGACCAGGAGAGGGAGGCCGGCATTTGCTGTTTGGTGAACTCGTTGGTCCCACCAAGCTCCAGGGAAGAAGATTCCTTGCAGATCTTTTCTGTTTTGTTACGCTCACCTGGTCTCTGCGGAGGCATTGGGGCACGGTTGACGCCCTCCCTGAACTTGAATCACCCCCTTTAGGCCTGTCCCTCAGTAGAAAAGCTGTGAGCAGTGGTACGTGGTGATACTGCAATGAGATAAGAGTGTGTGAGTGTGCCAATCTGTGATTGTTGTACCTCTCGAACCCTTCACCCCAAGTACGGTTTCTGTAAGCATACGCCGGCCCATAAAGCTCACCTGTGAATTATGGAAGATAAGCTCTCCATCCTGCTACTTCTGGCAGGGGCGCGTCGAATGGGATTAAGTTCCTTCACTGATCCCTTTCAAAGATTAGTCCAGTGCAGCTGCGACTATGCTTCTCCTTATGATTGGTAAGTCTTTCTTGAGCTCTTGTGATGCTGTTCATTCTGTTTAATGTCTTTATATGTTGCTCCTATTTATGTCCGCAATAATGTCTCTCTTCTGTTTTCTTCCCTTAGATGGAAATGCGGCCTCAATGCAGCTGTGAGACGCGAGACGCAGCCGGATGTTCAACAGCAGGTAAGTGATGGCTTAAGGAAAGCGCGAAGTATGGCAAAGCGCAACTTTAAACTGACTGTTTTTTTGATGTCTAACCTTGTCTTATGTTTTTCCTTGCAGACGCTGCTGTCGACGATAGAGTGTGTTATGCTGCGGTGCCAAGATGAAGATTTTGGCGTTCCGGAAAGTGTAAAGATGAATACTTGGTTAGCTGAAGAGATGTACAGGTAAGAACAACTTCCCTCAGTTGGTAAGTATGCTGGCAGGAAGCAGGATGTCCAGGAAGCAGGATCTTCAAAAGTAAGTCTGACCTCAGGCAACAGTGAGCATTACGCGCGATGGTGAGCGTTACGCTGCTTGCAAATGCAGAATAACGTGAAGCGTCTGTCTTGAGGATCGGGACAGCTTATATAGCTGAGATTGTGGCCACGCCCATTAGGGCCTGCTTACCAGCCACAACCTGCCACTCCTAGAGAGCGAGCACGTGCAAAGGCAATCCATTAGCAGCAACACCCAAGAATACACTTGGGGGTGCTTAATAAATGAAATGTTCAAGGTTAATGCATGCTGCTTAATGGATGGAATGTTCAAGGTTAATACATCTGAAGTGCTATGTCCATAATAAAAGTTTTTTGGTGTTAAATGGATGTTCTTGTTTACTTTTGTTCATGAGCGTGGTGCCAAAGGCGCCAGGACAGTGTCCACCCAGGTCTCATGCGCATGCTAAGCCTGCATGTCTGTGCCCCTGACTTCATGACCATGACAGCCGTCAGAGTTTCGGGCGATTCGGACCTGCAGCAGGGCTTCAAAGTGATGTCCAGTAGTTGCAGCAGTCATCTTCCTTCAGCTCCTCATTGGTTCTCTCATTCCAGTGGCGACTCTGCCTTCCAAGTCCCAGAGACCTGCTTTTAAATAGTTTTCCCCCATTCACACAGCCTGGCTGTCAATCACACGGCAGGGCAGGCACCTAGCCAATCAAACTAGAGTGAGACTTGGGTCTCCAAGGAGACCCTGTGCAGGGGGTCTCAAACCCCTGCCTCACATTCTGTCCACCCAGAAACTCAGGCGCCTAAGGAGGGCTTCTGTGCAGAAGCCCGCCAAAGGACGGCGAACACAGGAACCAAACCTGTTTTGTCGCGCAGAGTAAAATACGAGAAGACCTTTACAAAAAGAAATGGCGAATAAACCCGGAATCAAAATAAAATAAAAGGGCTCCAGCGGGTTAGACTTTGAGGCTACCACCATAGCCTCTAACATTACTGAGGCTATTTTCATAGCTCGCAGTAGAATAAAAATGGTAGATACCACTGCCACAAGCCAAAGAGAAAGGGGAACAAAATAATATTCCATGAGAATCAGACAAAAAGGGATAACTATTAACCCTTCCAGTACTCAAAGACTAGTAAAGTCAATGGCAACTTTATATGTTCTGGGAGACAGTAGTCAGTCCCAGAAAATGGAATTTAAAGTGGGAAGTCTAAAAAGACAACCCTGTGTCACTGCACTAAAGGTGCTGTGTGATACACAGTAAAAGGATGATGCCTATGGAGTGGGTGAGACTCCATAGTCCATGAGCATGATAAATGTACAACACATAGCAAAAACACATGTAAGAGTGCAAAAAAAGGCTCACACTCTTACCAGGTGAAAGAATTTAACCCAAGAAATCCACCAAAGCTGCTGAGGGACTCAACAGGTAAGGGAAATTAGCCATTCTGGAGAATTCTCCTTAACAGAGAGGAAACACCACACATTCCTCGAAGATTAGTTAATATGCGAAGATAAAAATACAGTCAACATGATTTTAGTTTGATCCAAAAACATACTTTAAACATTTTTATGTAAGTTGCCCACATTTCAGCCAGGCTAATTTTCCATGAGCTCAATAGAGTTAGGAAATTCAGTCCTGTCCATTGTCATCTGGAAAGCTAAGGCATACAGAATGGCTTCATATACATCTTGTAGAACCACCTCAGGCGCACGCCTGTCAGATGGATTCCCCGTTTTATTTTGCTTAGAGGAGGTTTTCATTGGGTGAACCTCTTTCCACGGACTGAAGTTCTCTGTTGTTTGTGTTCAGAGGTATGAATCGACTTTGACCTCCAAGTAAAGGGAATGAGGTCATGATGTGGTCAATGGGGTAGATATTAGTTTATGATTAGCTAGGGCAGGAAACAGTGCCTATTGGTATGATCTGCAAAAGGACAGTCTAAAACTATTTCTGGGCCAAACACTTGTAACATTAATGAATCTGGTAACACTGAAAAAAACTGTCTCCTGATTTGCTCTAAATTCGTTACCAGAGCTGGAGGAGTCAACTTCCAAACTTGTACATGGGGCGATTGGGATTGGACCTTGCTGTGGAACCTTCCTGTGATGCTGTGCAACCCTATATTCAAGTCCCAACTTTGGCGGACGTGGAAGTTGCACTATGTTGAGGGATCCAACAGAGTCAGGAGGCTCCTAGTACTGGACAGGTTCTTGGAACTGTACTGTAGTGGCAAAATAGATCTCTTTTATTTGACTTGACTCTATTCATCCATAAAATGTTGACAAAAGAAAAAGTGGAGGACTGATTCAAAGTCCCTGAACTGTCTATGAAAGATGTGACGTTGGTGGGCAGGTAAATTGATTTTGGAAGAGTCTGAGATTTGTCTTTGTGAGACTAAGTGATGACTTTGAGGTTTCTTGGTGGGTATGTAATGCTGAGGAGCCCTGGCCAGCTTCAGGTCGAGTAAAGTGATAGCTGATAACAGGTGTGCCAATAAAATGAATACACCAAAAATGTACGTTTCCAATCTGGACACACCTAGTCCTGTTATGCGTCCACAGATGCCCATGGGTTAAGGACCCTTTTTCGCCTTGACCCCAGTCTGGAGAACTAGAACAATGCGTAATAATTCTTCCTCATGTTATCTCCATCTCCATTTCCATCATTCAACATGGCCTACCATGGAATACCATTGAGCATGTTTTGTGAATGTTTACACTCATTTGCTTAAGAAGCCTTTGGACGATTTTCTCTATATTGTTTTCTGTTAAATACTGAATTACATCACCATGCTTTGTTGTGTTATTTTGATGATACAAATGTGCGTTCTTATTTTTACTTAGTTTGGACAATGACGTTTCATATATTTCTGTGAATGTTGGTTGTGTTTTGGAACCTTACTGCACCTTTCACCACTTTTATGAGTACCTGTTGAGCTTGGCCAAAGTTACCAAACATTAGTACCCGGCACGCGCAGCGCACCGGGAATACAACGTGGTGATTGGCTCATTTGCGAGCCATACCACACAGTCTTCCCTTGTAAGGCCGTGCGAGCCGCATACTCTGTTCCCGGCGAGGGGCATGGTAGCCACTCCGCCAATGAGGAGGCTCGAAACAGGGCAATCCCTGCTCCGAGCCTCCCCATGGCTGGAGGCTGCCTTCGTCCCCCGCCAGGGACTTAGGTAAGACTTTTTTTCCCTCCCTCCTCCCTCCTCCCACCTCCCTGCCCTCCCCACCCCTCAAACCTTCTATCCCTTGGCCTCCGGCGGAGGACGATGGAAGCGCATCCGCTCCCGATGGCTGCCATGGAAAGGGAAAATGGACTACGTTTTCCCTTTCTCCCTTTCCTGGCGGCCATTTTTTTCAACTTTCTTTTTTTGTTTTTTTTGTTTCGTGTTTCAAAACAGAAAACAATGCCATTAGTACTAATGGCTATAAGACCCTCGGTGGCAGGCCAATACCACCCACGGTAATGCCCTCGGGGCTTCGTTAAGGCACTCGCTACGCTCGGGCCTGTAACTATGGCACTGGGGGCATTACCTGGGCCGGTATTGACCCGCCGCCTCGGGTCTTATTGCCACAGTAAAGCAAGAGAGGCAACTGGGGTTTGTTAGTTTGATCATTATGATGCCTCCACCCAAAGAGGCACTTGGGCATAGACTGGTATCTTGTGTAGATTTCGATAGTGAGAGCAAGCCTTCACGGAAGGATTTATTACTTGTGAAGAGCTAGCAGTCAAGACTTGCTTAAAGCGAAGTGAAACTCTGGGTGGAAGAGGGCAATAGGAAGCTGGAAGGGGAGGGGGCACCGATATCACTATATGGACTTTGATCATTTATCTGATAAACAATGTCGTTTTAGGTTTAGGTTTAAGACGTGGGCTTGAGACCCCTAGCGACTAGTCCAGAGAGATCCAAAGATTGGGTCAAGTATTCTGAGGAATGCACTTATGTAACTTTGGCATCTGGACTAAGACTTGTGCTTGTTCTAAAACGATCTTTAGTTTCATCAAACACATGCCATAATACATGCAAAAACAGCAGTACTCAACATCCCACAATAGACATACAACAATTGTACCCTCAAAGAACATACCATATAACACAGTATGCTAACACAACAGATCAAAAATGACACAATACACCACACACTACATATACCTCACCTTGCAGACACCACACAGATACATATTCCATATAGAATACATTACGCCAACACAGAATGCACAAATAACACAATGCACCTACCGCAAACAAAATGTAAATAACATCAACCATATACCACAAAACATACATAACGCCACACAAAGGACATAATACATCACACAACACATATTCTGAGCCCGTCACAGAATCAAACACATACCACAGCACCATGCCCAGACCACAGCACATGATTACCACGGTATTAGTATATTTGTTCGGTTTTATTTGACCGAATGTTACATTTGACCGAATATGGCCAGTAACATTCGATCAAATAAAACCGATCAATTAGGCTAATACATACCGAAGATGTGGAGCGGGGGATGCGGGGGTGTCCCCCGCTCTCTATTTTTGGCACGTATTAGCCTATGAGGTTTGCAGGGGTGTCCCCTGCTTCCTCAATATTGGAGGCGAGGGACTGAAAAAAAGGTCCCTGCAGCTTTGGATCTGACCCACGTTGGAGGGAAGGATCTGACGCCACAGGGCAGAAGTGGACCAGGTGGCGCGATAACAGGTAAGTGGGGGTTGGTGACTGAAACAATTTTTTTTTAAACCCGCAAAGCTGATTGCATGCAACATCATACAATATGATATTGTATGCAGTCTGTTGTTTTTTTATCTATTTTTTTGACAGATTTTTTTTGGGTCAAATATACTTAAACCATTACCACATTGCTATCTCTTTATTGTCTCTCATTTTTTAAAGCTCTCTTTTCTCTCCCCCTCTCTGCCCTCTCTCCCTCTACTTTCACTATGTCTTTTCATCATCTGTTCTTATGCTCTGCTTCTCTTTCTTCTCACACCACTCCATCCGACTCTCTACCCATTGGCACCAAATTGCAAAGTTTATGCAATCC
The DNA here is from genome assembly GCF_040938575.1 of Ambystoma mexicanum. Taxonomy (NCBI): domain Eukaryota; kingdom Metazoa; phylum Chordata; class Amphibia; order Caudata; family Ambystomatidae; genus Ambystoma; species Ambystoma mexicanum. Next base: position 856,064,659 of record NC_090922.1, on the reverse strand, counting down.
CTGAAAGGCATTAATTGCAAGTATGAATAAATGCGATCAACTATGTGGTGTGCTCAATTTGCCTTTGGAATTTCAACCAAGGTTTCACTGTTCAGGGAGATAATATTCACAGAGTGTGACAAATTGGATTCTGCCTTGCAGCAGTACAAGGATGAGCAGGGGTAAAGTGGGCCACTCAGCTCTCACACTTTTACAAACTAAAACACAACGTAATCATAAAGGTAAAACAGGCACCGTTAAAAAATATACCTCCTTTGTCTTTTGTGGTAACGTGGGCCGACGGAAGGCTATGCTTTTAAGAGGGGTATGAAGGTGAACTAGTAGTAACCCAAACAACAGTTTATCACAGTCCAAAATAAAGGGAATTTCCAATCAAGAAGAACAAAGAAGATGCAACAGAATGGCTAAAGTAGCAGTTTAAGCATAATTCCAGGGGTGGTAGGTAAAGTACTAACAAAAGGATATATTGGTAGACAACAGGAGAGATAATGACCTAACCAGTCTCTAGGGTCCAAGTGAGCCAATGGGGCAGTTCAGAGTCAACAGTATCGGGATTCAGATCTTGGTGGGCTGACCCAGTGCCGAATGTAGATGAGAGCTGGTCAGGCTCAGTTCGAGCACGTAGGATTGCGTGGGCCCAAGCAACAAGCAGGCGTCGATTAAGGGTAAAGGTGAGTGCTCTGTGCTGCAGAACGGTGGCTCTAGTCGGCGCGGGTCTCAGGAATGCTTCGCAGTTCACCAGGCAGAGTCAGGTGTTAGCTGGCAGGAGGGGTCAATGAGTGACGCTTCAGTGGTTGGAGTCTGTGGGCTACAGTTATCAAAGTGCTAATCCTGGGTGTGTCGATGTGTGATTGATGAGGTGGAAGTTTGAGGCATAGCTGGGTCGAGCTGCGGTTGTATCCCCCTGTTGGACATGGTGAGTGACTCTCCAGTGATTCGATCTGGCTCCCAGCGTTGAGCAATGACTTTGGGTCTAGCAGGTGATGAGCCTTAGCTAGGACACAATGCAGTGTTGAGCTGGCTGAAACTAAAAGCAATGTTCGATGTGGTGGAGGAGCACAGCAACCAGCGCCAGCGACGTCCCTCTGGTTCCAGGTGCAATGATCATGGAGTGACCGGTTTGGTGGGTAGATCTTCAACTGGTCTGCTCCTCCAGTTGCTGTGAGGCCCTTTCAGGGGGATTCAAGGGTGGATTCCAGATTAGGATGGTTCAATTCAGGGTCTGCTCTCCCAGCTCAGGAACTTCTGGGGCAGAGTGGTATGTCTTGATCCACAGCAGAGGTTACTCCCGATGTGCCCTGGGATTGGTAGGGGACATATCTTCCTTCTGTCTTGGATGATTCGTTCTTCACCTCAGGCTGAGGGCTTTGGAGAGTGAAACTCTCCCGAAGGAATTCCAGTGAGTTCTTCAGAACATATCTGTGGCCCTAAAGGACCCAAGAGGAACTGAGCAAATCTGATGAAAGGGTGGAAGACCCCTTCTTTCAAAGGCACAAGTTCTCAGGTGATTGGACTAAAGCTAGCCTGCATTGGTGGTCCAATCTCTGCTCTTGAATGGAGTGGGCTTTGTCCTTTTGATGTCACACTGAAAGTGCGTTGCTCCAGAGGAAGTGGAGGGGACAGGAAAGAGATCGAGGGACTGTGAGAATAAAGATGGCGGAAGCCTCCTTTCATTGATAAAGCCCTCGTGCCAAAGCCATTTAGAGATGCAGCACCCTGGTGTGAGGCTACTCCTTTTGAATCACAGTGTTTCTTTGATGCCTGGACCCAGAACAGCTGCCTGCTGTGCAGCTGTTTCAGGTGTAGGATGTTACTTTCCCTCACAAAGAGATCAAAGAGGAGGCTCAACCCTCCAGGTTCTTGGCCGACCATTTGGCAGGCTATACCCAGCTGACCAGAATAGACAGCAGAGTTTACTCACAGGAGCTGACCCATCTGCAATATCAATTGGAATGTGGCGGTCGTGATCATAAGTAGTACCATGCACTATGCCTAAACTCAGGCATAGCTTTCATTTAGAGTTTACCCTGCCACCAGCATGGGTCACTTATAATCATCATAGTATTGAGCACATGGGGGCATATCTTAAATGCTGCTCCTGCACGCATGTACTTGGCTGTCTTCGCCTTGGTCAAGTGGCCACTTTGTGACCTGCGAACCTGCTCTGTGCCACGATTAGAGCAGGTGCAAGAGATTAGGCTACTGATGCAGCAGGGCATGACTGCACTATGCTTTTGGCAGGGAGTTGATGGAAAAGGAGAATCTGTTTAGCAGATTGCCCCTTCTGGAGACGCAATTACCCTCATCATTCTCTTTGTTAATACACATTTTAAAAAAACAGGGCTTTGCAACCTTGCCAGATGACAATTCCTCACAGAGATACACAATACATGTCAAGGTTACATATAGTATTGGAAACAGATTAGTGGAATCAATGAACTGGTGGCTGCCAGAGAGTGGCTTCAGGTCCCAGATGACTCCCTTTTGCTTTTCAAGTACTCTGCCTGGTGATCCTTAGTGTTTGTTTAGCATTAGGCCGTGGAATATAATGCGTTAATCTCTCCATTAGATGGAGATTCCTTTCCTATCTGCCGGCCATGCTAGTGTGCACCACATAGGAACTATATACAAAACTAAATCCTGGACAATTCCGTTAATAGAATTTAAGAAGTACCGTTTCTGAGGGTTGTGCTTTCATGAGTGAGCGAAACATAGGCCTATTTGATTTGTAAGAATTGTGGGGATGACAAATTCTGGATCAGTTGGGCGCTGGTAGGGTATGGTGGCCCATTGGTTGCTTGTTGAGCGATTAGATCAATTATATGGTCCAGTTTGATTTGTAATCATATTTTACATTGCATTGCAGATATATATATATATATATATATATATATATATATATATATACATATATATATATACATATATATATATATATATATATATATATATATATTACATGGCCACGGTAGTGGCCATGTAGTTATGGTTAAGTTGCTGTTTCCATAGGAAGAGCACTTTTTGGGCGGCTTATAACTTCGCTCTCCCTGGACGGATCCTCACCAAACTTTGCAAAAGAAGTAGTTGGGTCACTCTGAATTTTTTTGCAAAGTTTGGTGAGGATTCGTCCAGGGGGGGCAAACTTATAGGGGGGTCCCAAAACTTTTTTTTTTCCCATAGACATAATGCCCGAACCGCTGGACGGATTTACACCAAATTTGCGGCAGGAGCGGCGGCCTGGTCCCAAAAGCGTGCTTTTGTACATTTGGTGTAAATCCGTCCAGTAGTTTTTTAAAAAATGACCAAAATGTAAGGCAAACAAATTAGTGATATCTGCGTTCGCTTCGCGGACGGACTTCCCTGTTCGCTCCGCGGACAGCACCCCGATTGGCCCGTGGGCTTGCGTCATGTCCACGGACATGCGACATGTTCGCTGATTGGACGGCGAGGGGCGTGGAGCGCGTCAGATTTTCTGTGGCGCCCGCCATCTTGTATTCGCAGTCGACCGCGTACAGCGCATTGAAACGTGGATAAAAAATTGTATTTAGTGCCGTGTGTTGGTGTGTAAGAGTGTTTGGGGAGGGTGGGGGAGTACGAGATAGGTTCAATGCTTTGTTTTTTTTATGTGCTAGACCTTTTTGTTGCGTTCGATTTGTCCGCGGAGAACACGGCTGTTCTGACATTTTGTAAATAAACTAAATGGTGGGGTGTTTAGAGGACGGAGTATGAGTCATTTTTGTTCGCAAGGAAGGTAAAAATGAGCTATGATCACATCATATATGAAACATGTACGTAGCGGAAGATACAGGCTTAAAAGAGATGAATCCTTTCTGTGCATGAAGATAATCATTATGGTATCAGCACTTTGTCATAGTTTTAGTTTTTATTACTCTACCTTCCCTCTATATGCTCATATTTGTATACATTATAGTCACTCTCCATAGAGTGAATGGGAAAAAATTTTTGCTCGCGTCTACAGGCCAAACCGCTGGACGGATTTCCACCAAATTTGGATCAGGGTCAGCGACTTGGTCCGTAAAAAACGTGCTTTTGCAAATTTGGTGAAAATTCATCCAGTAGTTTTTTTTTTTAAATGACCAAAAAGTAGGTTAAAAAAAATTAGTGATATCTGTGTTCGGTTTGCGGATACACTTCCCTGTTTGCTCCGCGGAAAGTGTCCTGATTGGCCAATCGTGTTGCGCGATGTTCGCGGACATGCAAAGTGTTTGCTGATTGTACGGCGTGGAGCGTGAAGCGCGTCAGATTTTTCGGTAGCGCCCGCCATATTGGATTCGCGGACGTCCCGGACAGCGCGGTGAAACTTTGTTCAAAATGTGTATTTTGTAGAGTGTGTTGGTGTGTAGGAGTGTTTGGGGAGGGTCGGAGTGTGTGAGATAGGATGAAAGTTGTGTTTTTTATGTGTTTGACGTTCTTTTTGTGTTCGATTTGTTTGCGGACATCACGGGTGTTGTGAAATTTTCTAAATAAACTGACTAGGGGGTGTTCTAAGGAGTCAAAATGTGTTTGTTTTGTTCGCAAGCAAAGTGAAACTGTTCTAAGAACACTCGCGGTGTCCGGGGAGTGTTCGTAGGGGGTGTCCTGAGGACGCTGTCCGTATTGTTCTCAGTCAAGTTGAATGTGTTCTAAGAACATGCGCGGTGTCCTGAAATGTTCGCAAATAAACAAGATGGGGGTGTTCTAAAGACGTTTTTTGAGAACACTCCCGGTGTCCTGGAAAGTTCGTAGGGGGTGTCCTGAGGACGCTGTCAGTATTGTTCTTTGTCTAGTTGAATGTGTCCTAAGAACACTCGCAGTGTCCTGAATTGTTCGCAAATAAACAAGATGGGGGTGTTCTGAAGACGTTTTTGAGAACACTCCCGGTGTCCTGGAATGTTCGTAGGGGGTGTCCTTAGGACGCTGTCCGTATTGTTTGTTGTTAAGTTGAAATTGTTCTAAGAACTATCGCGTTGTTCTGAAATGTTCGTAGTGGGTGTCCTGAAAACGGTGTCCGTATTGTTCGCTGGCAAGCTCAAAGTGTTCTAAGAACACTCACATTGTTCGCGGACATTAAAAGTTTCCCATAGATCATAGTTGAAATGTTTGACTCTATGGATGTGATATGCTGCGGTGGTTGTTGCCAGGTTATATATTTGGCCATGCACCCAAGACTCTATGCCCTGGCAACAACCACCGCAGCATATGACATTCATATTTGCTTATAACTTTGGGTGAAAAACAAATGTATAAGGAACAAAGGTATTAGATACTATGGATGTGATGTGCTGATATGGTTGTCCTTATTATTGTATACTTACTGTTTGGTTTAGTAATGGGAGTCCATGTTTTTTTTCTTCATTTCTGTGATAAAAGAAAATAGCATGTTAGTATTAGTATTTTGTAACGACTTATTACATTGTATAAGCAATATACTTTTATTTTTTTTCGACCCTCATATTTAGTAGAGTACAAATAAGAGTACTGTGCAATTTGCTCAGTTTCTGTATTTGTTGCTAAAATCATTGGGTCTGTGGGAGAAAAAAAAATCTATGTTGGATTTTAAAAAAACCCTTTTTCTGTTATGCTACAGTTTATTTGTTTGTTTGTTTTCAGTGTTCACTTGTTGTTTCTGGCTAATGCTTTGTACTTTGCTTTGTTGTATTTTTTTGGAGCAGTAACAGATTCTTCTTTTGTTTTGATATTGTAAAATTTTGGAGCAGTTAGATACCAATTGGCATATTCTAACTGTCTATTTTTTTAATATATTTTAGTGGTTTTGATTTACCTATTTGGATATTGTTAAATTTTGGGACAATTAGATACCAATTGGCGTATTCTAACTGTGTATTTTTTGGCCTAATTTAGTGGTATTCATTTATCTGATTAGTTGTTGTAGAATCTTTGAGCTGTTAGATAGCTTTTGGAGTATTCTAACAGTTTATATTATTTTAACACAAATTTATAATTTTGGGACAGTTAGATACCAATTGGCGTATTGTAACTGTGTATTTTTTGGCCTAATTTAGTGGTATTCATTTATTTGATTAGTTGTTGTAGAATCTTTGAGCTGTTAGATAGCTTTTGAAGTATTCTAACAGTTTATATTATTTTAACACAAATTTATAATTTTGGGACAGTTAGATACCAATTGGCGTATTCTAACTGTGTATTTTTTGGCCTAATTTAGTGGTATTCATTTATCTGATTAGTTGTTGTAGAATCTTTGAGCTGTTAGATAGCTTTTGGAGTATTCTAAAAGTTTATATTATTTTAACACAAATTTATAATTTTGGGACAGTTAGATACCAATTGGCGTATTCTAACTGTGTATTTTTTGGTCTAATTTAGTGGTATTCATTTATCTGATTAGTTGTTGTAGAATCTTTGAGCAGTTAGATAGATTTTGGAGTATTGTAACAGTTTATATTTTTGTAACGCAAATTTACTTAAAGGTTTAAATACAGTTTATTTATCAAATTTTGGTTTTAAGAACATCAAATAAGCGTTTGTAAGATTTGCTGGTAATCTCTGCTTTAGAGTAATGGTACTATCATTACATTCAAACCATCCACATTTCTTTTTTATGTATGCAGTGTAGTGCCCTGCATTGGTTGTGGCTCCTGCGCGGTAGATTATACCTATTGTTGTGAAGGTTTTCTTACCAAGTGATATTTGACCATGTGTGAATCCAGTCAGCTTGAGAGTTGTTTTTACTACCATCTGCATTGTAACGTAGAAGCATTAGTATTACGTATTTACTATGTGTTTGTATTACTAACGTGGAGCGATTATCTGAATTGCAGGTAGAGCATAATCTACCATGGTTTGCATTTTGTACAAGTTGCTGAAATGGAATGGATTCACAATTTGGTATTGATATATATATATGAAGCGTTCATTGGGGATTTCTTCTTGTGTTACATTGTTGCAGAGAGTGCATGTATGTTTCCACATGTATGAAATCTGAAAGATTTCATTTATAGGTATGTTTTTGTTTTCCAGTACTTGTAGTAAGTACATTAGAAATTCTTGTGGATCTTCCTGTGAGTTTATAGTGAATTTCACCATTCCAGCACAGTAGTCCAATTGTCGTCTTATTCCAAAAACACTATGGGCCTCATTACGACCCTGGCGGTAAGGGGTTTACGCCAGCGTTAGCTGCGCCGACCCCTTACCGCCAATTACGAGGTCCCTTAGCGCCATGGAGCTTTTAACACCCGCTTTTAGCGGGTGTTAAAATCCATGGCGCTAAGGGACCATGGAGTTAATTACGCCACCGTAATTTACGGTGGCGTAATTAACGCCTTCCCCACTCCCATTATGCCCTATGGGGCAAAAATGGGAATGGGGAAGGGTAAATGGGGATTGGGGACTTACCGCCCCGCCAAGGTCGGAATGGGGCGGTAAGTCCGCCAACCACCATGGCGTAAACGTAGTTTACGCCATGGTGGTAAAGTGACGGCCCAGGCGGTAACTTACCGCCTGGGTCGTAATGAGGCCCTATATGTGTTGTCAGGATTGTTTGCTGCATTTCTGTGAAGTACTAACATTTGCAAACACAATGGGTTTGTACTGTGTAAGTAAATGTTGTCAACAATTGGTGGTAATTGAAATAGAATATTCATTGCTACATTTGCATAGCAATTTAGACCAACTATATTTGAGAATTGAAATGGTCCAGGTAGTTCTGTATCTAACTGCTTTTTTTGGAGTTTGTCTTCCTTCTTTAAAGAAGTACCTGGTTTACTTTCTCTAATTGATTCTTTTTTGTTTGTGGTACTTGATGGAGTATTAGTTTCTTTTACTCTCTTTGGAGGATTTCCAGTGACGTCCTGTTGCATTTCAGTTTGATTTAGTTTTCTTTTACAACGTTTTAGTTTTTGTGGAACAGAATATGTGTTTAGATGGGGAGTGTATAGTGAGCGAAGTCTATTATATTCTAAAATGCAAGGAATATCAGCGTTTACTTTACTTGCATCAAAGTCGATTAGAAATAGACCGTCAAGTGTACGTAAGCGTGATAGTGCTACGTAGCTCATGCCTTCTTTAAAGACTGTGTTACCAATATCTATCATTGCTTTGTCTAGGGTAAGACCTTGTGATTTATGAATTGTGACTGCGTATGCAAGAGTTAGAGAAAATTGTTCTCTGCGTACATACATATCTTTGAAGAGAAGGAATCTAGCTGTTGAGCGTCCTATCCGTTTTACTTCTGAAAGTTTGTCAAAGAGTATATTGACAAACTGAATTTTGTTGTCACGTGGGTATGTTTGAAAGCCAATAACTGTACCCAGTGCTCCATTAACTAGTCCTTGGTCCACGTCAAGGTTACGTTTAAGCATTACTCTGCAATTTAGGGATAATTTTAATATCTTTTCTAAGCCTGCTGTGTTTGAGATTGATTTTTCTAAATTATTTAGTCTTGTTGTGGCTTGGTCACACATGGGTAGTGTCATACCATGTACATCTAGTTTGTCTGTGGCGCTAATTTCTATTATTGGTTGCATTTCTTTCCTTAGCATGATTTCATTGAATTTGAAACAGCTTGCAAGAGTTGGCATTAAGGCCATACAATTGACATTTTTGTGGGCTAATTGTTGCATAACATCTGTAGCACATGCATTATCGCCATAAAGTGCATTAATGTGCCGGGTTTTCAATGTTGTTTCTGCTTCTTTAGAAAGTATACCAACTCTCAAACTTTTTTAAATGTTGGCATAAGTGAGATCTGTAGATTGGCGCATGTTTTCTGTTAATTCTCTGTATTGGAAATGTTGCCAAAGGTTGACATTTCCAATGCTGCCAACAGTTTTACGGCAGAGTTTGTGCCCTAATGTTTTAAAAATAGGTTCACCTTTTACTGGTGCTAATTGAAGGAGATCTCCAAAAACAATAATGTGTTTTCCTGCAAAGAGCTCTTCATAGTCTGTTTTGAGTACTTCTTGTAATCTGAGGTGAATCAAAGCTAACATCAGGTTGGAGACCATGCTCACTTCATCTATTAGTAGCATTTTCATTTGTTTCAATACTCTGCGTAATTCCATTGCAGCTTCTGCAGAAAGTTTGTAATAGTCTAATTTGTTTTGGTGTTCTACTGGTAATAGTAGTAATCAGTGTAATGTAACACCACCTATGTTGTAGGCAGCTAAACCTGTGGGGGCAGTGACAACAGCTGACAGTTAGTTGTTTGTCAGTTGTTGAAGAAACTTACTAATGATTTTGATTAGGAATGTTTTGCCAGAACCAGCTTCACCACTGATGTACAGTAGTATAGGTTTATAATTATGGCAGGAACATTCTTTATTTTCATGTTTTACACCATGTGCAATTTGTTTTGTTACTTCTTGAAAAATGCTACTTTGTTCATTGTTTAGTTTTGATTGTAGTATAGTTAAGTCTTCCTTATCTTCATAGTGACACATGGTGTTTTCTACTTCTATCATAGCTAATTCTGCCTCATTTGTTATTAGTGGTTCTCCCAGTGGTTCTTGGCTTCCTGTTAACGAAGGTTGACTACTGTCAGGAGTATCCTTATCTAGTTGGGCTTGGAGTTCTTCTTCGTGTTGCTGTTCATTGTGCAACATTGTTCTGTACTGTGTAAAGTTTACATCAGTTATAGTGCTTTCATTTGCTTTGAAAGCATCCTCATATGAGTCATAGTTATCTAGTAATTGTTCTTCTTTTCTCCATGGTTTGAAGAGTTGTAGCAGGGACATGTAATATACTTCTTTATGTTGAGGGGTCTTCAATGACAATTTGATATGATTAATTAAATTTGGTTTAGTGAGTTTAACTAAGCTGCCTTCACAGTTTGTCACTCTATATTTACCTTTTTTTCATCAGGTTTTATATTATTTTTGTATGTGTAATTTTGGGCTATTTGGTATAGACACATGTTTTCTAAAGTATTACTTCTGTTTGGGTAGTATGTGTCCAATAAATTGTTTTTTAAAATGTCTTGGCTGTTGGGATCATGTTTGGCTATTGTTTCTATATCTTCATATGATTTTAGAACTCTTTTTCTAGATTTAGCTGGACCAAGACTTAGCCATACTATTTTTGCAGATTTACCATACAATGAAGTACCAGTTAAACGATCAGCTGCTTCATAAGATCCACATTCTCTATGGGTGAGCATTTTTATTCCCAAGCTGTATAATTTCTGAGATATTGTTTTATCTGATGACAGGTCATTCCAGAGGTCTTGGAGCTCTGTTTTTTCTGCTTTAGTTAAGTATGCTGTGACATATCGTGCAACTGCAGACGAATTGTCTGCAATGTACTGCACATCTATGTTTGCATTCTATAAGTGGGCAATGATTGCATTATAATCATTGATATATTTTTCTTCTTCTTTTCTTTTTATGTAATATGTATTTTTAGGTGACTTTCCTTTAACAGTATGTCTAACTGAAGACATGAGGTTGTTTACTTGACCTGTATTTGTATCTGGTCTAGGGAAACCAAATCGGCATTTGGTGTAGTATTTACCTTTGTTTTTGTATTTGCGACGACAATATTTTCCACATTTGTGTCTTTGAAATTGTAAAATGTGTGCACAAAGATCACTATTTGTGGCTTCTGATGGAATTTGACAAGTGACATATTTTTCAATAAACTGTAAAACAGTGGCATCACTGTGTTGACCAAATTTAGGAGCATCTTTAATCCATAAAAGCATGTGGATATGTGGTGCTCCTCTGGCTTGGTATTCTTTTCTCCAAAAGAAATGTTGCACTTCTCCAAGGGGAGGAACAGTTTTATTACAAATAAAATGTAGCATAGCAATGAAGCGATGGTGAAAATATCTTAAAACATTAACAGGATCCAAAGAACAAAGTTCTCCAGGTGTTAGAATATCTATGTTTGTTTTGTTTTTATTTGATATGCGTAGGAAATCATGTAAATCTTCCCACACATATTCTGCACAACTTAATGTAACAAACCAAGTAGGTGGGCCAAGGTTTCTGATCATACAACGTACATCTCCATGACGTCGAAACCAGTACTCTTTAGTACCACGCATATTTGCTAATAGATTAGTAATATTTGATTGTAAAACCTCATACTTTTGTTGCACTTTCTCTAATAATTGTGTAGCTGTCATATTTTGAAAGTGTGATCCTGATTTTAATATGTGTGCAACTCCGTAACATAAAGTTGCTAGTTCACTTTTAAAGAGTAGGTGGAATATGTATTCCACATTTTGTCTAAATCTGGGATCTTCAGAATACATCCGTAATGAGCGGTATTCTGAAGCTGATATTTGAATAGGTCTATCATCATACCTTCCTCCTTTGCCAGTAGGAAAGAGTAGAGGAAAAGCACGTGCTTCTATACTTTTTTCCCATATACTGATTGGCGATCCTTTTGTTTGACGCATTTGGTAAGTTTTCAGTACATCTTGTACGGTGTCATTACAGTGCAAAGGATGAATTGGATACTGGTCTAAAGTATTTGATATTGTAGCAGGATCTAGTAGCTCAAATTGACCAGCTTCTTGTGTTTCTTGAATTATTTCAGTTGTATCTTTCAAGTTTTCTTCAATATTAATTTCTTTGTAATATTCATTATTTTCTTTGAGATATTGGAAGGCTTGTCTAACTTTATATAAATCTACCAGCTGTTGCCATATTTTTTTGTCTTTTGTAGGTACTCCATTTACTAATATAATTAAAGATTGGTGCATTGGACGTTGCACTCCTAGAGTATGCACATTTTCATTTAGATTTAATGGTAAATAAACTACTTTTCCACGAATGCCTTTTACCAATTCAGAGGGAGGTAATTTTGCTGTTTTTGGTTGAAGGCGTATTATTGCTTGAAATGGGTGTACTGTTTGAATTATGATGCTCTCATATAAATTAAGTTGTTGTAGAGGTTTTGGTACTGGGTATAATTCCAAATTATTTGTGATAGAACGTGAAGGAGTTTGGTTGTTGTCAAGTTTTGTAGTGCAATAACTGCAAAGTATTAAGGGCTCAGTTATTTCATATTTGTTTTCTGCTAAAAGGTAGAGAGCTAATTCAAACCATTTAGAATCTTCATTGTCTTCTATTTTGTATGATAGGTCCACAATTTTTGTGTTACTTTTATAAAAAATTCTACGGCAATATACACATACATGGTTTGGTACTTCAGCTGATGTACTTTTAAATTTTAGTATTTCTTGTTTGTATGTGTTTAGCAAAAGGTTGCCATGTTTAGAATTGGTGCTTAATTGGTTTAAAGCTATTTCATTCTGTAAATGGCTTTCACTTCCAAAATATTTTTTCTGGATATAGTGAATTTCTTCAAGTAGGTCTTTTGCTGTACCATGTAGAAGGATGTTATTTAACTTTGCTAGTGCTAAAGCAGGACTTTTAGCATAGTAGAGTTTATAGACTAGATTTCTTATAGTTGAATGATGTGTTGATATCCTTTTGATATCATGGAAAGTGGTTTTACAAGTAGGTCCTGTAATGCAGGCCAATGAATGTCCTTGTAGTCCTGTGTACTTGCGCACTGGACAGGTATCTATATTTTGCAGTAATTTAATTTTGATTTTGTCTTTGCTTTTTACATATTTATTGAGGAATTGGTGTAAAGATTTGAAACATTGTTTGGGAATGTTACACATTGACATGCATGGCCATTTGTACACTAGACGTTCTGATTCAGTTGAATGGAGGGGTAATTCTAAGTTTTCAGGGCATATTTTTGTAAGGAGTACTTCTTGTTCCATTATGGTATTATTCACTTTTTCATAACCTCGACCACTGCTATTTATGGCAATTGTATTACTTTGCTTTTGTTTGTACGCTTCTTGATTAAAATATGGTTCTGTGCTCGTAGTGTGATTCCATTCACTTCCGCAGATACTTAAGAAGTTCTTTCTGTTGACATTTCGCTTATTGAGAAGTTTTTTTTGTAATTTAGTTATTAGTTTTGTTAGTGGTTTCATTTTGTTTAACAGTAAAATAAATAAATTTCTTTTGAGAAGAATTGCACTGTCCATCAATGCTTCTAAGATTAATTTCCTACGATAGGTTTTAAGCTTTGAACCTGATTTCTCTCCTGTTTTTATAAGATTTTGAAGGACTTTGTGACGGTATGTTTTGGCTAAAATACTTTTCTTGGTATGCTTACTTTGCACTATATTAAAATTTGAAGAAGCAGTTTTACCTGTACTGATAGCTGATTTTCTGTTAATTGTTTTTTGGTTTGTTTTACATTTTGATAGAGGAAGCGAAGTTGTTGTCCTTGAAACTTCTTGTGTTTCATTAAATGATTGTATTAGCTGTTTTATTTGAACTTTTTTTTACAAATTCTGCTAGAGATGGATGCTTATGTTGGACTCCTTTATTTTCATTTGCTCTAATTTTGCGTTGCTTTCTACGGAGTTGTCTTTTGGTAGGCATTCTTTAGGGTCTGTTGAAAAAAATAAAGAAGATATGGGTTGGGGTGTTCTGGAATGTATGTGTGCATGAGTGTTTGAGTAAGATGATAAAGATGTTTGTAATGGTGTGTGATTGTGTATTGGGACTAAAACTAGTAGGGATAGGTATTCTTGAATTTATGTGTCACTAAACTGGGGTTCAGATGACAAAAAAAAGTAAGGTAGTGGTGTGGAAAAGTACAAATAGTAAATCTAATGTATACTATTAAAACAGTTGTTTGTTCTATAATATGAAAATTGTAGTGGTTCAGTTGGCTAATTTGTGTGTCCAAAAATAGAAATTTGTGGGCCATTCTGGTTGTAAATCGCTGTTTACGACATTGAAATTTTTGGACTAAATGGTACTAAATCTCTATTTTAAGAAACCAAAATAGCTGGTATTAATGTTATAGTATATTCGATTAATAATATAAATATTATGGTGATATTTTACTTACTTTTTTTTAAATTAACAGGTAACTTCTTAGTTTTTTTTTCTTCTTCGAAATCGGCTGCTTCTTTTCAGGAAACTGGTCTTCACTGCAACTGTAAAAGCTTCAAATTAGTAACTTTGTTTGTATATAGCACTGTTTTTAATTCAGATATTGATTTTTTTTATTGAAATCCTCAGTGCCTTCTGTAAAACCATTAAACTAATTTATTGACATAAGATACATTGCATTAGTTCAGTGTGTATGATATGTACTTAATGAAAAAATTGTATTGTATGACTAACTGTAGCAAACATAAAATATCTTTACTATGTCTTGTGAAATTTATAATATATTAGTGAATACCACTATTTCTGTAAGTAAACTGTTCTAGGTAATAGCGCATCAATGTCATGTCTAATTTAAAGTAATTAAGTCAATAAATAAATAAAAACAAAAAATATGAAATTGTATAAGTATTTTTATAAAGGTTTAATCATAGATTGTGTTTGCATGCAATTTTGTTTGTATATATGTAGTGTATATATTTCATTTAAAAAATGTTAGTTTAACATGATTTGAGTGTGTGTATTTAAAGAAAGTAAAAAGTATAAAGGTGTATAAGTGGTAGTTGATTTTAGGAAATTGAAAAAAGTACAGTAAATTAATTTAACAGATTTTACAAGGTAAAAGTCTGTTTGAAAATGTGTTTATCTACCATAGCTCTCAAGTGACACGCTTTTGGCGGGTGTCACACGCCTTGTAAAGGGCAGACTCACCCGCCAAGCCTCCTGGACGCCCATTCATTCCAATGGGCGTCTCACCCGCTAAAAACAAAATTGGGTGATTTCACCCAATTGTAAAACAAAAATGGTTGAGAGCTATGTCATGTACTATACAGAAAATATGCATACCTGAAGTTTGTGTTCATGCATATGGATATGCGTGGAGCTGCAAGTAGAAATCTTGAAGACTTGTACAGTATTTGTGGTAGATGCTGCTTGCCAATGATATGACACTTGTACTCAGAGAGATTCAGAGTACATTTGCAGTGCTGATCTATGATGATGCAGTTAGATGTAGAGGTCTTGAATGTGATTGGTGCATGGTCATGTGATTTTTGAGGTACATCCAATGAGGGAATGGCAGAGAGAGTGTAGTGGAAATAGTAGAAGGGCTGTTCATGTTACGATATGTCCGCGGACATGGTGGTAGTTCCAGGACATCGGGAGTTACATTCGGGGATTTTTGGGTTCAGAAGTCATGCAAATGAGAATAAGCACTGAAAGGGATTGGTCAGGAAAGTTTGGTGGGTATGTTGTGCCAGGAGAGATTTTTTGAGATACTCTTTTTGCTGAGAGAACAAAAGATAGCTATGGCTGTGTGTTTCAGAAAACAGATTGTTTGGATTTTAGGAGATTTGTGGATACATTGGTTGAAGGTGCATGCAGAAAGCTGTGGAGTAGCTGTAGATCTTGGATTCCCACATGTGGAAGTACACTGGCATGGAGTACGTGGAATGAAGTGGTTGGACTTGCTACCTCTCTGTGCTACTTTGGAGACAGAGCAACATCCAGACATAATTGTAATTCATTGTGGAGGGAACAGTTTAGGGCATGTGACTGGAATTTTTTTGCAATTTGCTATGGAAGAAGGACTGAGGAAGGTTATGAACATGTTTCCTAATTCTCAAGTGATATTTTCACGGATTGCGCAGAGACAAATGTGGCTTCGTTCTTCTTCATTTGGTCCACAAATGGAAAAAGCAAGGCGCAATGTTAATAAGGCTGTTTGTGGCTTTCTAAGAGATTTTGGCATGTCTTCTTTTCACAATGAAAATATTATGTTTTGTAGTACATACATTTTTCGCAGAGATGGAGTCCATCTTACTTATGCTGGCAATCAGATTTTTCTGAGAAATGTACAAAATGCATTGCGACCTTTTTTGGAATTACAACAACGATTTTGAAGTAGATGTTAAGCATTTACAATTTTTGACTTACAAACACCACCCAAAGGCTCTTTTCAGAGCCACCACTTCTTTCCAGAGAAAATTACAATGTTTGTGATGGAATAGTAACCCAATTTTTTTAATGTTCGCGAACTGTCCGCAAACCTTTAAAAAATACAAAGAGCTGTGCTTCATTTATTTTCACTTCTATTTTTTAACTGGGAAAGGCGGCTCTGAAAAGAGCCTTATTTTTTTTTTGATTTTTGTAATTTTGTATTTTTTTTGGTTTTTCAGACACAACACACTAGGAGAGGAGGGTAAAGGAGGGTAAAGGGGGGGACACCAACCACAGGGATAAGAAAGGGCGAGCTGAGAGAGGAAGATGTAGAGTGGGTTTTATTTGGGTAGTGAGCAGGTCTTCTCGTGCTCTGAGACGATAGTCTCAAAAGCACTCCGAAGTCGCTCCCCCCTGCAGAGTACTGTGTCACAGTACATACATACAACTGTGACCCTCGGAAAGGTAAGGGTCATCAGAATTCTGTATGGCCTGTGAGGCAGGTTGAGAAAGACGCTGTCCCACAGAGGTGGTCCTTGTGGTGACAGGATCAGAAACAGAGGATGAAGTAGAGGAAATCAACTTGCTACGTTCTTCGCAAGGTACAACCCTGCGAATAGCCCCAGAGTGAAATTACCTCAGGTGTCGCTTCATAGTAGTGGTCCCAAAGCTGTAGTTACTGTGTTTCCCGCGACTGAGTATCATTTTGCACTCATTGCAGGTGACATGGTTCGCACGAGCCTTAGGACCATTCCCATGAATGGTAAATAACCGCCACACCCAAGACTCACGCCTAGTGCGGGTAGTAGGGATTTCCTCTACCTCATTCTCATCATCCTCTTCTTCCTCGTCCGCATCCTCATTCCTGTTCCCCTCTTCAGGCCCTTGGGGAGGTGGTGGTGGTGGAGGGGGTGGTGGTGGTGCTGAAGCAGGTGCAGCACCAAGTGGCAGTTGAGCAGCCAAGGATGCCATGTCGATGATGGTGTAGTCTGCAGGTGGCAGCAAAAATCACTGTGTTCTGAAGAATAGCCAGAAACACAATGGGAATAAGCTCTTGGGCGTGGTCTTTTATAGGGCTGCTTGTGCGCGGTTCACAGACATGCGCACTGTGCGCGGACAAATCGAACCCAAAAAAACGATTGGAAAGTTTCAAAACGTATATAGAAAGTCAAGATTGCTATGTGGGACTTGTGGCATGGTGAGATTTTATTGAAAAATATTATGGATTAACTGAAAATTTACTTTTAAATTGTTCGGGGACACGAACAGTGTCCGCATTTCAGGACACACGATGAGCGTGGGCGCGGTCATATGATCTCTTTGCGAACTAGTCTGCGAAGGAAGCGCCTGTCCGCAGGACACCAAGTGCACGGAGATTGGTTAGCACATGCGCATTGATGTCCTACGGACACTGTTCGGGTTCTGAAGTAATTAAAAGTGCGTCACACGTGAAACGAATATTTCAGGACACCGCGTGTGTTCTTAGAACACTTTAAACTTGGTAGCGAACAGTAAGGACAGATATGGTGTTCTTCAGGACACGTGTAATTTAGTTTATGTAGGAACATTTCAGGACACCAATTGTGTTGTTAGAACACTTTAAATTGGGTAGAGAACACTACGAACAGTTGTACTGTTGTTCATGACACATCATTTTCGTGTATTTAGGAAGATTTCAGGACAGCAATTGTGTTCTTAGGACAGTTTTAAGTTGATAGCGAACATTAAGGAGAGATATCGTGTTCTTTAGAACACTTTAATTTTTTTTTTTTGTTTCTGAACATTTCAGGACACCACGTGTGTTCTTAGAACAGTTTCAACTTGCTAGCGAACAGTACGAACAGGTGTGGTGTTCTTTAGGAGACCTCCATTTTCGTTTATGTACGAACATTTCAGAACACTCGCACTGTCCGCGGACACTTTTATTGTTTTTAAAAAAAAAACTGAAACTATTTACAATACAATATAAAAATTAAACTTTATTTAACATATATTAACAATTTATGACAGAGAAGGTGAGGCAGAAACAGAAACAAAAACAGGAGAATTTGGGGTTTCAACATGATTGGTATTAGGTGAGGAAGGGATGGAAATCTCATCAAAACGTTTTGGATTATGGAGAGGGTTTGGGGATAATTGACTGGGATATGGTGAGGAGGGACAAGTACATGTGGGGCAATGGTATGACGTTTTTGTTTTAAAATGATCTTCAACAAAAGTTTTTAAATTATTAAAATTGGTCAACAGTAAATCAATTTTTTCTTTTATGTTGTCAAGAGTGTTTTCCTTAACAGCTTCTTCAGAGGTAGTTTCTATTTTGTTATGCTCTGTATAAAAAAAATATATATATGTTAAATGTATACAAAATAATAATATTTCAATGGTTTATATTATAAAGTGTTTACCATTAGTTTCACTATCATGTGACATTTCTTCATGTGGGAAATTGTTCTCTAGCCATTCCAGAGTACTAGACATTTCTGTGAGAAAAAAAAAGAAAAGATAATATAGTTTTTAATCTAATACAGAAAGTTTATAAATAAATGAGTAACATGAAGTACACTTACTATTTCTGGTAAGACAAATCCTATGCATTCAGTGGGTCTGGTCTTGTTCTCAGTTCTGTTGTCTCTGTGAGGTAATTATGTTGGAAGCCAATTTATGTTCTTGTGGTATATTCCATTTCAGAAAATTTTGCATTTAAAAGAATGGTTAGTGTGTTACATATATGGGTTAGATTTCTTATGTATTACTAATTATAATGTGTTTGTGTGCTGCTTTATGTATTTGTTAAATGTTCTTATATTATGATATAACAATCAAACATACCCCTCCCCCTCCCCCCAAAGTTTTTAGGTAGTGGTACTGTTCTCCGAACATGTCGACGAACATTAGATAATTTCGCGGACATCAAGTTCATAAGAAGAGATCTAGTCAGTTCCATATGACATGTATATGAAGTCAAAGTCATTATTGTTAAGTTTTGCTACTAAAAACCTATGAAATTCCGTGAAAAAAACTTTGTTGAAGGGACGTTATGGTTAAGTTTAGCTACTAAAAACCTATGAAATTCAGTGAAAAAAACTTTGTTAAAGGGACGTTATGGTTAAGTTGTGCTACTAAAAACCTATGAAATTCAGTGAAAAAAACTTTGTTAAAGGGACGTTATGGTTAAGTTGTGCTACTAAAAACCTATGAAATTCAGTGAAAAAACTTTGGTAAAGGGACGTTATGGTTCCAAGTAAAACCGAAAAACCCTTGAAATTCGGCAGTTATGGTAAGCTAAGCAGCCATAACTCGCACCACCACCGTGCACTGCTAAGACTAACACCCAGGACATCAAAGATGACATCACAAATGTCATTGATGACATCACTGATGACATCACATGTGTATGTACTTCTCATGAAATATGTGTAGAAGGGATTCTTATTATGTTGCGAAAAAAGTGTCAAGAATCATTGCAAGAAATATACCCTAATAAGTACATTGAACGATGCATTGATATAAACAGCATACTATTATGGGGTTCTATCTAGTATACTAAGCTACTCATACAGAAACATAACATTGTGTGCAGCGTACAAGATGAAGGTATGATATTCGTAATGTTAATATGTTGAATAATGAAATGATAATTGTTTTCTTAATAGATTTTTGTGTACTGTGAAATATGTAATAAGTAGCTAATAAAACCCATGTATTACATAATTGCATTACTATAGACAAAACACAAAGACACAAGAACACATACCAATATGGGTATATACAGGGAAAGTGAAGTTAGCAAAAAAGCACAATTAGTAGCAGAAACAATTCATAACTTAACTGATTAGTTTCATGTAAATAAATGATTGCTCTGTTTGGCAGCTGCTATTTACCCTATGTATATGTATCACTTGATGTGATTGGACGCTAAGGAAATTAGTGTGAGTACAATGTATACAAATATGACCATATACAGGGAAAGTACAGCCATAAAAAAACAACAGAACTGTCAGAAAGTGCTCATAAGTCTAGTGATTATCTTTATGCACAAAAAGGATTGCTGTCTTTCAAGCTTGTGTTTTCCCATATGTATATGTTTCATATGATGTGACTGTACTCTAAGAGAATTACTGTAAGAACCTATTAGAAGGATACGTCTACAAATAAAATATAATTCTTAGTTTCTGACTGTTACTAAAGAAAACCATGTGGCCTAGATATGTCAGCAAAAGAAAAAATAGTGAGGCAGACATGTGATGTCATCAGTGATGTCATCAATGACATTTGTGATGTCATCTTTGATGTCCTGGGTGTTAGTCTTAGCAGTGCACGGTGGTGGTGCGAGTTATGGCTGCTTAGCTTACCATAACTGCCGAATTTCAAGGGTTTTTCGGTTTTACTTGGAACCATAACGTCCCTTTAACAAAGTTTTTTCACTGAATTTCATAGGTTTTTAGTAGCACAACTTAACCATAACGTCCCTTTAACAAAGTTTTTTTCACTGAATATATATATATATATATATATATATATATATATATATATATATATATATATATATATATATATGTCTAAAGTGTAAGACAGATCCTGCAAAAGTCGTTTTGTGTACTATTATGCCATAAAAGCACACTGCCAAAATGGTCATACATGTACCCTCTTGTCTCTGGGTGTAGCAGCATTTATCGATTAGCATGTGATAACCTACCACTGCATATCCTTGAGGCATCTTAAATTATTGAATCTCCCCAATGATAGTGAATACCTACTTAAACTTCTAAGTTAACACAAATGATCCATGTCCCAGTCACTGCTGTATGTGTATCAGTGCCCGAGAGTGTGAGTCATGCCTGCAAGTGTAATCCCAAAGGAGATCCTATCGCATGGAAGCAACTAATGGATGGCTTTCTGAGAGACCATGGTTATTGCATTGTTATGTTATGTTATGCTATGTTACTTGGCATTTATATAGCGCCTTATGTATCATTGGTATGACCTCAAAGCGCTGGTCGGTTGAACGCCCTCGGGAATCGCAGTTCAAGTCAGTTGAGAGAGAGAGTGTTGTATGGTGCGTGGGCACACCGGATATGTGTGCAGCTGGTGTGGCTGTTGCATGATAGCTGTTTCCTAGCGGTAGGTGTGGTGCTAAGGTAATCAGTTGGATGTGTTCAGTCTGGAGGGTGGGCAACCAGACTGAGTTCTGGCTGCGTTAGGACTGTGGAGATGCCTAAGCTAGCCGATATGTGCTCAGCTAGCTGTGTTTATTAGGATGATGAGGTGTTCGTGGGGTCATGTTAGTATGAGAACAGTTAAGCCGAATGTGTCATAGAATAGCTGTGTTCTAGTTGAATGATGGTGTATAGGAGAGAGTAAGCGTAGTAGTGTAATATGGTGGTTATCAGTAAAGTGCCTGTGACAAAACACGAGAGCAGGACAGGGGGGCATAGATAGCGCCATACGTATATAAAGCGGCAGGATGGATAGTGGTAAACATGTGATACAGATAACATGGGGATACAGGTACATAGCATTTATAGGAGATACAGATATGTACCATCTGCCGCAGCATCCATACCGTCCGCAGCATCCGCATCGTCAGCAGCATCTGCAGCGTGCGTACCATCCGTGCCATCCGTAGCATCCACAACATCGGCACCATCCACAGCATCTGCAGTATGCGTAGCATCTGCACCATCCATAGCAACTGCACTGTCCACGGCATCCGCACCACCCGTGGTGTCCGCACCACCCATGGCGTCCGTATCATCATCGCATTTGCACCATCCGTGGCATCCGCACCATCCGTGGCATCCACACAATCTGTGGCATCCGCACCACCGGTCCATCCATTCCATTCCGTCCATCCATTCCATCCGGTCTGTCCATTGCATCCGGTCCGTCCATTACATCCGGTCCGTCCATTGCATCCGGTCCATCCATTCCGTCTGTTCCATGCGTTCCATCACTTCATCCATTCCATCACTCTGTCTGTCCGTTGCATCCACTCTGTCTGTTCCATCCACTTCCTGGAGAAACCATGCGCTTCATCCATTCCGTACACTAAATCTGCTCCGTCAGCTCTGTCCGCTCCGTTCATTCCATCTGTTCCATCCGTTCCGTCCGTTCCGTCCTCCGTTCCATCCACACCAATCCGTTCAATCCACTCCATCCACTCCATCCACTCGATACTTTTCATCCACTCCATCCACTCCATCTACCTGTTCCATCTGTTCCATCGATTCCATCCTTTCCATCCACTCCATCCTTCCCATCTACTCCATCCACTCCATCCGTTCAATCCACTCCATCCGTTTCATTCACTCCATCCTTTCCATCCACTCCATCCATTCCATCCACTTGATCCGTTCCTTTTTTTCATCTATTCCATCCATTCCATCCATTCAATTCACTAAATCCGTTCCATCCATTCTATCCGTTCCAATGGCTGCACAATTAAATACAGTAAAACCTTAGTGCAATCAGGGTACACTTAATGTTGTTGGGTACAATTCCTAAATACAAGCTTCAACACAGTGGTGTTAGTAGGGTACGGCACAGTGATGTTATTAGGGTACAGTCAGTGTTGTTGGGTGTACTTTCAAACTTTAACCCAATTAAGATGCAAGATTCAGTACACTGACTCTATTAGGGCACACTCAATGATGTTGGGCGCACTTTCTAAATTCAAATTGTAACACAGTCTAGATGCAAGATTTAATACTGTGACGCTATTTGGGCACACTCAATGATGTTGTGCACACTTTCTAAATTCAATTGTAACACTAGATGTAAGATTCAAAACAATGAGGCTATTGGGGTACACTCAATTACACGTGAGCACACCATTTAGATGACAAACTTGACACAGAGAAACAGTTCTGGCACACTATCTAGATGTGAAGCTCACTACAGTGACACAATTTGGGCACGCTCAATTATCATGGGTGCACTTTCTGCTTTCAAACTTTAACACAGTGACGCTATTAGGGACACTTTCCTAGTTGGAACTTTAACACAGTGACGCTATTAGGCACACTAGATGTTGTTGGGAACACTTTCTAAATTTAAATGTTAACACTGTGACGCTATTAGGCGCACTTGATGTTGTTGGGAACACTTCCTAAATTCAACATTAGCACAGTGACGCTATTATGCACACTTGATGTGTTGGGAACACTTTCTAAATTCAACTTTAGCACAGTGACGCTATTAGGCACACTTTATGTTGTTGGGAACACTTTCTAAATTCAAACTATAACTCAGCGTCGCTATTAGGCACACTTTCTAAGTGAACATTTTTAACACAATGACGCTATTAGGCATACTCAATGATGTTGGCCACACTTTCTAAATTCAAATTGTAACACAGTCTATATGTACCAATCCTCCTGCCAGCGCCACCAACCAACAAAGTTTTTGTCAACCCACCTACTTCTTCCAAAACCTCCTGGGAACCTTGGAGTTTGGTTCCCTGACAGAACTATGTGCTAGGCTGCAGGCCAAACTTTGAACACAGATGACAAGTTGCGCAGGGGACCTTGCTGTCCCTACACCAAACTCCTCACCCCTTGCAATCAGTCTATATGTAAGATTCAACACAGTGAGGCTAATAGGGCACACTCAATGATATTGGGTACACTATCTAGATGAGAAATTCACTGCTTGAAACAATTTGGGCACACTCAATGATGTTGGCTGCACTTTCTAAATTCAAATTGTAACACAGTCTAGATGTAAGATTCAACACAGGGACGCAATTAGGCACACTCAATGATGTTGGGCGCACTTTCTAAACTAATATTGTAACATAGATGGAAGATTCAACACAGTGAAGCTCTTAGGGCAAGCTCAGTGATATTTGGGCACACAATCTAGATGAGGAACTCAACACAGTGAAGCAATTGGGCACACTATCAAGATGTGAAGCTCACCAAGTGAAACAATTTGTGCACACTCAATGCTCTTGGGCGCACTCTCTAGGTTCAAACTTTAGCACATTGACGCTATTAGGCTCACTCAATGATGTTGGCCGCACTTTCTAAATTCAAATTGTAACACAGTCTAGATGTAAGATTCAACACAGTGACGCAATTAGGCACACTCAATTTTGTTGGGTGAACTGTCTAGCTGCAAGGCTCAGTACAGTGATGCTACTAGGTTACAAGTAATCGTTTGACTTTAATATGTGACTGTACGATGTAACACAGTAAGACTTTTGAGATTTTTTTTAAAGTAAGAATGTTAGGGCTTTCTGGCATGAAGTAATTTCTTCAGTCCCCACCCTTGCCACACTTACCGCTGGTTGGTGCTGGTTGACGGCAGGCTACTGGCTTCTTGCTTCTCCTGCCGATACCTGCAGATACGACCTGGAGCCGACTCTGTAGGAGCTGTCCTTTGTCTTGGGCCCTTCGTCACAGGGCTGCACGGGCAGAGGGCTGTCCCAGGAGGGTTAGTAATGGCTTGGGTAACAGGTCTTCAGGACCAATCAGAGAGGGGATGGGCGGGTCGGGAGGCGGGAGGGAAGGGAATCAGGAAGAGGGTGTGGGGTGGAAGCGGGGATGGCCAGCAGGGCACCGAGAGGCCTGGGGCCTCAAAGGAAGTTGTACACAAGGCCCCGATGGGCAACAGCAACAGACAAAATATGCCAAACAATCACCAGACTTCTCTGGATAAAAGTGGAGCTCAGTGTAGCTTCGAGACCTTTAGGCCAGGCACACACGGTCCGATGGACCAATCAGAGCGGGGGTCGGCAGGTTGGGAGGCGGGAGGGAAGGGAATCAGGAAGAGGGTGCAGGGTGCAGGGTGAGAGCAGGGACAGCAAGCGGGCCACCGAGGGGCCTGGGGCATCAAACAAAGTTGTACACAAGGCCCGGATGGGCAACAGAAACAGACAAAATATGCCAAACACTCACTGGGCTTCTCTGGACAAAAGTGTGTTGTGTGAAGTGCTTTAAGCCCCTGGCCACTCTTCTAATCCTGCTCCCCTCGATTTACAATGATTAAGAAAAGAAAAGTAATATGGCACAGTGCAATGGATCAACACCAATATTGGAAGGGGGAGTTGCAAGATGACATGGAATGGTTTTGTTTTGAGAAACGATGTTGTAACCCCTAAAACAGGAATGGTGAGGAGCAAGTTGAAGAGGAAAGGTCATAGATTGATAAAACAACTCTGTGGGTGTATGAAATGTATGAAGGGGGAAGGTGGTTGTACGGACAATGGAAGACATGTCCGGTGTTAAGAAAATGATTGTATCAAAACTGAAGACAGACTGTGTTCAGGGTGAACCATTAGTCGGAAATTGCGCATAGAGGTAGATAAATAAATGAGGGGAAATGTTTGGTTAGTAGAAATGGAGTTCAAAACTAACGTTGCAGTAACAGCTACGTCTGTTACTCGAGGATAAGTATGACGCCTCTAAAAGAGAATTCAGGTCTGTTCCATTCAATCAAAGCTGGGGCAGGGGAGTGGAAATCTCAGCCAAAGAATCTTATACATTTGTAAATAGGGTGAAGTAAATCACACTGAACGTGGAGGAGAACATTATAAAAACATTTCAGTTATATGTCTTTATTTATGTGATGAATGTAATTCTGACATTACAGAATAGCAGTTTCAAATGCAAAACATCCATTTTATATATTTTTTCTTTACATAGGAGGCAGGCTAACATTTAAGCATTCACATTTCTTGCTCTATATTTGCAAAAACTGCTGTTGAAAGTGCCCCGCACAAGCAATATTAAACGTGTGCCTCTTCCACTGAGAACATAACAAACGCAACTCTCACCTCGATATCAGCTCTGCTGCTTCCAACCGTTGCAGCATGACCTTTTGTTGGGATGGGGTACTTATTTGTTATTCAGTGATGATTCATTTTTTAATGTTTGGCTTAATAGTGTACTCAGTTTGACACTTACCACGTGAAGATCAAGCAGAGCAAGGTCGATATCAAAATAAGCACTTGATTGAACATGGCCGACTGGGTCCGCTGGATTGCTCTATGAAGATCATTCTGTTTAATAACAAGACATGAACCTGGTGTTATCAAATTGGGCTGAAAAATCAGTTATTGAATATCATACATTTTTATCCTAGAATTGACAACATTTTATATGGCGGGCTGTGTACTGTCTGCATTAAATTTGTTGTGGTTATACCATGCAGTTGTTGAGGGTTGGCTTGTACAAGCTGAGTACATGCATGTATATATGGTTGAAGGAAATACACCTTCTTTCAAAGTATGGCTATGCTGGAAATACTCTGATATTTTAGTAGTTGTGAATCAGTCTGTCCAGTTTGAAGTTCATTCATGTTTCCTGTGCCTTAAGACTTTTTATTTCCCCTCTGTTTGCTGGCTTGAGTTCATCAGCTGGGCTCCCAACGGGCTACTATCACAGCACTGATGTTCATAATTGGTGTATGGCCCTTAACAAGAACAGAAATATCTGTGTGGTAAAATTGTGTTCGACTCCACCTCGATCTCCCAATTTAGTGGATACTGTAAAGAAATGTCACCAATTGCCTTTTTGATTTAAGACAAAGGGCCTCATTACAGCCATGGCGCTCCCATACAGATCGACACCCTTCATTACGGGACGCCCTATTACGAGGTTCTCTTAGCGGCTCCCGCGAGGGGACCAGGGAGCTAATAACGGGCCCGTTATTAACGGGCCCGTTATTAGCTCCCTCCCCATTCCCATTGAGCCCTATGGGGGCTCAAATGGGAATGGGGATGGGTTTTTCCAATGAGGATTTACCGGGTCCTCCATGATTGGAATAGCCTGGTAAATCCTCATTGGAGGAACCTGGTACTGGAACCCGGTATGGAAGCAGCCATGCCCTTATTAAGGGCATGGCTATCTCCATACTCGTAATGAGGCCCAACGTGTTTCTATTTTGTGCAATTACATTGCGTCTCCTTAAAAGTTTGGGGGTAAATTAGTGGTAAATCTGCTGAATGACCACCACACGGTACACGTTTACTACCGCTCAGACATGTGGGATTACGAGTGGTAGTATGCCAGTGAAAATCCTCACGTTTGGAGTCTATAGGATTCAGTGGGTATTTTAGGGATTTAAGACCAGTGGTAACTTCTCCAAGGTAATTCCAGCGATTTTTGGCCTAAAAGCAGGTTCTCAGTGGGAGGCACGTTAACCCCAAATAAAAAAAAATAACGAACTACAGTGTTTAATAGTGGGAGTATCCAGCGTTATTTGCTACGTTAAAACACACATTATTATTATACATGTACAGGCTATAGTCCCACACCACCATGGCAATTAATATTATGTTAAAGTTTCTTATTTACATTTCATTAACTAATGCTCTGAGGTCAGTTAGTCAAAACAATGAATGCTCTGATGAGTGATGCTTTTCAAACCACACACACACACACACACACACAAACACACACACACATTCTCTCTCTCTCTCTCTCTCTCTCTCTCTCTCTCTCTCTCTCTCTCAAGCCAAACACTGATTTAAGTGCTCAAGTGCTCTAAATCATATATATATATATATATATATATATATATATATATATATATATATATATATATATATCCACTAGATATAAAAGTATATCACAAACAACGTTCATTGAGAACGACATGTGCTGCAGAAACGTCACTAATTGTCTTGATATTAAAGTTGCCTGGTTCCTAGCCACTTTCCTTTGGCCTGCTTCTCACCCCAACTTAGCATTTTACCTTCTGCGCTCCCTTAACCGTTGACTGGCGATGAGCTATAAGATACAGTACCGTAAATACATGTGCATTGTAATACTCACAATCATATTTTCCAAAGCATGCTTTGCAAGCCAACAATTGAGGAAAACAGGAATGAATAAGTTTCTCAGCGGTGGCCAAAATATCTATAAACAGAAAAAGACAATGATTCAAATTCAGGAAAATCCATGTTCATTGGCAAAACCTTGTGCATACAAGTTGCAGCTTCGTCATAATTTTACAGAAAACGTCAAATATTTCAGACAAATAGTCAAAAGCAACAAAGGTGCGTTTCATGTTTGTAAACCATTCCTCGGAAGTAAACATGTTTAAATTCAGGGGAAAGACGAGGAGGCTGATGTGGGACAGGTGAAGAAGTTGCAGGAGGAGGAGGATTGGCAGCCAAAGGAGAATGAGCCTGAGGTAGTCGATAAAATGCCGGCACAAGGTTGGGGAGTCACAACACTAATACATCCAGCTTGGTCCTTCTGGGTGTGGGAGTACCTCCCACTACCGCAGGGGAAAAGTGAGGGGGGGGGGGGTAGTAGCTTGTGTTCAAGCTTTGCAACAAGAGTGTGAGTGTGAGACAGGGAAAGAGGAGTGAGCAGTCTGCATTGGGCAAAATGCATTGAATAAACCCTTTTGGCAGTGGCCGGACTCACGTGAAACCCATCATCCTTGCTCCATCAAACCCTCCAGTGGTACAAAGGAATCATGTGCCAGCACAAATAGTGATTGTGTTCATTCCCAGACTCATTATTGAGAGGAGGGGTTTGAGGAAAGTCCCAATTACAGCCTCCTGCAGCACCAATCAGACCTGAGCTGGCTCCCCACAACCCGGTGTTAAAAAGGGGTGGAGGGTGCCCCATACTGCAACTGGCATGATTGTGTGATTCCGGCATGATTGTGTGATTCTGGCATGCAAGAACATTTCTTATATCACGGGAGAGGTCAGCTGGGAGTAACAGAATGTTAATGTGATTCAAGGTGCGCGTCAGCCTCATCACCCCAACATTCTCCAATAAAGTGAAGAGCAAGGGGCTGATCAACTGCCACTGACTACCCATTTTTTCTGTTAGTGAGTGACTCTACCAAATGGCAAGTGAAAGACATACATTGCTTCTGGTACATCTGTTATATTTTCATGAAATAAAGATTCAAGGGCTGACCTTATCGGTAGCAGCAGAGGAAGGAAAACAGTAAGGAATTGCCTGGTTCTCACCGTTAATATAAGCACAGGAAGACAAGAATCGCAGGGAAACCCTCTGGTGAATAAAACCTTGTTGTTGTATTGATAATTGAAGCTCTTGCTATGTAGGGCATGGATGCTGACATGATAGCTAGAAGTGATGTCTCTCAACGTTTATATGTGGCTTTGATCTGTAACTCACATAGGGATTTGCACACTGCAGAGGGGGACAGAAACCTGGAGAAGCAGAACTAATGGGCAGTGCAGATAGAAAGATAGTCTACTGTGAATAATGTCTCAATGAGCTAACGTACCAGGATCCTTGCAAGTATATGTGTGCGCTGGTTGACAATGGAAGGAAGTTCACATGGGGCACCATAAGAAGCAGCATTTACGTGTGAACTCTGGGTTAGCAACAGAGAGGTCTAAGGATAACCCAGAATGGATCTACATGCAGATGTACGTTAAAGGTTAGATGAGGTATACACAATAATTGATAGAGTTTAGCAATCAGATCAGAAAGTAGAATTTAACTTATGGAGCATTGTTTAGAAAATGTAGCAATGCGCTGTTGCTCTGGAGTTTGAGGTCTTTGTAGTCTTCTGGAATCCGAAACCAATGGGGAAGGAGCCTGACACTGCACACATTAGGCGCATACACTAGAGCATTGCATGGCAAAACAGGTGCCATGTCGGACGGGGCTCGTTGCAACGTACATATGTTTCTCCATCTACACTATACCACCTGCTGATGAAAACGGGATGAAACAGTATGCCCCTCCCAAGAGGAGATAATCATGCCTTGCCCAGGTGAAGTCTGTGAAAAAGATGGACCAAACGAGGGGCATGGACAGGATGAAGCAGTTTCCTATGCACGGGCACTGAGGTGTACCGTTTATAATCCACTGAGTAGTGAAGACGACCAGGGCCAATCTTTTTTGTCAGGCAGCTCAGGCGGCTGCCTGACGTCAGTCAGCCTCTAGGGGGCGCCACACCAGCAGTCCGCGGCCTGCAAGCCAGGACAGGCACATTCATTATGATAATATTATGATACGAAACTAACGTTTATTCTAGCAGTGCTAGAATACACGTTAGCACTGGCACTGCTGTAGGCTGCAGCCTCGGCCCTCAGGCAGGGCAATTAGCAACATTTGTTGCTTTATTACTTCCCCCCAACCCTGTGGCCTGGGCGGCACCCGCGCCGCTGGCGCTAGCCAGGCCCATGATGGCCGCACGTGCGGCGTGCCCTCCTCCAGGCTATGCACGCGCACTGAGTAGGATTGATTGGGGGCTGGCTGGTGTTGTCGTGTCGGGATTGCAGAAAGCGAGTGGGTGCGCAGCAGAAGGTAAGTGTGCAGGCATTTTGCTTCAGGCGTGTTAGTTTTAAGAACACAGGTTTAATTTCCGCACTGAAATACAGTACAGTCAATGGGATGTAACATGATTTTATCAATGATTACCCAATATGGTATGGGACATCACCATGTGTCCTATAAGCATGGACATGCCAGCATTTTCCTCTCTTGTCTGCTGTGAGAAGGATTGGGATAACAGCATTTGCCTGTGTTTTTGGCTACATTTGGACTACAGCAATCTAATTGGGCGTCGCACTCTCAAAGTTCCAACGAATATGCTCATTTTGAATGAGGAAACTACAGATTATTTGATGGCGGGAGGGTGTGCGTATTAAGCCTGCATTTATGTGAAAATAGGCAGACATAGTTGTTGTTTACCAGGTCGAGCTATTTGGATCAGCCATTGATGAAATGACCACCCGCACTTACACAGGGACACGTATAAATGAGGGCTCTAAGAATTCTTTTTGTACTTGAAATTCAAAGGGCTGTGATGGGAGAAGGCGTTCGCCTTGAAGCTGAAAGCCCTGTTGTGCCAGAGCTTAAGGTCCAGGGGAATTACACAGAAATGTGCACTGGGGAGTGTGAATACGGTGCAAATCAGTTTTTAAACCGTTTGCTGCTTTAAGATTCTGCTACAAAAATGATTTTTCCACAAGGCAAAAAAGGAAGGCCTCGTGTCGTTAAAGTGCATAGGAAACAATCGGGAATCTATTTCTTATGATTACAGGCAGCCCAGCCGCAGCCTGTGCACCAAGCATATCAGAAGTTGGTCCATCATGTTGGATCCTCTCTGATATCTGCGCATGTGATGTACGGATGTTCGGACTTCGCAGCCCTGAGCTGAGTGGAGCCACTTGCGTTTTCGAATACCGATATGGGTGCGATCGCTATTTGGGAGATGCACTTTGCTTGAGAAAAATGTACAGTGTTTCTGCACCTGGGGGCTGAGTTAAAGGGCACACGGAGCATATATTAGCAGAAAAGTATATTTTTGTAGCTAATATGATGAGTTCCTGCCCCCCCCCCCCGCCCAGGTGTTGGGGGGCGACTATGAGATCCTCCTCACACCACCTCTGAGCCCTGGATAACAGCGGGTGGCGTGTCAGCTCCTAGCTCTCTCTCATAGTCACCTTTCTCCAAACAGCTGTGATCAGACAGTGGAAGTTGTACAAGTAAACCACTTCCCTGCTGCAAAGGAACAATTCTCCTGGGCAATGTGGCATACATTGCAAAATAGTCATGTTTAAGGAAATTTCCTTTGGAATTGGTTCCAAAACATATGCTTTTCTTTTCCTCCTGGCAATGTTCTTGTGTTAAAGTCTTACCGCTTCTGCTTCTTTGGCCTAGGCTCTTCCCAAGGTACTTTGCTCACTAAACATATGCTTCAGTGTTAGGCAGGAACATCAAGGTCTACTCCAGGTGTCTCTTTGCAAATAATTAATTTAAAAATGGAGCGGATGCAGTAAAAGGTACAGTATGTATGTGACTGTTTCTGTGTGTTTACCCATATCCAGGTAATTTTATGGCCTCAGCCTTAGTGCTGACCAGGCAAAAGATATTCACTAGATAACAAATACAGGCTTCTTCACTCTTTCAATGCTTGTTTCCATAGTTGCAAAGATGACGTCTTAAGCATGTTCTTCTTACCTTTTGCTCTGTATTCACCATGTTTGTCTTTTTCATCTAGAAAACTGCCTGCAGGTACACTATTTTTTGGTTGTCATTTTTAATGGTGGGGGGGTGCGCCAACGAAGCTTCCAGCCTGGATTGCAATCTGGTGTAAGACCGGCCCTGAAGACGACCTCTGTAGTATCGTGAATTACATATCCCCACCACTTCATATTCAGGACCAGAATATTAGAGACAGGAAGGGGCAAGGTACAGCATGTCTCTGAAAAAGGTCCAGAACATCTGGTTTCAATTGAGAAACATGAAATACGGGATAAATACAGAACTAAAAAGGGGGGCGTTGTAACAAAAAAGTAGCAGGACCTCTACTGGCCACAACCTCAAAAGGTCCAAAATATCTGGGACAAAGTTTGGAGGTTACCAGATGCCGAGGGAAAAAACGAGAAACAAGCCAAACTTTTTCCCAGGTGCAAGTACAAGGGCTGGAGTGCAATGAAGATCTGCAAAGTGTTTGCCACATGCAGCAAGAGCCTTTCTATGTCCAAGTTGAATATCCAAAACTAGGCCAGTAATATCAAGGAATTGGGTAGCCGATGGAAAAACAGAAGGAAAACAGGTGGGGTGATATCCATATGAACAAAAGAAAGGACTAGAATTCAGGGCCGAATGTTTAGCAATATTATAAGCGAATTCAGCGAGGGGTAATAGAACCACCCTATTGTCTTGTGCCGTCGAAATAAAGCAGCATAAATAACCTTCCAGTTTCTGATTTGACCTTTCGGTCTGTCTATTTGTCTGTGGATGGAAGCCTGAACAAAATTTTCTTTTGATGTTTAAGGTGGAGCAGACAAAGGCCATTACCTGGATGTATATTGTGGACCACCGTCTGACAAAATAGTGTCGGGCAAACCATGACGAGAAAAAATGAAACTCACAAAAAGTCTTGCCATCTGTGATGCTGTAGGAATTTGTGTTAAAGCATGAAAATTAGCCATTTTTGTTAAAAAAAAAAGAATCGTCACCATTCGAGTGGTAAAGCCATCTAATGGTGGTAAATCTGCAATAAAACTGGTTGAGATCATTTGCCAGGGTGTAACAGGGAGTTGTGGTTTTACTAGTTGTCCTAAAGGCAGCTTTCTCGGGACCTTGGACTGTAAACAGATTACACAAGAACAAATGTAATCATGTACATCTGTAACCAATGAGATTAAAATTGTTTGCAATGCCACGGTGACCAGCCACAAATGAATCATGACACATGCGTAATACTTCCTTTTATAATGATGGAGTATAAATCAGAACTTGTTTGTCATGAAAGTAATAGTTGTCCTCCTGTACAAGGGCATGTTTAATTGCTATGTCACTACATTGCTTAGCATGGGTCAGAGTTTCCTGTTTAATAATCTGAAGTTGCATGCTATGGACAATGCTGTTTGGCTGGCTGTGCTCCGGACCCTTTTCTGCCTTCCAGTGATTGTGAACATGATACAATGAGAACGAGGCCATTCTGCAGTGGTCCCGCCCCCCTCTTTTCCAGAAGCATATAGCGTCGCGTGAACACGCATAACGTGCGCACATGAGAAGTTGCATGCTAAGGTGGGTGCTGTTTGGCTGGCTGTGCTCCATACCCTTTTCTGCCTTCCAGCGATTGTGAACATGATACAACAAGAACGAGGCCATTCTACAGTGGTACGTCGTGATTGCTTGAATGGACCTGATTGATAGCACAGACTGCTATGTGCTCAGCTACGCGCAGTTAATGTGAAGTCAGTGAACTCTTGAGTGGAACCTCTCAACGCTGTTCTAAAAAAAATGTCCTCTGTTTGTAGGTCCCCACCCTCATCTTTTCATAGAAGCATATAGCGTGGGGTGAATGCGCATAGCGCGCGTGTATGCAAAGTTGCATGCTAAGGTGGATGCTGTTTGGCTGTTTGGCTGCTCGCTGTGAGCATCTAATATTTTAGCTTTTGTGGGCGGTTAAACCTTTTAAAAGATCTAGGATTGTTTAAATAAACATCCCGGATTTGAAATTCCATCTGACACGCTCCATTGGTACGCAAACAGATTACACTAGTGTTGCACACGCATGACCATGTCCAACAGACTTTGAACATTGAAAACGGGTATGCCATCCAAAATGGTGGTTTCCAGGGTGTGTGTAACTTCAAAATCCACCCCTCTGAAGCCATCTCCTATTATTGCAAATCGAAAAAAACTCACTGGGCTAAATTCATTTATATTGGACAAGAAATCAATGGCTGATGATATGCGTGAAATCCGTGATTTTTGTCATCCTTGCGATGCGGTCTCAGAAGCTTCTGCTGTGGCAGAAATTGTTGGACACTCCCAGCAGGCGAACAATCTAAACCCGCAGGTAAATTCAAATAATAATTAATTAACTGATACACAATTAATGTCGGGGGAGATTGGGTCGCAGGCCGGACTCTTCCTCTATCACCTACTGTTGATTTAGTTAGCCAACCAATAAGTGACTCTGAAATTCAGGCCCAGGGGGTTCCTCTGCTGCCTACTATTGATTTAACTAGCCAACCTAGGCCTTCTGGGGCCTGGGGCCGAAATACCTTCAACTCTCTCTTGCTAAATATCTTCCTTCTCGATCTCTCCGCTCTTCCTGTTCCAACTCCCTCAGGGTCAGTCGCTTCTCCAAGCAACGAGTTGGTGGTAGATCTCTCTCTTCGGCAGGGGCCTCCCTCTGGGACAGCCTTCCTGCCTCCCTGAAACTTGAGGAGAACCATCTCCGGTTCCGGAAGCACCTCAAAACCTTCCTCTTTGCTTCTGCTTTCACTCCCCCTCTCCCCTGTTGATTTTCCTGACAGATACTGCACTGGAGACCTGGCCTCCCCTCTTATCTTGGGCCCAGGCCCGCCAGTTGCCCACCTGCACTGCCTCCCTGGCAACCCCTGCACTTGGGGACTGTTTTTCTGTATCCTTACAGCCCCCCTAACAGCACTTTTGTTCTGCACTTACCATACACTGCCACCTGCTGGCCGTTTTATTTATCTTATTTAATTGTACTATCCCTTGTACTGCACTTCCCCCTCCCCGTCCCCCCCGCACTTTTCTCTTTCCCCTTCCCATGCACTTGCGCAATCTGAATGTCTCCTGGCCTAGTAGGATCGCTGTCTGTCTTCCCTTCGCTCCCCCTCCCTTGCTTCGTCGCACCTTGAAACACTTGTGTATAGGCGTGTTATAAATACTATATCATATCATATCATAACCCAGAAATAAATGTGAAAATCACAAGTCGTGGGTTGAAGTAAACTTGAATGACACTGTCAGGAGTGTTGAATGTTCTAATGAGATTGCTCCTGATGTATGTGCTGCAGAACTTATGTTCGATGCTGATAATGAGCTAAACCATTCTCCTATTGCAGTTCCAAATTGTTTTTCTCCGCCCAATTGCTCTGACAAAAGAACATGCTCATCTAGTCATTCGCATTGCTTATTCAAGCCTGCAAACCAAATGGCCACTAATCTCTCAGTGCCTTTTATTAATCCTACGCCGAGACGGCCCCAGCATATTTCCTCACCTTTTAATAATCTACATGAGGTTGCGGGGGGGGGGGGACCGAGAGCTGTCGCCTTTGCTGCAGATTACTTTTACTGTGATAAGCATTACGGTTTCTTCGCTCTTAAAGCTGTTCAAAAGCATAGAAGATAAAATCAGCCGTCAATACCAACAGATTGATGACCTGATGTTATGGATGAAGAGTATTGTGAACAAATTAAAAGGGAAGCAAGACCAGAGGGAAGAAAGCACTCCTATTGATAGTGGTAATTTATGCAAAGCAGTATCACTTGATTATTTTGCCCCTATAGGGAGTGTTTTACCTACTTTTTCCTCAATCATCAAGCCTGTCACTCTTTGCGATATACCTTGCATGAACAGATCAATTTCTCATGTACCTGACCCAGCAAGGAATCAAGAAGCAGTAATAGGTTGTACAAATGTGACCTCATCAAATACGATGGTGGAATCTGATGCTCAACAACCTATTATTGCTCTACCTCTTGTACAGAATAACGTAAAAGACAAGACACCAGTATCGATGTATAACATGTTTCACTTTAAATCCAGCAGGAATTCAAAAAGTAGGCTAAATAAGGTTAAAAAGAACAGCAACCAAAAAAATAGTACCCAAATTGTGAAAAACCGGGTACAAAATTTTGTTCAACGGTTGTTAGCGAGAGGAAATTCTGAAGCTCTCGCTCCGGCATCTAAAAAATCCTGTAGACTTGCTAAAAGAAAGAACTAGAATTGTTCGGTTTTAGAGACCTGTTCTCTTGACTATGCCCCACTCAATGCATTAATCACAGCACTAGCAGGAGGTGATCAGCAACAAAAACCTAAGCAGGTTGAATCTACTGTGACTTTAGGCCTAATGCCGGTAGTGGACATCCAGAAAACAAATACTGAGCAAATAGCGAGTTCACAACCTGAAGAGGTTCGACGGTGGCTAGTAAAGAGAAAACAAGTATTATTCTGCCAGTTGAAACTAAAATACAAGAATCCATACGAGAGTCAGATATAAGAAAAAGTTTGCTGCCACAAATTAAAGACATGATACAATCTACTTTTAGAGATCTAATGGTCTCTCATAATCAAATCACTCAAAGGGATGCTGGAGCGAATCAAACACACAGTACATTGAGAAGTGACCACCATGTTCACAATGACAAACAAACTTCGCTCAGTCATGCTACAAATGTGGTCACCAATAGTAAATTAAATAGTGCTGGTGCTAAAGTGACATACGTGAAGAAACTTCCTTAAACTGCGCATTGTTTCATTTTGAAGTGTCGTGCGGCTCCTTTCCCTCTGTATGATTTGAAAAGAACTTCCATTCTGTCAATTATTGAAGATGTTTCAAGTCGGCAAGATATAAATACCAATGACATATCTCAGGTACAATTTCTCAATGACTCGGACTTATCCATAGTGAGAATATGGAT
Source organism: Ambystoma mexicanum (assembly GCF_040938575.1). Lineage (NCBI taxonomy): Eukaryota > Metazoa > Chordata > Amphibia > Caudata > Ambystomatidae > Ambystoma > Ambystoma mexicanum. The sequence goes on along the minus strand of NC_090922.1, from coordinate 856,027,941 downwards.
TTCGGCCAGTGTAGTTCCAAATGTAATTTGGAAAGCAAAGTTAGAGCTATTTGCTTTGGGATTTCTCTTGGCACAACCTTCAGCTGTTACGGAGGTCTCTGAGAGTGAGCCTTCTAGAACTCAAGATTCAAGATCCAGTGATAACAGATCCCATGGTTATGAATCCCAGTCATCTGATGCTTACCGGGATAACTATATCCATCATCTCCCTTCTATCCTGTAACTACCTAGTAAAAACATCAACAAGACATTGGGTCTTGTTAGTTGGAACACATGTGGATCTTCGCATCTAACTGAATATACTTCCAATATCTTATCGTCATTCCAGATTCTTGCTTTTCAAGAGACCTGGCTGGTGACAGCGCCTGTTTGGAATGGATACACTTTGTATAGGCGCGTTACAAATGTCATATATCATATGAGATTAGTCTACATCCGGCGAAATCAAATGACAAGGGCAGAGCGTCCTCTGGTCTAATGGTGGCAGTAGCCCATCAGGAGGGACTGCAGGTATTTCCATGGTTGACTCCTAACCTTAATACACAATTGGTCAGAATTTTGTTTTGTAAGCATAATATAGCATTATTTAACGTATACCTTAATCCTGTTGCCGTTGCTGATAGTGTCTTCTTTAGTGATCTAGAAACGCTATTAGATACAGTGATTCAAACTCCAGACATTACCAATATAATACTAGTGGGTGATCTAAATCTGCATCTCTTTGGACCAAGCTATGCTAAATTTAAGAGAAATACCGAGATCGCTGAACGGTGGCTAACGCTAATGAAAGATCAACAGCTGGTAATGCTAAAACGGTGCCTTTCTGAAGGATATTCCACCTAGAAGTACTTGGCGTAGTAACAAGAGTGAGTCCATTATTGATAATATATTTACTGATAGGATAACATTTAGCTATATTAGTGAATTTGAGCTAGTTCCTCAAATTTACAGTGATCACAACTTATTAGCAATAAAATGGTCTGTTGAGCTTATTGATTCGTGCCCTGGTGTGAATGTATATAATCATATCGTAAACATAAACAATGCTGGAAATCGTTTTAAGTGGAATGAAGCAATATTGGATAACCTGCTTCAGAATGGGTGGAGAGATGAACAATACACAAAAACTCTCCAATTCTGTCAAGTACCCTCTTGCAAGTTTCCACATAGGGTGACCAAAACTAGACATACTTTTGATGCAGAGGTGAAGATGTGCAAGATGACCCTATATAAAGAACTAAAATTGGCTCTCCTTGCTCCCCTTGCCTCGCGACACCAACTAATTTGATCATTGAAATGCAAATATAGAAACTGGTTACACATGTAGAGGAGTACATTATATCAACATGATGGCGAGCCATTTGTAGCAAAAATACAGCGGATACATGGACTATGTTAAGTAAGGCCATTGCACTGAAACAGGTGGCAATACAGATACATGGGGTAACAGAATATCAATGGAGAGAATATTTCTTGGGGATGTATGCACCACCAGAAGGACCGATAATGAGTGATAATAATCCCAGCACAGCTCCAGAAATTTGCAAATCACAAGAGAAATGTTCTATTCTTCATAAACAAATTTAGCAGTTAACAGGCTCGAGGCCCTGATGGGTTAAGTAATTGGATTTTTAAGCAGCATCCACAAACTTGGTCTCAAATTCTTTATAACCTCTTTCAACAAATCATTAAGACTGATTGTATTCCTGAGTAATGGAGGAGCTTGGTGGTTGTCCCAATATTCAAGTGGGGTGATCGGTCATGTCCGTCAAACTCCCTCCTTGACGCACCGGTTAAGCTCTTCTCTCCATTTATTTTGAGGGAATTCAATGTTTGGTCAGAAAAACATGCACAACGTGACCCATTTTAAACAGGGTTTATAGAGGGAATGGGTACATCCATTAACTTGCTCACCATTAAAGCCCTTGTTTCCCATCATATTCCATCGAATCAGTCACTTTATATGATTTTTGTTGACCTTAAGGCAGCGTTCGACTCTGTCTCCAGAGAACTTCTCATTGAGAAGCTGAATAGGGCTGAATGTCCTGCGCACTTGGTACAACTTATAAGAGACCTGCATACAAACACTAAAATGCAAGTCAGACTAGATCTACAGGGTATGCTGACCCCAGATATTGAGACACGAAGGGGGGTGAGGCAGGGATGTATCCTTGCCTTTGCCCTCTTCAATTTCTTTATCTCTGATATTGGGGACTCGCTTGTGGATATCTTAGCTGATGCGCCTAAGTTGGCTTCTAGATCCGTATCTTCCATTCTGCATGCGGATAATCTCGTTTTAATTTCAAATTCAGCGCAGGGATTGCAGAAAATGTTTAATGCACTAGCTAGATATGTGAAAGAGAAATGCTTGACTATTAATTTAACAAAAACCAAAGTCTTAACTTGTCACAAGAATAATCACAAATGCAAAAGGAAATATAAGTGGATATTACAGTGTGAAGTGCTGGAACAGGTACACTGTTATATATACTTGAGTGTCGCTGTAGCGGCTAAGGCAGATGATAAAGCCCATTTTCAATGTTTGGAACTAAAATTGAATAGATCTATGTCTCAGGCTATAATTATTGATGGTAAATACAGGAAGTTGTCACTTCTATCCACGTTGATGTACTTTTTGCAGAAAACAGCTCCCATAATTCTATGTGGTGCAGAAACAAAAAATCCCGGTACTGAAATTATGTGGAACAAGCTGGAATTTAGATTCTGGAAATGTGTTCTTAAACTGTTGGGTTGTGTTCAAGGTGTAATGATTAGATATGAACTGGGAATTATCTCATTATATGCGCGTTATATCTGGCAGGTCATTGCACTATTTAGGAAGTGCCTCTTGGTGATCGAATCAACTATGCTCATAGGCACTTTGGCACGGCATATGTTCCGATCTCATGATCTGTTTGTCAAGAGATGGAGATTGACAGCCACCTGTGCTTTAACTGATGCTAATATATCACTAGACACTCTGTTGCTTAATCCCGCCAAAGCAACGTCTCCATTATTTCAATGAGATTGGATCCAGACCAGACATAAATGCATGAAGTAGCAAGCTTTCTATAATTTACCATTTGCTCATAAGAAATACAGTCAACCTGAAAAATATTTGGAGTTCTCCCCGTCTGTCCAGCACAGAGCTTATTTTAGCGATTCCGCTTTAATCTGTGGCCTACTAAGCAAATACAGAACAGATAAAAAATAATGATACTATAAAATCACTGGTGAATAGAGACTCTGAAACATTTACTAAAAAATCTAAGTAACCTACATGCACAGTTTCTTGGAAAGCCGTTTATGATGTTCAGAGAACTGTCAACTGATCATACGTGGGAAATGATATTCTCAAGCCTGTTGGTATCGCTTCGTATTGGAACTGTTAACTTCTTGCAAGCTCTAAAACTTGAGGATTCAAACACGAACTCGAATAATGAAACTATATCTGACTGTTGAATCATTTACTGTTAGAAGCTGAGTGTTAATGTTTTTTATTGCTAATGGTCTCGACTGATCAGATCCTTTTATCTTGCCCTTTTCTTTTATTTTTAGTAAGATGCTTCTGTTAGTAAGTTCTTTATTTTTAATTATTATCTGAGTTTAGACCATTTTTGCTCTTAAATATGTTGTAACTGTGAGAATGTAATTAATGTTGCCTTTTGATATGTGATAAATGAAATTGTAAAAGTTGATGATTTCAGCTAAAAAAGAAAAAAAAGAAGGAAATCAGTGATGTTGTTTACAAACATTGACTTTGGGAACAGTTTTTCTGGTTGGAAAAGAGAGTAGGGGGTACCAATCTTTCTGATTTTCCCAGAATAATGGTAAAGGTGATTTCATATGGGGAAAAGAAGTGGGCCCAGTGGGCCTGTTGGCTGTTTTGAGTTTCAGCATGCTTTAAACTTTTCAAGTTTTTATGATCATTTCTGATATCCACAGAGTATTTGGTGCCCATCAGGAAATGTCCCCATTCGTGGAAGGCTGTCTTGATAGTTTAATATAGAGTCCAATCTATGGACTCTTCCTTCCCCTGCACAATTTAATGCTGAAACTCAGGCAACATTTTTAAAAATTAGTAAAATCACCAATACAAAACTCATTTTTTGAGTGAAACAGTACAGTTTAATAAGTAATTGAAGATAATGTATTGATTCCTGTTTCCTGCGGAGGCCAAACAGTCTAGTTTGTGCTCGACAAGAGCAAATCATACTGAAAAGAAAGATCCAAACACATATATAACAACTGTAAAATCTAACAACTGTAAAACCTCCACCATCTGTTCACCCATAGTTTCAATGTGATATTAATCAAAACATATTTGTCCGTCACCATCACCCCCATGCTCAGAGGCATACACACATTTCCACCGATATATCAGTCAACCAACAACCTGTGACATAGTGGTTTTCCAAATGGACATTATGAGAAAGCTTAAATTGAATAGACCCTCTGCCATGTTGAAAACAGCACCCATGCGCTATGTGGTAGGGCTTAATTCAAGCTTGATGGTGAAGGACCTACTTGGCCTTAGTTTTAATAACCCTTGAAAGGCGGAACTTTCTTGATTCTAAAAAATTCCGAAAGCAATGATGGAAAATCTACATCAAGAATTTGTACAAAGTAGTCTTGTGTTCAGAGACACTGGTAGTTACAATTAATCTACTTACCATACCTGCATGTATTCAGTGTGATCCAAAAATAGTCCTATCCGTTGCGACACCCTCTCAAACTGTTTACTCTTCCGTGTCATGGATCAGAATCACTTCTGTGGGATGGATTAGCAATGTGTAAATAATGTAAGGTACATATAATGGCCCCAATTTAAACTGTGCCCATGCCTACACGTCAGCACTGGTTGTAGACCTATGTTCAATGCATTAAAAAATTGACCTGATGTCAGGGAAAAAAAAACATCCTCTGTGTAGTCTTCACACGCATGGGGTGAACAAATACTCTGCAATGCGGGTGCCTAATATTTAAAGGAACCATCCACAAGCTGATGGTGAGTCATGTGAGGGACTCTGACATCGCTCAAGCATGATCCGATGTGGCCTGGACGACTTGATATTCTGTGGAGCCAGACCCAGCGCCATCTTGGGAGGGAGTCTAAATCCAGGGATACAATCATTCTCATGGTAATCACGTGGTTTAACTAATTGGTAAAGACGACCTAGCTCCCAATGTTCTCCATACCCCATCTACTAGTGTTATTTAACCGTCTCCATTTTTGGTTCAATATATATCTTACAAAATGAGCATGTTCAATGTAACAATCATTCTTCCAAAATTTTGAATTTAAGAGACAAGCTCATCTGTGCAGTAGTCAAATTCATTGCTAGTAAGTTACCCAGATAATGTAATGTATTCTCTGAGTCCCAATTTACCACAGAACAAGTTAGTGAAAAGTAATTGCAAACATTGTAACAAACATTGGATGATACAGATGTTATCAGCCATCAGATCGAGATGGAATTCTTGGATTCCACTGCCCCAAGTTAATATGTGCACATGTAAAGTGTGGCACTGTCTAGAGTCTAGCTAGCCACAAATATCAGTCAGTAAGCACATAATAAACCTTTTAACATATTATTACACAAATGCACCTTCACAATCATACTCAAGTGAACAAACCTATATAGTAAGGCTCATGCAGTTTTTTCGGTTTTGGTTGTAGGGCACACAAAGATGATAGCCAGAAATTCTTTTTCCAGAACTGTTTAGTTCAAATCAGAAGGGGATCATATTGTTGATAGATATTCCACTGGGAACTCTTCTCCTGTCATGTCGGGTTGTTTAAGCACTGCAGCGATAGCATTGTAAGAAGCATCAGATTCTACAAATGAATCTCCTTGATCCGAGGTTGAAGATCGGAACAGAAGAGAAAGCCATATTGTGTATGCAGAAGGCCTTGCGAACAGCTGATGTCCAATTATATTTTACTCCTTTTTTAGTAAGGCAGTCAATAGTAATATAATATGAAACAATTTGAAATAAATGTTCTATAGAAGTTAGCAAAGCCAAGACACCTTTAGAGTTCCTTCTCTGAGTTGGGAGGAGGCCATTCTAGGACCTGGTAAGGTTTCTAAGCAGAAACCTTACCACGATCCATAGCTGTACCTCTTGCAGACAAAACATACCATGGATAAGTAACTTCAGTTTGGTGAAATTCACATTTTTCCAATTTACAAAAGAGGCAGTTTTTTTGAAGGCATTGTAAGACACCCAAAAGGCACAGGTTGATCTGGGAGAATGTTAATCACATAATCATCTCTATGATGGGGTCGAAGCCCTTTATTGTGAGATCCTGAAAACACATGTTGATAGTCTTGATGTTGTTCAAGAATGGTCTGGATATTATCAATTTGTGTGGCTGTAGTTGTGATGAGAGGCGAAGAGGAATGAAGAAGTGGGACACCAACTGATCTTGTGGTTAAGCAATTTGAAACACAGTACTTAGAACCCAGAAATAGGGAGCAGCCTTTCATATTAATGAAAGGTTTCTGACACTGTAACCATGGTAGTCCCAAAATAACAGGATAATAAGCTGCTTTAATTATGTCAAAAGTGATTTGTTCCTTGTGAGATGTGATATACAGGAGAAGAGTCATTGTTTGTTCGCGGATGGGTCGCAAAATTAAAGGGGTACCAACCACTCCTTCCACTGGAATCTGGATGTCCTTTGACACCCTGGGAATGACATTACGTTTGGCCAATTCATCGTCTATGAATAGTCCTGTTGCTCTACAATCTACCAAAGCAGAGATAGTGTATTTCACGGTTCTCAAAGGACAAAAACACTTTTATCTCAACCATGGTTTGATTCCAGGGGGATTTAGACAGAGTGGAAGAAATTGGTTCAGGGGAACCTATCTGACCTTCCCGCATCACGGGTCCCTCTACGAACGGAAGCTGGCATTTTCCTGTCGCCTAGGAGGAGCCAGTGGACATTCTCGTACCAGATGAAATTTGGATGCACAATACATACATAATCCTAAATTTCTCCTTCAGTTACGTTATTCAGTGGATAATGGTCCTCATGCCATACCCAATTGGGTTCCTTCTGATCTGCCTTTCTTGTTGGGGTTGCGAAAAGGATCAACTCCTTGGCTCACCGTTTTTCCCCTTTTACATTCTGAATGTCTCTCCTGCAAATGGTAATCCAGTTGCATAGTTAATGTAATCATTTCTGCCAGATTAGCCGACCGAGGGACACAGGAGACTTCATCTATCAGTTCCTCTGAAAGTCCCCTTCTAAATAAAGTTATCAAAGCATCATCGGGCCATGCGGTATCCATTACCATCTGTTTAAACCAAGTAATATATGTTAATATATACTGGGATCCTTGTTTAAAATCAAGGAGTTGTTCTTGAGAGGACACCGTTATTTTGTGTCTCCCAAACATAACTCTGAGGCTGTTGCCAAAGGCCTGGTAGGAGTCCAAAATAGGATTGTTAGTATTGTCTAGAGGGGTAGCCCTTGCCAATGGTGCCCCTGAGAGATGAGATATCATGTGACCCACTTTATCTCTTTCAATTGAAAAAAAAAGGCAGCCTTGAACATGAATTGCACTGTAAAAGCACCCAAAAATGATTTAAGCTTATGTTGGTTTCCATCAAATGTATCAACAGGTAATGGTCCAGGGCTTAACTCCCTAGCACCAGGTGGATGCAATATCTGTTGACATAAATTCACGTTTTCCTGTTTTAAAGTGTGCATCTCTAAGGTCAAATTCTGTATCACCACTATCAACTGCTGCATCTGATCCACTGTTAATAGGCGTTGCCATCTGTTATATCTGTTATATTTAATTTCAAGTACTGACCTTTTCAGTAGCAGCAGAGGCAGGAAGACAGTAAGGAATTGCTGGTTACTCTTATCTCCCCGTTCATATAAGCACATGAAGAGAAGAATCCCAGGGAAACCCTCTGGTGAATAAAACCTTGTTGTTTCTTGATACTTGAAGTTCTTGTTGTGTAGGGCGTGGGTGCTGAGATGATAGCTAGAACTGATGTCTCTCAACGTTCATACTTGGCTTTGATCAATAACTCGCATCAGGGATTTACACACTGCAGAGCGGGACAGAATCCTTGATAAGCAGAACCAATGGGCAGCATGGGTTGAAAGATAGTCTGCTGTGAATAATGTCTCAATGAGATAACGTACCTGGATCCTTGCAATGCAGTGGGTATATGTGTACGCTGGTTGACAACGGAAGAAATCGCACACGAGATCCGTAAGAAGCAGCAGGTACGTATGAGCACTGGGTTCGCAACAAAGATGTCTAAGACTAGCCCAGAAAGGATCTACATGCAGATGAAAGTTAAAGGTTAGATGAGGCATAGAAAAGAATAGATATAATGTCAGCGATAGAAGACTTTAGTAAACAGAAACTAGGATTCAAACCTATAAAGAGTTGTTTAGAAAAAATAGCAACACACTGTTGTTTTGGAGATCGAGGTCTTTGCAGTCTTCGGGAATCTGAAGCCAATGGGGAAGGAGAAACACGCTCGACACGGAATGCATAATGCGCAGACTCTAGAGCTTTGCGTGGCACAAGCAGCGCTATTTTTGGAAGTGGCTCGCTGCAAACAGCATATGTTTCTCCATCTACCCCATACCATCTGCTGATGAAAATGGGATGTAACAGTTTGAGAGAGAGGATATTCAAAAGGGAAGGAAGTAACTCACATAGCAGATCCAGATAAGTATTCATAGTTGAACCCATTGTGTATTAGGAAAATTCAGGTAATGTTCAAGGCTGCAGCTTTTGCTTAGCATCGAGGGGTACACTGACAAATTCTCATGGTTGTGAATCATGTGTAACAGGAAAGTCTCATGTTTCCAACTCTTGTATCGCAGATGAAGCACACATAATTCCCACGCCTGTGCCTTTTGTGTAACCTGGAGAGACAGAATAATTCTCATGTTCTCTGCTCTTTGTATTTGTAGAAGCCATGTAGCAGGGAGAGTTCGAAAAATTGTCAAGGCTGCCATCTACCCTTCAGGCAGGGAAATCCCTCAGTGCATTACTGTAGTTCTAAAATAACACAACTCAGGAACAGTAGCATAAGTACAAATTGCACTTCATTATTACAGTCTTCATAGTCATTCACTAGAGCTACCTGTTTCACAGCCACAAATGTGAACTACAGGGGGCAGGAAGAGTTCAACCTGTAAAATGGTGTCTTGGCAATGCCTAAATGACTTTTCCTAGTCTGTCACAATGCAGTGCATGTCCATTTTCATGAATGCCCGTTGTTTGCCATAAGGCACTGAGCGGCTTCTCAAGCGGTCAGGCTCAATAGGCTTGTCACTGGTGTCACTTAAGGCTCACTCACACTGACTGTCCACATGAGTTGCTTAAGGTCTGCCATACATTGTAGTAGAGCCATCCTCAATGAAGATGACCCAGACAATGAGGAGTGTATGCCTAAAGTTCATACCGCAACAAGGTTTAGTGAAGATAGGTCTTTTATAGGCAACATGAAGAAAGCCATTCTTGTTAATGAAGAAGAATGAATTCTTGACATCTCTGGTGCTGTGTTGAGCACACAAGTTGTTACAAGTCTTTGCCTCTGTTCTTCATTTATTTTTCTTTCAACTCCCTCATTAGCGAATCTTTGCACATTTTACTGAGTCTCATGATGTTAGCTCTTAATAGTCCTGCCCCACATTATGCAGCGGAAAAACAGTCAGATTGTTCTTGAAGATCGTTTTTTTAAAAAGATGTCAGGAGGTACGGAATTCAATGTTACCTTTATTGGCAAATATGCATAAATCACCAAGCAAACTGAGAAACCTTTCTTAGAGATCTATCCTGCATCCAACTTGATTGTCAAGTAATGGACCCTCAAATTGTTAGAAAGATTAAACTCTAATAGGAACACCATACTGGCAGCCTCCTCGAAAGACTGCTGCACAGAATGAAATTAGACAGAAGATGTCACTTTCTTTCAGAATATAATTCGACATCTAGCACTTGCATTTGAGTGCTACAATAATCAGTGATGCATGTAAATGCTCCCCTACCCAATTCTACAACTCTTGTTGGTGGCAACTTTGGTCTTAAAGCTGTGCATTGGCAAGCTGTGGCACATCAAGTGAGGTAGCACGTTCCTAGCATTGTGTGAGCTGATTTTCTATGCCACAGAAATTAATGATGTACCGTGTAGACAGCACTGTAAAGGATATTTGCAAAGCAAGAAAAGCAAGGACCATTCATGATCTTGTCATGCCATGGTCTGTGCAGCCACCTTAATTTGGAGTCCCCCCCATCGTGCCATCCATGATGACACTGTGACAAACTGACTTCTGCCCTGCAGGAGTACAAGGATGAGTAGAGGCTAAAATGCCCACACACTTCTACAAACCAAGAGTCAACACAATCATAAAGGTAAAACAAGCAGAGTGAAGAGATAAACCTCCTTCACCTTTGATGGTGATGTGGGCCGAGGGTAGGCTATACTCTTAAGAGGGGTGTGGATGTGGTTTAATTGCAACCCAAACAGCAACGTGTAATAGTCCAAAATAAAGAAATGTCCAATCAATGTTATATACAAATATATATCAAATATATATTATAATCAAACAGGTCATGTGCAATATTCACTAATCAGAAAACACTACACAAAACCCACCCTGAGGAAAGAACACAGAATAAGCAAAGATAGTTGATGGAGCACTAAGAATAATGAATGAGGGGTGAAAGGAAAGCAAAAGCAATAATTGTCTTGAAAAATAATATGTACTTGTGAGCAAAATGGGTTCAAAGTGACCTAACCACCAGTCTCTAGGGTCCAGAAATGGACAGAGGGGGTAGATAGCTATCAATGGTAGCTTCTTTGCAGCTCTTGGTAGTTCAACAACACCGAACCAGACTGGTTTGCGCTGCGAGAATGCAGCAAGAGAGTATCCTGTTGGTTCAAATGTGCTGAACAGTTTCTATTTGGGAATCCACAGTTTTAGCCAGAGTTGGAAGGGTGGCCATTTTGGAAGTAGAGAGCAGCGGGGTGCCCGTGACTCAGTGATGTTATGCCGGGACAAGAAATCAAATCCTTTGTGCTGTGCAAGAAGTCTTTTGATCAGTCTAAGGGGCACAGGTTTTGGTATTACCAGCTCCGGCACTGGGTGATACACCCATTGAATAAACCAACGGCTACCAGACAATTCACTGTGTGCAAGAAGTATATCACATCCCGCTCAGGGGACTCACATTTGATTTCTCGATTATACACCATTATCACAGAGGGGGCAGCTAAGGGGACATGGCCCTACATGGGGAAATCGGGAGAAAATGCTGGGACAGCAAATATCCCTGGAGGAGTGGGAATTCCTGTGGGGCAACATACCCAAGCTCACCAGGTCAATTCAACGTAGAGAGTTGTGCTATAAGGCGCTCACCCAATGGCCCTATACCTCAGAAAAGCTTCGATCCATGTACTCAGGGGCCTCACTGGACTGCTGGCTAGGTTGCAGGGGGTGAGGGAACTGGGCACACATATGGAGGTTGTGCCCACATTTCATATTCTCCCATTTTGGGAGCTGGTGCAAGAGACTGTCAAAGAAATGCTGCAGGGGAGGGCTCCCTTCAAGGCATGCATGGTGTTGATGCTGGCAGTGCTGCTGGTAGTGGCTTAGAAGTGGAAGAACAGGGAAGTTCCGACACTCCATGAGTGGCTATTTAAGATCTGGCACATTCAAGCAATGGAGTGGGTCATGTACAACATCCAAGGGGACTATATGAAATTCCAGGAAGATTGGGGGATGGCACTAGCCTACCTCCTGGAGGACTACTGATTACAGATATGCCCGCAAAACGTATCTAATCTGGTCATTGTTTGATGTATAGATCTACCATTTGAGTGGATGGGGGACCTCTGAGGGGGGATAGAAGGGATAGCGGGGGAGGCAAGGGTGTGGGGGTGTTTTTATTTGTTTTACTTATAGCAAAATATCAATAAACAGATACTTAAAGAAAAAAGAACACTCTCCAAGCAGTTCAACTGTGACCAACACCGGGTTCCTGGCTGTATTTGCTCTCCAGGTACTGTGAGTCCCAGTTCAGGGGCTCAGGGACAAGATAAGACCTTTTCTCGTGCCCCAAAACATGGGAGAGGCTGGCACACAACTGCAGGTGTTGTTAAACATGGTGAGGTCCTGGGTACGGCTGTGGCTGGCAGAGAGGTGGTCTTGCTTCAGCAGCAGGAGGCTTCTTAGGTTGCTGTGAATCCTGCTCCAGGGACTCATGGACAGGATGAGTCCTTGTTCTTGGTCTCCCAAACACAGGAGAGGCTGACATCCAACCTAGTGAGGTTCTGGGTACCACTGGTGCTGGCAGATAGTCAGGCTTATAGTCCAGCAGGAGAGATCACCCCCAGTTGTCCCAGTGGCTTGTTAGAGGATAGAGCTTATCTCTGCCTTGGAACAACTGCTTTCACCTCACAACTGGAGGACTTTTGAAAGAACTGGTCTCTCAGCAGGGTTCAGTGAAATCTTCTCAAGTGATGATCCAAAGAGGCTTCAAGATTATTCCAAAAGAAGTTGTGGGAGACCTCTTCTTTTATAGGTAAATGTTTGCAGGTGATTGAACTAAAGCTAGCCTCTGTTAGGGGTCCAACCCCTGCCCTTGAAATGTGGGGATTTTGCCCTTATGATGTCACAACCAAAGTGCTTTTCTTCGGGGGAAGTGCAGGGCACAGGAAAAAGAAAGAGACGCATAGATAATGAAGACGGCAGAACCCTCCCAAAACCGTGCAGATGCCTCTTGGCTCTAACCCCACCCCTTTTCCTTCTTAATAGGATCAAAGGCCTTTAGAAATGCAGCCCCAGTTGTGAGGCTTGACTTGCTGTGAATGGGTGTGCCTCTTGTTTATTCCCAGGCCAGAGTCCTGTGGAGGGGCTGTCCAGGTGTAAAGGATGTTACCTGCCCTTAAAGAAGGAACAATGGGAAGCAATCCCCCAAGGCTTCAGTCCTGTCAGTGGACATGGGTGGGTCTTGTCTGGGAGGAATACACATTACCTTTCCACAGCTGAACTGGGCCACAGGGCTGACACAGGTGCAAAATCAATCTAATTTGGCTGGGATACCTCTGAGAGATGCTGGTCTCCATACCCTAAGTCAGGTATGGCTTATATTTACAGTTTATTGGGCCACCAGGATAGGAACATCAGCTGTCTAGAGAGCTTGTGTGACCTCTGAAACTGCTCTGTGCCACTGGAAGAGCAGGCACTGCAATCAGGATACTGACGCAGCAGTGCACAGAAACACACTATGCTTTTAGCATGGAGCCTTTGAAAGGGGAATCTAATCAGCACATTAACCTTTCAAAGATGTAATTACCTGCATAATTGTATTTTATAACACATCTAACAAGCTAGGGCTTTGATACCCTTCTCAGATGACAATTCATCACACACACTGGAAACATTACAGATGGCATCACCAATTACATAATTGGGGGGCTCAGAGTTAAGGTGCCACCATTTACAGCACTTGCTGCATTTCAATGGATTTGTTGAATTAAACTGTTTCAATTCAAGTGTCTCTTAATAATTTGATATGCAGGTTTAACACATTTATCCAGTTCAAAAGTCTTGGATATGCCCAGTTTGTGCGTTCCAAAATTTTAAAATGTCATCATTATATTCTGTGAACAATCTGATGGCAAAAAACGGATTTGGTCAGTCAAAATTAAAAGCTCTTCAAATTTGGCCATGTATAAATTAGGCAAATATGGGGCAAGATCTGCCACCCTGGCTGCCACTTATATTTGTAAACAGAAAGGGCCCTGAGTCACCAAGTTGTTTTAATACAAAAGAACACAAAAAAAGATTTAGAAAGACTGCTCCGTGACCAGACGGAGCAGACTTTCTAAATCGAACTGTCTCGCCCCTTCCTGACAGCCACGCCAGGACATGGAAGTGCGGTCGATTGCAACCAGGTAAGTTTGTGTTTGTCGATGTGTTGTATGTTTGTTTATGTTTCGGTTGGGGGAATCTTGGGAGGGGAGGAGGTTGGGTGGGGCTGAGGGAGGGGTGATCAGGTGGTGAAACCCTGCACTTTTTGTGTTATCATGCCAGAGAGGGAGGTAGGGGGCTAGGGGTCAGGGTGGTGGGGGTGGCTGTGGGGGGTGGGGTCAGCGGGGGCAAGGGAATTGTGTTTTTTCGGTTTTTGTAGGCCACCTAAAATCTGCTGAAAGCAATCAGTCTATGTTAGGCGACCTGCAAAAGGCAAAATTATGACAGAACCATAGAAAGAGCTTTTAAAGTGGAAATAGTTCTTGCTCAAGGCGATTGCCAACACATCTATAATACATTCAGACTGTATAATATGTGATGCTGCTCTTCTTGGTCTAAACAATCTTTTATTACTCCTCGTGCATCCCTGTGGGATGTTGGAATAGAAGGATTCTATAGCCAAAGTGACAAGTAACTCAGTCCGTGAATGGAACAGTTTACCTTCAATCTCATTGATGATTCTCTTGAGTCCAGCAAGAAGATCAGAGTCTCACAGGCGGTCTATCCCACTTTCGCTGACCTACACTAACACCAAATTTGTTTATGGCAAAGTCGTTTGCACTTTTTGTGGCAAAATGCAGATGGTAAGTAGCGGTAAGGTATATAGGGGTGGGAGGTGGGCATAGTAAGGTGTGTCCAGGGGGATCCCGGCATTTGGCCACAAAATAGTGCAAAAAATGGTCAAACGTGTAGGTCAGTGAAAAATGTGTGGAAGAACTTGATAGAACATCACAGGCTTGTGGTTTTAGAAAACAAATGAATGAATTTGTCCAATAGTTAAAAAATCGTGCCACAGAGCAAAACAATTGGTCGACCCGGTGGATTAGGGAAATCCTTATGTACTTTGGGTTGAATATAAAATACTGGGATTCTGGAATTTTGTGGGGCTGCCATTAAGGGGGCAATAGTGTTCAGTATTATTGAGAATTCTCACCACTTTTGCATCGTATTTTGCAGCGTCTAAGATGACAATCCCACTACCTTTTTCAATGCCCTTGATGACTTTATTTTGGTCACTAGATAATGGGCCTCATTATGAGTCTTGCGGCAGCCGTGCCGGAGTCATTTTTTTCCAGCGCTCGACAATGGGAACCTACCGGGGTATTACAGCCCCGGCGGTCCCGGTAATTCCCTATTGCTGGGCGCTGGAAAATATTACTCCCCATACCCATTCGAGTCCCACTGGACTCAATAGGAATGGGGAGGACAGATGCACCGGCACCATTCGTCAAGGTCTGCGAGCAGGTGCCGTTCCTGCCGCCAGGTCAGACCTGACAGGTGGAAAGGCACCCACTCGCAGAGCTCGGAGTGTGCCGGTCCAGTAACAATGATGCCGGTAGCTTACCGGCACTGATGTTACCAGACCAGCACACTCGTAATGAGGCTCAATGATTTGATGATATTATGTCCTTGTTGACTGAAATTAAAATGCAAGGGTTTCTGGTTGTTCTCATATATCTGTTAAAATCCTTTTTATGATTGCTTTTTCAAATGTCAGTACCTCCTTTGAGACCATATTGTTAGATGGCCCAAATTTCAACTTGAGTAGAAAAGGGGTATGTTCCTTATTTTGTTCATCTGCTATATCATTGAAGTTCGTTCTCATTGAGGGTTCTTGAAGAGATGTTATATGTAGGAGGCGGTTCCCTTACCTGCACCCAGTGTGCCACAGTAAAGCCAAAAGATTATGGACATGGCCTGTTGACACGTTTCAAATGTTTGATTAGGACAAAATAAGGGAGTTTGTGCTGTTTTTTAAGAAATTCTGAAAAGGAATATTTCATTCACACCCCTTTTGTTTTCACAAGATTTCTCTTACAGAATTGACCCACAAAGAAATCTCATGGGAACATTATTGAGGTTTTCGGCTCTGGCAAGAATACTTATTGTGAGAAATCTCCAATGACAACATCACATCCACTCCAATTTTTTACCGATATCTTACTGATTCTTATGAAAAGACCAAAACATCACACAATTATAACATCTTCCCAAGCCCCCTCTCAAACTTTAAATATGCACACATCCTTCATGTTTTGTCTTGCAATATCTACCCTGAAGGCAAAGTGCTCCAGCCCTCTCTGGTATTGCCATTTTTAACAACATTTATTCCCATGATGCATACCACATGCACACAATATTTTCATGGTTTTGCAAAGACCATCAACAAATGAAACAAAATGGAATTCCTAGAATCCCAAAATCTCAAACTCACCAATTGGCTTCTGTTTCACCCTTGCATCATCCACTGTGAAGGCAAACATTCCCTTAACCTCACCCTAATATCATTTTAAGTGCATTTCTTTTGTTGTCTTCATAGAAATGCTCATGGAAATTCTCGCAGGAATGCCTTACAAGGATGCAAAAATAAAATGGTGGCTTTTCTGAAAATCCTGACTTGCTGTACTACAAAAAAGATGTTGGTGCTGGGGCAACCCCATTCTCAAATTTTAAAAACAAGAACCACCAGAAGTCACATCTGAACCAACTTCTTGTGAACTTAAAGCAAATCCGTCCAGTGGTTCATGCTGAGAACATGTTTAATGATTGCACATTTTCACCTATGGAAATTCCATTCCAATGGTGAGAAACGCTCATTGTATTCAATGCCTTATCATTTTTTTAAAAATTGCACCAATTTGCAACAAACCTTCCAAAAATGGGTAGCCTGGGTCACAAATACATCACACAAATCTAAAGTTATTAGCGATAACATTTTTACCATGTCCATGCTAGTTAGGTTTCTCCTTACCTTGATTTTATGACGGTCAACCTATACACCCATATGTATACATATGAATAATACAATGTACTTTTTATTTCTTGAAATCAAATCATTAACACATAGATGCATCTAGATCCTGAAAATGATGTGTTCAAGTATTGCTGCTGGGCCACTAATCAAAGTGTGTAATCCTAGGTAACCAATTTAATGAGGCTATGTCATACCTTTAAAAATTGCCAGTCATTCGAATGGTTTACCGTGTGCAATTTCATGAATCAAAACATTAGTGGCCATTCCTATATTGCACACCACACAGTAATGTGTCTTCATCTCGCCCATGAGACCACCACTTATTTTAAATTGTGTTCAATAAAAAAGCATTGCAAATAATACAGCCTATACTCGCATGCCACATGCACACATAAATAGCTGTATTTGAAACATTTAGATTGAATTACTTGCAATGTATGTTGTTCTTCTAGTCGCATTTTGACATTTTATTCTTACCTTGACATTAGAGTGCTCCCAATTTTGGCATATAATTGAACTCTGGTACACAGTTGTAAAGTGATTTGCTAAATATTGCACAATATGATGAAGCAGAAAAGTTAGGTTTAGATGTCAGGTCTCCTGACACCACAGTCACTAGCTATTAATCACTAGATCCCAAGACGTCGAGGGTTACTGGTCTCTAAAGAAAACAGTATGTTTCCCAAACAGCGAGCACCACTGAAGGCCATACGGGTTCAGACAGTGGTTTACCCCTAACACGTCGGGTGGGACTGTCTATGATCCAGGGCAAAGGTGGGACACAATTCCACCATGCCCTTGCCAGTGCAAGGGCCCAGTTCACCTAATTTGCCAGTTCTGCTGCCTCCGTGGGGAGACAGTGACCATAGAGTAGAGTACTGCAATCTTCCTGGATCAGAATACAAAACATAGGATGTAATTTCCTGGTGTTTAATGACAACACCTGTCATTTGCTCCAATACATGGCGTATGATGTGAGAGCTGGCGTTTGAGGAAAATACCTTGAATACAACGCAAGTACCCAGCATTAGTAAAAGTATTTGCCATATGAGTCAAGTGTCTGACCATTTAATGGCACTTTATTTATATATGTATTGTGTTATGTTTTATCAACAAACCTTTCACAATATAGTACACACAGGCAACGTCACATAATAATAATCACATTTAAATGTCCAAAACCTTCTTTCCCCATTAAAAAAGGAAAACATACCATATTGAACGATTTCATAATCATCAAGACATAATGAAAACCGTTAAAATAATATGCTTTCTAAAATATTCTTGCTGTTAATTTGCTATCTCCAAGAAAAATAAAAATAAAATCATTTCATGAACAAATACAGCAGCATTATTATAAAGTAAACAGTGCGAAATCGAGAAAGCAACGGATTAAAAAATCATTCTTGGCGTACTACCTGAGAGACACATCTATAAAAGGAAGTTGCAACATTTCATATCATAAAAGGGTGCAGCAGCATCGTCAAAAGTACAAGATGGCAGGTGCGAAGAGTAACTGCTTTAAAACAACATCTTTCATAGAAATAGTACCCGAGATGCTAAAGGTGCTAGATGCCTATTGGCAACTATTACATTTCCTCTAAAGGGATAGTTTATAACACACCAAACAGACGGAGCTGTGTGGCGATCAAGATCAGATAGCCTTGAAGATTAAATTAACATCTCAATACGGCTACAGACATGTCCCCTGGATTTGTGAACAAACGATGCCACATACACTCCCATGTCCACATTCCAAATGTTATCCAGTATCTGTCAAATGCTTCTGCACGAATTGCCACTTCAGCCCTGCATGAGATCATCAAATGTTTCAACGTCTCAATATCAGAATGGCAGAAACTGCATATTTGCTCCTTCCTAGCAATTCCCGCTCTCGCTCCCATAACATCATTGGTCGGATAAAGATTAAGTTTAGCTCTTAACAGCACAGTTCTACAAAATTTTGAAATGTGTCCTTGCAAATATGGTTGTAGGGCCTTAACATTTTTTACATCTCTATAAAAAGTGATCAGAGACTTTATAAGTCGCCAACACATTTCTATTAGCAATCCAATCATGTTCTAAGAGTTTTTTCATTTTCTTTATCCTGGAATGATTGCATAAGAGCACTGCCTCATTAGAATGCATTTTGGTGAGTATACATTGACACAAGCCTACCCATTTACTCAATACCTTACACAAGCTATTACTCCACAGATCATCGAGGATGACAAATGAAGTATTCTCTGACGGTACCAGAATCGATCTCTCTAACTGTAATCATCACCAATCAATGCGTGCCTGTATGGAGATTAACCCCAATTCATGGCAAATCGCCACCATAGGTGTACTCAAAGAAAGGTCCAAAATGTCTTCCAGAATCTCTATTCTGACTTTACCCAGTCTCAACCTTCCTCTAATGTCTCTGCACTGTGGATCAACCTTGGAATAATCTTCTGATTACACATAGAAACCACAGGAGTCAGTGAGAAATGCCCATACCGCCTATCAAGTCATCGCAGCTGAGCTGCGGCACTTGCTGTACTAGCTTTATTTTGGGCATGGCATTCTTGATGGCACTCATTAATACCAAATTGAACACCCAGATATTTAAAGTGATTCACAACACCCAGTTTCTGATTTCCAACTGACCAATTAAAGGATTTTCTCCTTAGGTTATTTTTCAAGGGATTCATAACCGGGACTTTAGACTTGATCCAAAGTTTGGATCTAATTACACAATGAAAGGCCTTACTTATATCCAAGAAGACAAAGCATAAATGTTGATTTGCCTCCCTGGACTGATTTGTAAATATACCCAACACGAGAAAATGTAAGGCGATGTTAGAACCTTTTTTAAACCCATATTGTTTGCAGTCTAAACATTTTGATTGCCTTGCCCAAGTATTAAGAGCTCTCAAGATGAATGTAGATAAGATTTTATAGGCTACATCCAGGCGCGATATCGGCCGATAGTTGAAAGGGTTCCACTGTTTACCTGATTTAAAGATAACGACCAATGTTGTATCCTTCCATGAGCTTGTAAAAGTGCGATATCTCATGATGTTGTTGTATATTTCCAGTAAAACTTTTGCCCAAAGCAATGCATCAGATTTGAACGTCATGTTCGAAAGACCGTCCAGTCCAGGGGCATTTGAGGTTCATGCTTTAAAAATTGCACATCGGATATCATGTAAGTCAATATCAAGGCTATACCAGGAAGGTGAATCATTATGCATTCCAGAAACTAACCAATCACCATCAGAGTTTTAAAAAAAAACTGTGATAAAGGGGTCTTAAAGTGTTCCTCCAACACAGAACCCCCTATTGGTCACACTTGCATAGCAGTTTGTTGGTCAACTGATTTTAATAGTGACCAAAAACTTCAACATCACTAGATTGGAGGCTATGAAGTGTTAATTAGGCATCATTCTGATACATAATATATTGATAACTTTTCACCCAATTGGTATATGCTTGCCTCAATTTTTTAACCATGGGAATGGGGGTCCGGCCTTGCTTCCAGAGTAAACATACCTTAGCTCGAAGTTCTCTTTTTTCATGTAACACCCTAAGATCAGATATATGGGAGTGACTCTGTGTTATGGAACTCTTAATGAGCTTTCTTGTTGATGCCAGGCACTTTAACACATTCTGAAGCAGCGACATAAAATCAGATGGCACCATCTCAACAACATTTCCTTTGTCATATTGCTTATCAACCCTAGAGTTACATTTCAAAGATATAGAGATAACCTCCATACCATGGCATGGTCTGTTGCCCTAAATTCCAAACATATATTTCAATCTTTCTAATGTCACTTATAGAGTTCATGGCCAATGTCAAAGCAACCTGGCAATGATCACTACATTCTTGAGATGTGACCTTACAATCTATGCAACTTGGGAAAAGGTCATGAGAGAGGAATATATAATCTAAAGTTGCAACGGAACTTTGTCTTGGACATTGTGCCAGTATGTCACCTATTTGATTCCCATTTAAAATTCTCATACCCCACCCGTCATGAGTGCTTCTAATAATGTGCCTTCTCTCGCAGTCACTGAAGCCGTTCTTCCCAATGTTATGTCATAATGATGTTCATCGAGGCACTCGCTGTTGAGATGCCCCAGCAGTATAACCCCCAAACCCATCTCTGGTACTTATGTCTCCAAAATATCTGAAATACTCTTTAGGAAATGCGAAGTGTAATCATTGCAGGATTGAAATAGACATTTAAAAGCATACATTCTCTGGATGTCCTCCTGTTGGAATCACACCAGTTAAGTCTAACACCCAGAATATGACTACATCCTGTATCTAGATGTGTCATAAAGATGCCCCTTGTAAGGTGCACTGCACACAGAGACCCCCGTAAGGGCACCCTCTAGCATCTCTACCCACTGGCAAAGCACATATCAAAATCCCATCCAGAATTGAGATATCAGTGAGCCATGTTTCTTGTAGATATATTATGTCCACAGTTAACTATAGGTCATACTCTGAAGCCAAATGCTTGTACCCATAGGTGTTCCACAAAACCAGGGTTATTTATTCATTTCACATATTTATTAGCATCAAGTCACCTTTTGTATGCAATGCACTCAAAATCTGGGCCCATTCATAGGTCACTGTACAATTCCCTAATATACAATTTGTACCCTCATGTCCACTTGTTGGAGCTGTATTTACTGTAAAAACCAAGGGATCGCACAACATAGGCAGATGGTTTGCAGACAATAAATCCACAACTGGAAGTGAATTAAGAGGAACTACATTATCAGTTATTAAATAACCAAGCTTCTTTCAAACTTGAAGATTCTTTCACGACCATGTCCTTTTCCATCTCAGAATAAAAATCCAGCCTAACCAGATCTACTCTGGCATTATCAATAAATTCTATCCAGGCTAAATAATTAGATGTTATACATTCAAGACTTGGTAATTCCCCCGAAAAAGTCAGCACATATCATCTGTTCAAAGAAAAGGGTCCTCTCACAGCAAACATAGGTTCCAGATTAATTGGTGCCCCAACCCACCCCCAAGCTTAAAACATCTCATCCCACCACAACACCACCTCTTTGGTTAAGAAAGTCTCACCTACAAGCCCGCAGAAGGACGGCAGTCATCATAAATGCCAGGCACCAGGTGCGTTCTGCTAAACTCAACTTCAAGAACACCAAACACTCCAAGTAATTCCGTAAAATCAATCTCCAATACTCCCGCACAGAGGCTCAGACGCACCAGAATGCACTGGGAATAGTCATAAATTCAATTAGACCCAAAACTCATCAGGCAACCTCAACAGCAAAAACACCTAATACACCTTGTAAGGCCTCCCTGGAAAAAAGGCCTTCATTCCCACGTGATGCCCCATCCTTAATAAAGATCATACTCTTTGCAAGGCCATGTTGACTGCAACCCCACGTGATCCCCCACTTGTGAAAATGCCTGATACACTGTGTGATGTCCTGCTGCCTGCAACCGCTTGTAATGCCCCACTTGTCAAAATGCCTGTTAAACTATGTGATGTTATGCTGCCTGCAGCCTCTTGTGATGCCCCACTTGTGAAAATGCCTGCCACACTTTGTGATGCCATGGTGCCTTCAATACCATGCGATGCCCCACTTCTGAAAAAGTCTGACACAGTGTGATGCCCCGCTCATAAGGTTACAGATAGCCCCAATGTTGCCTGACTCATTATGTGATGCACCCACAGCATCACATAGCAACCCCACACAGAGACCAGCAACCAAGCATATAACCATACCTAAACTCACCACACCCCTGTACCCCTTAAAGTGAGCTCTAGTCAATGCCATATCCCTTGCTGCACACACACTGAACATTGCAGACCTCATCATCACACAAATGCTGGTCCTACTCAGAATATCAGAAACTTGGCTACACACAGCAGCAGGCCCTGGCTTAACCATGGCCATCCCTTCCAGCTACAGTATTTTCAGAAAGTAGCCCTGATTGCCAAGGATTCACTAACCATCAGAGAAATTAACAGTTGCACTCACACCTCGAGTAAAGGACTTTCCCACAAAATCACACTCTTGCACACCTCAACACTAAATACTCACATAATATAGAGAGCACTCGGTCCTATATCCATCTTTGAAGCCGACATCCTACAACTCCTAGCCTCAAACACCAAGCCCTCCTCACAAATTCTTCTCCTAGGCGACAAACCTAGGATTCAATGACACCAATGACAGCACCACCCTCTCCTTGACCAATGCACTAACTACACTGGGATTCTCCCAATGCATCCTCAGCCCCACCCATGCAAAGTGCCGGGTCCTCGACTGGATCATAGAAATGTGCTGTCCCCTCACCATCACCGCTAATGAATATTACCCTTGGTCTGATCACAACACAAAATTGTTCACTCTACCAACCCAAAAAGAACCCCCCCAACACCGGCCAGCTCGAGCTCCCTAGCATTTCGCGCAACTCAGAAAACATCAGACCAACACAGTTCTTTCCCCTACTACCTGAAATCACCACCCACCAAACAACCATAGCAGACAATCCAACTGCCCAGGCTGACATTTACAATCCAACCATAGCAAAAGCCATAATCACAATGGCACCAGTTGCTGAACAGAGAAACCCAGCCCCTCTCCCACCACAACTTTTGGATCAGTCCATACCTGAAAAGCAAGTGACAAAAAAAAATGAGAAGCTGAAACCACATGGAAAAACGAACCCTCTGACACAAACAAGAGTAACTTCCTATTAATAGCCAAAACATATAAAAATCTACACCTTCTAGTAAAAAAGCACATACAATGAAATAATTATCAACTCCAGTTCTTTGCTATTCTATGTGAACTGGAAACACCTTCCATTTCCAAAGACAGCTGCAGCAAAGACGGAGCCTGGTGTGTTAGCATCCAGAAAGCACTTCTTGGCAAACTGGACTCCCTCCAAAAAAAGATTCAACAAAAAGTAAACTCCCTTACCCCAAACACTCTTGACAATCCAACACCACCTCCCACCGCACCCCTGACTTTCCACTTTTAGCCAGTCAAACCTCCAGAAACCCTGAGTGTCATCCAAATCCTGAAACCCACTAGATGCCAAGGTGATATCTGCGCTGCTTCCGTAATCAAAGACTGAGCCACAGAAGTGGAACATTTTATCAGTACCCTGATCAACGCCTCCTTCACCTCTGGTGAAGTCCCCACCAGTCTCAAAGACGCATGGGTTCTTCCCCTGTTGAAGAAACCTTTCCTTGATCCAGACGTCCCCACAAACTGCTACCCAATCCCCACAGTCGCATTCCTACTCAAAACATTGGGTAGAGTAGCCTACCACCAAATCCAATCCACTTCCTTAGCCTAAGACAATCAGGATTTAGACCAGGACATGGCACAGAATCAGCTCTCCTGGATCTAAAAAACCACATGGACAAAGCCAAAGACTCTGGCAGAGTCCCACTCCTAATCCTACTTGACCTATCGGCAGCCTTCGACCAAGTACAGCATTCTCTGTCAGCACCTTGCTTCAGCTGCACACTTTTCAAACAGGCCACCACCTGGAGCTCATCCTTCTTGTCAAATAGATCCCTCAGATTTTTCTCTAACATAGCCTCCGCCCCACCCACTCCCATTGCCTGAAGAGTCTCACAAGGCTCCTGTGTCTCTCCTACATTAAACAATATGTTCACGAAACCACTATTCAACATCCTAGACAAACTAAGAATTTCCTACACAAATTACGCAGACGACACACAAATATTCGTACCCATCTCAGGCAACTACACCACTGACGTCATGACCCTAAACTACATCTTTCACACAATCCAAGCATGCATGGCTAGCAACATGTTCTTCCTAAACGATGAGAAAAGATTCTCCTGATAGGCTCACAGACTGCCCTCAACAAACTAGATGACAACTACAAAGCCTTCACCATTGAAGGTACTGCCATAGCTGTCTCAAATTTCATAAAAATACTGGGGTTATAACGGGACGCCACACGGTCACTGAACAGATAGGTCAGGCTTATCGCCTCATCAGCAACCCAGACGACTAAACTCATATATGCCTCAAGACTATTCCTATCCCAAGACAGCTGCCTCACAATTGCAAGAGCCCTCATTGGCTCCAGACTGGACTATTGTAATGCGCTCTTTGCAGGGACCTCCACACGCAATATTAACACACTCCAGGTAATTCAAAACAATGCCCTCAGCGTCGCACTCAACATTCCAAAACGTGAACACATCTCTGTGGGCAGGTTAAAGGCCCACTACCTACCCATCAGACAACACATCCTCTGTAAAACATTAGTCATCACACACAAATGCTTAACCAATAAAGCCCCCAGATTCCTCTCTCAAACATTACACAAAAAAACAATCTGCTAGACCAACCAGGACCATCCTCTCCAACCGCCTAACTATCCAGCCCTACAAACCGAAAAGACATGGTGGCCTCAGCTTCCCTGCTCTCACAGCAGAACAGTGGAACAATCTCCCACACAAACTGAGATCAGAACCCTCACGTGGGGCCTTTCACATACAGCTCAAACCACCACTGTTCACTCAGGACGCTGAATGAGACCTCGGATACAGCTCCTTTTCCACATCACTGCAACACCTGTACCTCCCCCTCTATCACACTACACATTCTCACCCCAGAGCCACCTGTCTCTTTGCATGCAGTGCTCTTTACAGCTCTGATTTATGTTACTGCATTCCTGTAATTACTGTCTCCATGTAACTCTCTCTATACATGCTATCCATGTAACCATGTAACTCTCCTGTATCCATGTAACTTTCTATGCATGCTATCCATGTAACCTGTGCCCTGATGCCTCAGGGTTTGGCATGCATTACAAATGTTAAATAAATAAATTAAATAAATATATAGTAAAATATCCTCCTTCTGACCCTCAGCACGTTATAAACTGTGATTCCCAGTCCCTGAGGGCACATCCTCAATTCGTGGCAGTGAAGACTGATTATTCCTTTTCAATTCCTGTTGAACTGGCTCCTTCAGCAAATCGGTAGGTCTCTTCTCCAACTGAGCAGTCAATTTCTTTCTTCTATCTTCCAAAGAAAGGAACATCATTAACCAGGGCACACGACTGTTGGGAACCTGATCTAAACGATGCTGACAAGGATGTGAGGGGCATAGTTTTTGTCCTCAGCCCCACTCCATCCACAGCCTTTATAACTTCAGTTGCTGTTTGATCATTTTCTATATGCTTCAGTATGGAATCTAAATCATCTTCTTATGTATTAATCTCAAATGGGCTTTAAAACATGTGTAATCAGACCATTTGCAGCCTTTTTATTGTTTCTATTTTTATTTGGGTGGTTTAGTGGTGACTCTTGATCAAGGCCCAATGACTTATACTGTACTAGAGGAAGAGTCTTTTCACAGGCATCTTTTAGTTTTGGGGGCACATCCCCAAAGGTTCTACTTCATGTTCCTCCATCAGGGAACCCATTACAAATTCCAGGTTGTGTAGAAACCTCCCTGTTGTGGCATATTTTTCACACTCTTTGACTTCTTTTTCATTTTCTGTGGTTGATGGGATGAGTTCTCAGGAAAATCTTCCAAGTCAAGAGGCACCCCTTTAGCATGATGTTTTTGAACAACAGCAATCAGCATGGGACCCTCAATGCATTGCTCTTCCATCGTTTCTTGTCTTTCTTTCAGCCCCATGGCGGGAGGGATATTATTGATTACCACCAGTGGACTTATCATGAGGTCAGGATTTAATGGCACTTTCTACCAAGGTCTACAATATGTTCGAGAACATGGACTTTGATGGCAGCAGCTGACATACAATACAGATTCCTGGGCAGTAGATGGGAATACCTGGCAAGCAATGTGCGTGTCTTCCATATAATGTATGAATCTGGGCGTTTTATATGAATGCATGGATTTCATCACAATACCTGGCATCTGATTTCAGTGCTTGGCTTTTTTATGGCAATATGATGAGAGTGGCTACCATTTTGCTGGCAATTCCCTGCAACTTAGAATTCGCTAGGCATTTTGTGAACATATCTGACATACAATATAAGTACCTGGTGCTGCTGGCAATCACTTTTATATGTTTTGAGTAGCTGCTAATGTGATGGTAACATTCGTCATATAATGTGTGAATATTGCATTTGAGGGTAATACTAGGCATGTGACAAGAGTACAAGGATTTGATAGCACTGCATACAATGGGATGCACATACCTTGGATTGTGATGGAATACCTGGCATGTGAGTACCCAGAGTCTAGAAGAATATTGTGCATGTGATATCAGTACCTTGGCATTCAATGGAAACACCTGACACGCCAAAAGGAATGCCACTGTACAGAAATAAATTATTTTGCTTTGCCAATTACTATTTATACGTGAAGATCACATATTGCTTAACAGAAAAGTAAATATCTTGTGCTGTTTTACAGGATTCATTGCACTTATTTCAGACTAGCAAATAGGCATCTACTTCACATGGGTTCTGTAGACAGACATGATAACACTGTCATCAATTGTTGACAATCACGGAGCAGACGTGGAGGGGAGGTGAGAATTGGTGTGCTGTAGCATAATATGACCTTCTGTGCGCTCTCCCCACTTGTCTCACCCTGGCACGGTGCAGTATGTTGCAGTGCATTGTAGTGTTAATATCCCAGAAAACATGTGTGTCCTTGGGCCTTGAAATGTGTTTTTTGTGGACCCTCAGGGACCTTCAGGTTTTTCCTGGTGTTGAGATTTGTCCGGTCCTTCTATGACCACGTTGGTGTTTTGCTTGTTGTGGTGCAAATAACTCAGAGACAGTGCTTCCTAGGGCCTTAAACATGGTTTTCAACCACAAAGTTTCTGTTCCTCGCATCCAGGAGCTTGAAATGAGCTTTGTCTTGTCTTCTAAGACCACCATGATGTTTTGCCACTTCCAGGTAACCATCTCATGTGGCTGAAATCCGGGGAATGGGCTGGGGTGTCCACATGTAATGTAGCCAGTGACATCTGGAGCGTCCTAACAGGTAACTGTGCAAAATGTGGTGCAGATTGGTGTAACAGTGTGGAATTGTATGAGGAACAAACACACAAACAGAATTCCGTAAAAGTGCTCGTCCTATGGAAACAGCAAATTAACCATAACTACACAGAACAAAATGTGGTGCAGATTGGTGTAACGGTGTGGAATTGTATGAGGAACAAACACACAAACAGAATTCCGTAAAAGTGCTCGTCCTATGGAAACAGCAAATTAACCATAACTACACAGCCACTACCGTGGCTGTATAATATTAATATATATATTAATATTACACAGCTACACAGCCACTACCGTGGCTGTGTAGTTATGGTTAAATTGCTGTTTCCATAGGACGAGCACTTTTTGGGCTGTGGCTGTGTAATATTAATATATATATATATTCAGTGAAAAAAACTTTGTTAAAGGGACGTTATGGTTAAGTTGCGCTACTAAAAACCTATGAAATTCAGTGAAAAAACTTTGTTAAAGGGACGTTATGGTTCCAAGTAAAACCGAAAAACCCTTGAAATTCGCCAGTTATGGTAAGCTAAGCAAACATAACTCGCGCCACCACCGTGCACGTGCATTTGTGATGTCATCTTTGATGTCCTGGGTGTTAGTCTTAGCAGTGCACGGTGGTGGCGCGAGTTATGGTTGCTTATCTTACCATAACTGGCGAATTTGAAGGGTTTTTCGGTTTTACTTGGAACCATAACGTCCCTTTAACAAAGTTTTTTCACTGAATTTCATAGGTTTTTAGTAGCGCAACTTAACCATAACGTCCCTTTAACAAAGTTTTTTTCACTGAATTTCATAGGTTTTTAGTAGCGCAACTTAACCATAATGTCCCTTTAACAAAGTTTTTTCACTGAATTTCATAGTTTTTTAGTAGCACAACTTAACAATAATGACTTTGACTTTATATACATGTCATATGGAACTGACTTGATCTCTTCTTATGAACTTGATGTCCGCGAACTTATTTAATGTTCGCGGACATGTTCGGAGAAATGTACTACTACCTAAAAACTGTGGGGGAAGGGTGGTGGGGTATGTTTGATTGTTATATCATAGTATAGGAACATTTAACAAATTCAAAAAGCAGCACACAAACACATTATATATAGTAATACATAAGAAATGTAACCCATGTATGTAACACACTAACCATTCATTTAAATACAATACGTTCTGAAATGGAATATACCAGAAGAAGATAAATTGGCTTCCAACATAATTACCTCACAGACACAACAGATCTGAGAACAAGACCAGACCCACTGAATACATAGGACTTATTTTACCAGAAATAGTAAGTGTACTTCATTTTACTCATATATTTATAAACTTTCTGTATTAGATTAAAAAATATATTATCTTTTTTGTTTTCTTTCTCACAGAAATGTCTAGTACTCTGGAATGGCTAGAGGACAATTTCCCACATGAAGAAATGTCACAAGATAGTGAAACTAATGGTAAACACTTTATAATATAAACCATGTATTTATTATTTTTTTTATATACATTTAACATATATATTATTTTTTTGTACAGAGCATACCAAAATAGAAAAAACTTCAGAAAACCCTGTTATGGATAACAGTCTTCACAACATAGAAGAAAAAATGGATGTATTGTTGGCTAATTTTAATAATTTAAAAACTTTTGTAGAAAATCATTTCAAACCAAAAACCTCGTACCATTGCCCCACATGTACTTGTCCCTCCTCACCATATCCCAGTCAATTATCCCCAAACCCTCTCCATAATCCAAAACGTTTTGATGAGACTTCCATCCCTTCTTCACCTAATACCAATCATGTTGAAACCCCAAATTCTCCTGTTTTTGTTTCTGTTTCTGCCTCACCTTCTCTGTCATAAATTATTACTATATGTTAAATAAAGTTTAATTTTTACATTATATTGTGAATAGTTTCCGTTTTTTTTTAAAAAAAACAATAAAAGTGTCCGCGGACAGTGCGAGTGTTCTGAAATGTTCGTACATGAACGAAAATGGAGGTGTCCTGAAGATGACCACACCTGTTCGTACTGTTCACTAGCAAGTTGAAACTGTTCTAAGAACACACGTGGTGTCCTGAAATGTTCGTAAAGAAACAAAAATTAAAGTGTTCTAAAGAACACTATATCTGTCCGTAATGTTCGCTATCAACTTAAAACTGTCCTAAGAACACAATTGGTGTCCTGAAATGTTCGTAAATAAACGAAAATGATGTGTCCTGAACAACAGTACAACTGTTCGTAGTGTTCGCTAGCAACATGAAACTGTACTAAGAACACACGCGGTGTCCTGAATTGTTCGTAAACAAACAAAAATTAAAGTGTCCTAAAGAACACTATACCTGTCCGGTACTGTTCGCTAGCAAGTTCAAACTGTTCTAAGAACGCTATTGGTGTCCTGAAATGTTCGTACGTAAACGAAAATGGAGGTGTCCTGAAGAACACTATACCTGTTCGTAGTGTTCGCTACCCAATTGAAACTGTTCTAAGAATACAATTGGTGTCCTGAAATGTTCGTACATAAACAAAATTACACGTGTCCTAAAGAACACTATATCTGTCCTTAGTGTTCGCTACCAAGTTTAAACTGTTCTAAGAACAGACGCGGTGTCCTGAAATGTTCGTTTCACGTGTGAGACACTTTTAATTACTTCAGAACCCGAACAGTGTCCGTAGGACATCAATGCGCATGCGCTAACCAATCTCCGTGCACTTGGTGTCCTGCGGACAGGCGCTTCCTTCGCGGACTAGTTCGCAAACGGATCATATGACCGCGCCCACGCTCATCGTGTGTCCTGAAATGCGGACACTGTTCGTGTCCCTGAACAATTTAAAAGTATATTTTCAGTTAGTCCATAATATTTTTCAATAAAATCTCACCATGGCACAAGTCCCACATAGCAATCTTGAGTTTCTATATACCTTTTGAAACTTTCCGATCCTTTTTTTGTGTTCGATCTGTTCGCGGACAGTGCGCATGCCCGCAGACCGCGCACAAGCACCCCTATAAAAGACCACGCCCTAGAGCTTATTCCCATTGTGTTTCTGGCTATTCTTCAGAACACAGTGATTTTTGCTGCCACCTGCAGACTACACCATCATCGAGATGGCATCCTTGGCTGCTGAACTGCCACTTGGTGCTGCACCTGCTTCAGCACCACCCCCACCCCCTCCACCACCACCACCTCCCCAAGGGCCTGAATAGGGGAACAGGAGTGACGATGCGGAAGGAGGAAGAAGAGGATGATGAGAATGAGGTAGAGGAAAACCCTACTACCCGCACTAGGCGTGAGTCTTGGGTGTGGCGGTTATTTACCATTCATGGTAATGTTCCTAAGGCTCGTGCGAACCGTGTTACCTGCAATGAGTGCAAAATGATACTCAGTCGCGGGAAGCACGGTAAGTACAGCTTTGGGTCCACTACTATGAAGCGACAACTGAGGTAATTTCACTCTGGGGCTATTCGCAGGGTTGTAGCTTGCGAAGAACGTAGCAGGTTGATTTCCTCTACTTCATCCTCTGTTTCTGATCCTTTCACCACAAGGACCACCTCTGTGGGACAGCGTCTTCCTCAAGCTGCCTCACAGGCCATACAGAATGCTGATGACCCTTACTTTTCGAGGGTCACAGTTGTATGTATGTACTGTGACACAGTACTATGCAGGGGGGAGCGACTTCGGAGTGCTTTTGAGACTATCGTCTCAGAGCACGAGAAGACCTGCTCACTACCCAAATAAAACCCACTCTACATTTTCCTCTCTCAGCTCGCCCTTTCTTATCCCTGTGGTTGGTGTCCCCCCTTTACCCTCCTTTACCCTCCTCTCCTAGTGTGTCGTGTCTGAAAAACCAACAAAAATTCAAAATTACAAAAATAAAAAAAAAATAAGGCTCTTTTCAGAGCCGCCTTTCCCAGTTAAAAAATAGAAGTGAAAATAAATGAAGCAGGGCTCTTTGTATTTTTTAGAAGTCCGCAGACAGTTTGCGAACATTAACAAAATTGGGTTGCTACTCCATCACAAACATTGTAATTTTCTCTGGAAAGAAGTGGTGGCTCTGAAAAGAGCCTTTGGGTGGTGTTTGTAAGTCAAAAATTGTAAATGCTTAACATCTACTTTAAAATCGTTGTTGTAATTCCAAAAAAGGTTGCAATGCATTTTGTACATTTCTCAGAAAAATCTGATTGCCAGCATTAGTAAGATGGACTCCATCTCTGCGAAAAATGTATGTACTACAAAACATAATATTTTCATTGTGAAAAGAAGACATGCCAAAATCTCTTAGAAAGGCACAAACATCCTTATTAACATTGCGCCTTGCTTTTTCCATTTGTGGACCAATTGAAGAAGAAAGAAGCCACATTTGTCTCTGCGCAATCCGTGAAAATATCACTTGAGAATTAGGAAACATGTCCATAACCTTCCTAAGTCCTTCTTTCATAGCAAAATGCAAAAAAAATCCAGTCACATGTCCTAAACTGTTCCCTCCACAATGAATTACAATTATGTCTGGATGTTGCTCTGTCTCCAAAGTAGCACAGAGAGGTAGCAAGTCCAACCACTTCATTCCACGTACTCCATGCCAGTGTACTTCCACATGTGGGAATCCAAGATCTACAGCTACTCCACAGCTTTCTGCATGCACCTTCAACCAATATATCCACGAATCTCCTAAAATCCAAACAATCTGTTTTCTGAAACACACAGCCATAGCTATCTTTTGTTCTCTCAGCAAAAAGAGTATCTGAGAAAATCTCTCCTGGCACAACACACCCACCAAACTTTCCTGACCAATCCCTTTCAGTGCTTATTCTCATTTGCATGACTTCTGAACCCAAAAATCCCTGGATGTAACTCCCGATGTCCGCGAACTACCGCCATGTCCGCGGACATATTGTAACATGAACAGCCCTTCTACCATTTCCACTATACTCTCTCTGCCATTCCCTCATTGGATGTACCTCAAAAATCACATGACCATGCACCAATCACATTCAAGACCTCTACATCTAACTGCATCATCATAGATCAGCACTGCAAATGTACTCTGAATCTTTCTGAGTGCAAGTGTCATGTCATTGGCAAGCAGCATCTACCAGAAATACTGTACAAGTCTTCAAGATTTCTACTTGCAGCTCCATGCATATCCATATGCATGAACACAAACTTCAGGTATGCATATTTTCTGTATAGTAGAAGAACACATTTTCAAACAGACTTTTACCTTGTAAAATCTGTAAAATGAATTTACTGTACTTTTTTCAATATTCTAAAATCAACTATCACTTATAAACCTTTATAGTATTTACTTTCTTTATACACACACACTCAAATCATGTTAAACTAACATTTTTTAAATGAAATATATAGACTACATATATTCAAACAAAATTGCATGCAAACACAATCTATGTTTAAACCTTTATAAAAAATACTTATACAATTTCATATTTTTTGTTTTTATTTATTTATTTACTTAATTACTTTAAATTAGACATGACATTGAGGCGCTTTTACCTAGAACAGTTTACTTACAGAAATAGTGGTATTCACTAATATGTTATAAATTTCACAAGACATAGTAAAGATATTTTTTTTTTGCTACAGTTAGTCATTCAATACAATTTGTTCATTAAGAACATATCATATGTACTGAACTGATGCAATGTATCTTATGTAAATAAATTAGTTTAATGGTTTTACAGAAGGCACTGAGGATTTCAATTAAAAAAATCAATATCTAAATTAAAAACAGTGCTATATACACACAAAGTTACTAATTTGAAGCTTTTACAATTGCAGTGAAGACCAGTTTCCTGAAAAGAAGCAGCCGAATTCGAAGAAGAAAGAAAAACTAAGAAGTTACCTGTTAATTTAAAAAAAAGTAAGTAAAATATCACCATAATATTTGTATTATTAATCAAATATACTATAACATTAATTCGAGCTATTTCAGTTTCTAAAAATAGAGATTTTGTACCATTTGTCCAAAAATTTCCATGTCTTAAACAGCGATTTACAGCCAGAATGGCCCACAAATTTCTATTTTTGGACACACAAATTACCCAACTGAACCACTACAATTTTCATATTATAGAACAAACAACTGTTTTAATTGTATACATTAGATTTACTATATTTACTTTTCCAAACCACTAGCTTACTTTTTTTTTGTCATCTGAACCCCAGTTTAGTAACACATACATTCAAGAATACCTATCCCTACTAGTTTTAGTTCCCAATGCACAATCACACACCATTACATACATCTTTATCATCTTACTCAAACACTCATGCACACAGCACACATACATTCCAGAACACCCCAACCCATATCTTCTTTATTTTTTTCAACAGACCCTAAAGAATGCCTACCAAAAGTCAAGTCCGTAGAAAGCAACGCAAAAGTAGAGCAAATGAAAATAAAGGTGTCCAACATAAGCATCCATCTCTAGCAGAATTTGTAAAAAAAGTTGAAACAAAACAGCTAATACAATCATTTAGTGAAACACAAGAAGTTTCAAGTACAACAACTTCGCTTCCTCTATCAAAATGTAAAACAAACCAAAAAACAATTAACAGAAAATCAGCTATACTACAGATAAAACTACTTCTTCAAATTTTAATATAGTGCAAAGTAAGCATACCAAGAAAAGTATTTTAGCCAAAATATACCGTCAGAAAGTCCTTCAAAATCTCATAAAAACAGGAGAGAAATCAGGTTCAAAGCTTAAAACTATCGTAGAAAATTAATCTTAGAAGCATTGATGGACAGTGCAATTCTTCTCAAAAGAAATGTATTTATTTTACTGTTAAACAAAATGAAACCACTAACAAAACTAATAACTAAATTACAAAAAAGACGTCTCAATAAGCGAAATATCACCAGAAAGAACTTCTTAAGTATCAGCGGAGGTGAATGGAATCACAATACAAGCACAGAACCATATTTTAATGAAGAAGCGTACAAACAAAAGCAAACAAATACAATTGCCATACATAGCAGTGGTCGAGGTTATGAAAAAGTGAATAATACCATAATCGAACAAGAAGTACTTCTTACAAAAATATGCCCTGAAAACTTAGAATTACCCCTCCATTCAACTGAATCAGAACGTCTAGTGTACAAATGGCCATGCACGTCAATGTGTAACATTCCCAAACAATGTTTCAAATCTTTACGCCAATTCCTCAATAAATATGTAAAAAGCAAAGACAAAATCAAAATCAAAATTAAATTAAATATAGATACCTGTCCAGTGCGCAAGTACACAGGACTACAAGGACATTCATTGTCCTACATTACAGGACCTACTTGTAAAACCACTTTCCATGATATCAAAAGGATATCAACACATCATTGAACTATACGAAATCTAGTCTATAAACTATACTATGCTAAAAGTCCTGCTTTAGCACTAGCAAAGTTAAATAACATCCTTCTACATGGTACAGCAAAAGACCTACTTGAAGAAATTCACTATATCCAGAAAAAATATTTTGGAAGTGAAAGACATTTACAGAATGAAATAGCTTTAAACCAATTAAGCAACAATTCTACACATGGCAACCTTTTGCTAAACACATACAAAAAAGAAATACTAAAATTTAAAAGTACATCAGCTGAAGTACCAAACCATGTATGTGTATGTTGCCGTAGAATTTTTTATAAAAGTAACACAAAAACTGTGGACCTATCATACAAAATAGAAGACAATGAAGATTCTAAATGGTTTGAATTAGCTCTCTACCTTGAAGCAGAAAACAAATATGAAATAACTGTGGAACAGAATATGTGTTTAGATGGGGGGTGTATAGTGAGCGAAGTCTATTGTATTCTAAAATGCAAGGAATATCAGTGTTTATTTTACTTGCATCAAAGTTGATTAGAAATAGACCGTCAAGTGTACGTAAGCGTGATAGTGCTACATAGCTCATGCCTTCTTTAAAGACTGTGTTACCAATATCTATCATTGCTTTGTCTAGGGTAAGACCTTGTGATTAATGAATCGTGACTGTGTATGCAAGAGTTAGAGAAAATTGTTCTCTGCGTACATACACATCTTTGAAGAGAAGGAATCTAGCTGTTGAGCATCCTATCCTTTTTACTTCTGAAAGTTTGTCAAAGAGTATATTGACAAACTGAATTTTGTTGTCGCGTGGGTATGTTTGAAAGCCAACAACTGTACCCAGTGCTCCATTAACTAGTCCTTGGTCCACGTCAAGGTTACGTTTAAGCATTACTCTGCAATTTAAGGATAATTTTAATATCTTTTCTAAGACTGCTGTGTTTCAGATTGATTTTTCTAAACTATTTAGTCTTGCTGTGGCTTGGTCACACATGGGTAGTGTCATACCATGTACATCTAGTTTGTCTGTGGTGCTAATTTCCATGATTGGTTGTATTTCTTTACTTAGCATGATTTCATTGAATTTGAAACAGCTTGCAAGAGTTGGCATTAAGGCCATACAATTGACATTTCTGTGGGCTAATTGTTCCATAACATCTGTAGCACATGCATTATCACCATAAAGTGCATTAATGTGCCGGGTTTTCAATATTGCTTCTGCTTCTTTAGAAAGTATATCAACTCTGATACTTTGTAAAATGTTGGCATAAGTGAGATCTGAAAATTGCCGCATGTTTTCTGTTAATTCTCTGTATTGGAAATGTTGCCAAAGGTTGACATTTCCAATGCTGCCAAAAGTTTTACGGCAGAGTTTGTGTCCTAATGTTTTAAAAATAGGCTCACCTTTTACTGGTGTTAATTGAAGCAGATCTCCAAAAACAATAATGTGTTTTCCTGCAAAGAGCTCTTCATAGTCTGTTTTGAGTACTTCTTGTAATCTGAGGTGAATCAAAGCTAACATCAGGTTGGAGACCAGGCTCACTTCATCTATTAGTAGCATTTTCATTTGTTTCAATACTCTGTGTAATTCCATTGCAGCTTCTGCAGAAAGTTTGTAATAGTCTAATTTGTTCTGGTGTTCTACTGGTAATAGTAGTAATCGGTGTAATGTAACACCACCTATGTTGTAGGCAGCTAAACTTGTGGGGGCAGTGAGAAGAGCTGACAGTTTGTTGTTTGTCAATTGTTGAAGGAACTTACTAATGATTTTGATTAGGAATGTTTTGCCAGAACCAGCTTTACCACTGACGTACAGTAGTATAGGTTTATAATTATGGCAGGAACATTCTTTATTTTCATGTTTTACACCATGTGCAATTTGTTTTGTTACTTCTTGAAAAATACTACTTTGCTCATTGTTTAGTTTTGATTGTAGTATAGTTAAGTCTTCTTTATCTTCATACTGACACATGGTGTTTTCTACTTCTATCATAGCTAATTCTGCCTCATTTATTATTAGTGGTTCTCCCAGTGGTTCTTGGCTTCCTGTTACAGAAGGTTGACTACTGTCAGGAGTGTCCTTTTCTAGTTGGGCTTGGAGTTCTTCTTCGTGTTGCTGTTCATTGTGCAACATTGTTTTGTACTGTGTAAAGTTTACATCAGTTATAGTGCTTTCATTTGCTTTGAAAGCATCCTCATATGAGTCATAGATATCTAGTATTTGTTCTTCTTTTCTCCATGGTTTGAAGAGTTGTAGCAGGGACATGTAATATACGTCTTTATGTTCAGGAGTCTTTAATGACAATTTGATATGATTAATTAAATTTGGTTTAGTGAGTTTAACTAAACTGCCTTCACAGTTTGTCACTCTATATTTACCTTTTTTTTCATCAGGTTTCAAATTATTTTTGTATGTGTAGTTTTGGGCTATGTGGTATAGACACATGTTTTCCAAAGTATTGCTTCTGTTTGGGTAGTATGTGTCCAATAAATTGTTTTTTAAAATGTCTTGGCTGTTGGGATCATGTTTGGCTATTGTTTCTATATCTTCATATGATTTTAGAACTCTTTTTCTAGATTTAGCTGCACCAAGACTTAGCCATACTATATTTTCAGATTTACCATACAATGCAGTACCAGTTAAACGATCAGCTGCTTCATATGATCCACATTCTCTATGGGTGAGCAATTTTATGCCCAAGCTGTATAATTTCTGAGACACTGTTTTATCTGATGACAGGTCATTCCAGAGGTCTTGGAGCTCTGTCTTTTCTGCTTTAGTTAAGTATGCTGTGACATATTGTGCAACTGCAGTAGAATTGTCTGCAATGTACTGCATATCTATGTTTGCATTCCATAAGTGGGAAATGATTGCATTATAATCATTGATATATTTTTCTTCTTCTTTTCTTTTTATGTAATATGTATTTTTAGGTGACTTACCTTTAACACTATGTCTAACTGAAGACATGAGGTTGTTCACTTGACCTGTATTTGTAACTGGTCTAGGGAAACCAAATCAGCATTTGGTGTAGTATTTCCCTTTGTTTTTGTATTTGCGAAGACAATATTTTCCACATTTGTGTCTTTGAAATTGTAAAATTTGTGCATGAAGATCCCCATTTGTAGCTTCTGTTGGAATTTCACAAGTGACATATTTTTCAATAAACTGTAAAACAGTGGCATCACTGTCTTGACCAAATTTAGGAGCATCTTTAATCCATAAAAGCATGTGGATATGTGGTGCTTCTCTGGCTTGGTATTCTTTTCTCCAAAAGAAGTGTTGCACTTCTCCAAGGGGAGGTACAGTTTTATTACAAATAAAATGTAGCATAGCAATGAAGCGATGGTGAAAATATCTTGAAACATTAACAGGATCCAAAGAACAAAGTTCTCCAGGTGTTAGTATATCTATGTTTGTTTTGTTTTTATTTGATATGCGTAGGAAATCATGTAAATCTTCCCATGCATATTCTGCACAACTTAATGTAACAAACCAAGTGGGTGGGCCAAGGTTTCTGATCATACAACGTACATCTCCATGATGTCGAAACCAGTACTCTTTAGTACCATGCATATTTGCTAATAGATTTGTAATATTTGATTGTAAAACCTCATCCTTTTGTTGTACTTTTTCTAATAATTGTGTAGCTGTCATATTTTGAAAGTGTGATCCTGAGTTTAATATGTGTGCAACTCCGTAAAATAAAGTTGCTAGTTCACTTTCAAAGAGTAGGTGGAATATGTATTCCACATTTTGTCTAAATCTGGGATCTTCAGAATACATCCGTAATGAGCGGTATTCTGAAGCTGATATTTGAATAGGTCTATCATCATACCTTCCTCCTTTGCCAGTAGGAAAGAGTAGAGGAAAAGCACTTGCTTCTATACTTTTTTCCCATATGCTGATTGGCAATCCTTTTGTTTGACGCATTTGGTACGTTTCCAGTACATCTTCTACGGTGTCATTAGAGTGCAAAGGATGAATTGTATAATGTCTAAAGTATTTGATATTGTAGCAGGATCTAGTAGCTCAAATTGACCAGTTTCTTGTGTTTCTTGAATTATTTCAGTTGTATCTTCCAAGATTTCTTCAATATTAATTTCTTTGTAATATTCATAATTCTCTTTAAGATATTGGAAGGCTTGTCTAACTTTATATAAATCTACCATCTGTTGCCAAATTTTTTTGTCTTTTGTAGGTACTCCATTTACTAAGATGACTAAAGATTGCTGCATTGGACGTTGCACTCCTATAGTATGCACATTTTCTTTTAGATCTAATGGTAAATAAACTACTTTTCCACGAATGCCTTTTACCAAATCAGAGGGAGGTCATTTTGCTGTTTTTGGTTGAAGGCGTATTATTGCTTGAAATGGGTGTACTGTTTGAATTATGATGCTCTCATATAAATTAAGTTGTTGTAGGGGTTTTGGTACTGGGTATAATTCCAAATTATTTGTAATAGCACGTGAAGGAGTTTGGTTGATGTCAAGTTTTGTAGTGCAGTAACTACAAAGTATTAAGGGCTCAGTTATTTCGTATTTGTTTTCTGCTACAAGGTAGAGAGCAAATTCAAACCATTTAGAATCTTCATTGTCTTCTATTTTGTATGATAGGTCTACAGTTTTTGTGTTACTTTTATAAAAAGTTCTACAGCAACATACACATACATGGTTTGGTACTTCAGCTGATGTACTTTTAAATTTTAGTATTTCTTTTTTGTATGTGTTTAGCAAAAGGTTGCCATGTGTAGAATTGTTGCTTAATTGGTTTAAAGCTATTTCATTCTGTAAATGGCTTTCACTTCCAAAATATTTTTTCTGGATATAGTGAATTTCTTCAAGTAGGTCTTTCGCTGTACCATGTAGAAGGATGTTATTTAACTTTGCTAAAGCAGGACTTTTAGCATAGTACAGTTTATAGACTAGATTTCTTATAGTTGAATGATGTGTTGATATTCTTTTGATATCATGGAAAGTGGTTTTACAAGTAGGTCCTGTAATGCAGGCCAATGAATGTCCTTGTAGTCCTGTGTACTTGCGCACTGGACAGGTATCCATATTTTGCAGTAATTGAATTTTCATTTTGTCTTTGCTTTTTACATATTTATTGAAGAATTGGCGTAAAGATTTGAAACATTGTTTGGGAACGTTACACATTGACGTGCATGGATTCAGTTGAATGGAGGGGTAATTCTAAGTTTTCAGGGCATATTTTTGTAAGGAGTACTTCTTGTTCCATTATGGTATTATTCACTTTTTCATAACCTCGACCACTGCTATGAATGGCAATTGCATTTGTTTGCTTTTGTTTGTACACTTCTTCATTAAAATATGGTTCTGTGTTCGTAGTGTGATTCCATTCACCTCCGCAGATACTTAAGAAGTTCTTTCTGTTGACATTTCGCTTATTGAGAAGTCTTTTTTATAATTTAGTTATTAGTTTTGTTAGTGGTTTCATTTTGTTTAACAGTAAAATAAATAACTTTCTTTTGAGAAGAATTGCACTGTCCATCAACGCTTCTAAGATTAATTTCCTACGATCGGTTTTAAGCATTGAACCTGATTTCTCTCCTGTTTTTATAAGATTTTGAAGGACTTTGTGACGGTACATTTTCCTAAAATACTTTTCTTGGCATGCTTACTTTGCACTATATTAACATTGAAAGAAGTAGTTTTATCTGTAGTGATAGCTGATTTTCTGTTAATTGTTTTTTGGTTTGTTTTACATTTTGATAGAGGAGGCAAGGTTTTTGTTCTTGAAACTTCTTGTGTTTCACTAAATGACTATTAGCTGATTTGTTTCAACTTCTTTTTACAAATTCTGCTAGAGATGGATTCTTATGTTGGACACTTTTATTTTCATTTGCTCTACTTTTGCGTTGCTTTCTACGGACTTGACTTTTGGTAGGCATTCTTTAGGGTCTGTTGAAAAAAATAAAGAAGGTATGGGTTGGGGTGTTCTGCAATGTATGTGTGCTGTGTGCATGAGTGTTTGAGTAAGATGATAAAGATGTATGTAATGGTGTGTGATTGTGCATTGGGAACTACAACTAGTAGGGATAGGTATTCTTGAATTTATGTGTTACTAAACTGGGGTTCAGATGACAAAAAAAAGTAAGCTAGTGGTGTGGAAAAGTACAAATAGTAAATCTAATGTATACAATTAAAACAGTTGTTTGTTCTATAATATGAAAATTGTAGCGGTTAAGTTGGGTAATTTGTGTGTCCAAAAATAGGAATTTGTGGGCCATTCAGGCTGTAAATTGTTGTTTAAGACATGGAGTTTTTTGGACAAAATGGTACACAATCTCTATTTTTAGGCACAGAAATAGCTTGTATTAACTTTACAGTATGTTTGAGTAATAATACAAATATTATGGTGATATTCTACTTACTCTTTTTCTTAAATTAACAGGTAACTTCTTAGTTCTTCTTTGTTCTTCGAATTCGGCTGCTTCTTTTCAGGAGACTGGTCTTCACTGCAATTGTAAAAGCTTCAAATTAGTAACTTTGTTTGTATATAGCACTGTTTTTAATTTAGATATTGATTTTTTTAATTGAAATCCTCAGTGCCTTCTTTAAAACCATTAAACTCATTTATTTACATAAGATACATTGCATCAGTTCACTACATATGATATGTTCTAAATGAACAAACTGTATTGAATGACTAACTGTAGCAAATAAATATCTTTACTATGTCTTGTGAAATTTATAATATACCAGTGAATACCACTATTTCTGTAACTAAGCTGTTCTAGGTAATAGCGCCTCAATGTCATGTCTAAATGAAATTAATTAAGTAAATAAATAAATAAAAACATAAAAATATGAAATTGTATAAGTATATTTTTTAAAGATTTAAACATAGATTGTGCTTGCATGCAATTTTGTTTGAATATATGTAGTCTATATATTTCATTTAAAAAATGTTAGTTTAACATGATTTGAGTGTGTGTGTATAAAGAAAGTAAATAGTATAAAGGTTTATAAGTGATAGTTGATTTTAGGAAATTGAAAAAATACAGTAAATTCATTTTACAGATTACACAAGCTAAAAGTATGTTTGAAAATGTAGTCATCTACTGTACAGAAAATATGCATACCTGAAGTTTGTGTTCATGCATATGGATATGCATGGAGCTGCAAGTCGAAATCTTGGAGACTTGTACAGTATTTCTGGTAGATGGTGCTTGCCAATGATATGACACTTGTACTCAGAGAGATTCACAGTACATTTGCAGTGCTGATCTATGATGATGTAGTTAGATGTAGAGGTCTTGAATGTGATTGGTGCATGGTCATGTGACTTCTTAGCTACATCCAATGAGGGGATGGCAGAGAGAGTGAAGTGGAAATGGTAGAAGGGCTGTTCATGTTACGATATGTCCGCGGACATGGCGGTAGTTCGCGGACATCGGGAGTTACATCCGGGGATTTTTGGGTTCAGAAGTCATGCAAATGAGAATGAGTACTGAAAGGGATTGGTCAGGAAGGTTTAGTGGGTGTGTTGTGCCAGAAGAGAGTTTCTCATATACTGTTTTTGTTGAGAGAACAACAGATAGCTATGTCTGTGTATTTTAGGAAAAAGATTGTGTGGATTTTGGGAGATTCATGGATATATTGGTTGAAGGTGCATGTAGAAAGCTGTGGAGTAGCTGTAGATCTTGGATTCCCACATGTGGAAGTACACTGGCATGGAGTACGTGGAATGATGTGGTTGGACTTGCTACCTCTCTGTGCTACTTTGGAGACAGAGCAACATCTAGACATAATTGTAATTCATTGTGGAGGGAACAGTTTAGGACATGCGACTGGAATTTTTTTGCAATTTGCTATGAAAGAAGGACTTGGGAAGGTTATGGACATGTTTCATAATTCTCAAGTGATATTTTCATGGATTGCGCAGAGACAAATGTGGCTTCGTTCTTCTTCATTTGGTCCACAAATGGAAAAATCAAGGCGCAATGTTAATAAAGCTGTTTGTGCCTTTCTAAAAGATTTTGGCATGTCTTCTTTTCACAATTAAAATATTCTGTTTTGTAGTACAAACATATTTCGCAAAGATGGAGTCCATCTTACTTATGGTGGCAATCAGATTTTTCTGAGAAATGTACAAAATGCTTTGCGACCTTTTTTGGAATTACAACATCCATTTTGAAGTAGGTGTCAAGCATTTATAATTTTTGACTTACAAACACCTCCCAAAAGCTCTTTTCAGAGCCACCACTTCCTCCCAGAGAAAATTGTTTGTGATAGGGTAGCAACCCAATTTCTTAAATGTTCGTGAACTGTCCGCGGACTTCTAAAAAATACAAAGGGCCCTGCTTCATTTATTTTCACTTCTATTTTTTAACTGTGAAAGGCGGCTCTAAAAAGAGCCTTATTTTTTTTTTGATTTTTGATATTTTGTATTTTTTTGGTTTTTTATACACGACACACTAGGAGAGGAGGGGAAAGGAAGGTAAAGGGGGGGACACCAACCACAGGGATAAGAAAGGGCGAGCTGAGAGAGGAAGATGTAGAGTGGGTTTTATTTGGGTAGTGAGCAGGTCTTCTCGTGCTCTGAGACGATAGTCTCAAAAGCACTACGAAGTCACTCCCCCCTGCAGAGTACTGTGTCACAGTACATACATACAACCGTGACCCTCCAAAGGTAAGGGTCATCAGCATTCTGTATGGCCTGTGAGGCAGCTTGAGGAAGATGCTGTCCCACCGAGGTGGTCCTTGTGGTCACAGGATCAGAAACAGAGGATGAAGTAGAGGAAATCAACATGCTACGTTCTTCACAAGGTACAACCCTGCGAATAGCCCCAGAGTGAAATGACCTCAGGTATCGCTTCATAGTAGTTGTCCCAAAGCTGTACTGACCGTGCTTCCCGTGACTGAGTATCATTTTGCACTCATTGCAGGTAACACGGTTCGCACGAGCCTTAGGAACATTCCCATGAATGGTAAATAACCACCACACCCAAGACTCACGCCTAGTGCGGGTAGTAGGGATTTCCTCTACCTCATTCTCATCATCCTCTTCTTCCTCCTCTGCATCCTCACTCCTGTTCCCCTCTTCAGGCCCTTGGGGAGGTGGTGGTGGTGGAGGGGGTGAGGGTGGTGCTGAAGCAGGTGCAGCACCAGGTGGCAGTTCAGCAGCCAGGGATGCCATCTCGATGATCGTGTAATCTACAGGTGGCAGCAAAAATCGCTGTGTTCTGAAGAAT
This sequence comes from Ambystoma mexicanum, assembly GCF_040938575.1. Lineage (NCBI taxonomy): Eukaryota > Metazoa > Chordata > Amphibia > Caudata > Ambystomatidae > Ambystoma > Ambystoma mexicanum. Next base: position 855,983,571 of record NC_090922.1, on the reverse strand, counting down.
AGCCAGAAACACAATGAGAATAAGCTCTAGGGCGTGGTCTTTTATAGGGGTGCTTGTGTGCGGTCCGCGGACATGCGCGCTGTCCGCGGACAGATCGAACACAAAAGAAAGTTCAAAAAGTTTCAAAAGGTATGTAGAAACTCAGGATTACTATGTGGGACGTGTGCCATGGTGAGATTTTATTGAAAAATATTATGGATTAATTGAAAATGTACTTTTAATTTGCTCGGGGACACAAACAGTGTCCGCATTCAGAACGCGCGATCAGCGTGGGCGCGGTCATATGATCCGTTCGTGAACAAGTCTGCGAAGGAAGCGCATGTCCGCAGGACACCAAATGCACGGAGATTGGCTAGTGCATGCGCGTTGATGTTCTACAGACACTGTTCGGGTCCTGAACTAATTAAAATTGCATCACACGTGAAACGAACATTTCAGGACACTGCGTGTGTTCTTAGAACAGTTTAAACTTGCTAGCGAAAAGTAAGGACAGATATAGTGTTCTTCAGGACACGTCCAATTTCGTTTATGTATGAACATTTCAGGACACCAATTGTGTTCTTAGAACAGTTTCAACTTGCTAGCGAACAGTACGGACAGGTATAGTGTTCTTTAAGACACCTCCATTTTCGTTTAATTACGAACAATTTAGGACACTGCGTGCGTTCCTAGAACAGTTTGAACTTGCTAGCGAACACTACGAACAGGTATAGTGTTCTTCAGGACACCTCCATTTTCGTTTACGTTCGAACATTTCAGGATACCAATTGTGTTCTTAGAACAGTTTAAACTTGATAGCGAACACTACGGACAGATATAGGCCCTCATTACGACCCTGGCGGAAATCAACCGACCGGACCGCCATAGCGTAAAAAGCGTTTCCGCCATTGCACGATGGAGCAAAGTGCGGCTCATTCCGACCCATCGGGCACGAGCACCACGCCATGGCGGAAGTGCAAAGTCCGCGATGGCGGAAATGACCCCAAAACGGCCCACACCGCCGCCGTACGGCGCCCTAGGTGCAATACCGCCACCCATCTTAGCGGACACCGCAGTGAGCGCCAACCGGAAAGTACGGTGACCGTAAATATACGGAAACGGAAGTAAAAGCATGGTCCCGGAACGGGAAACATCACGCCGTACACCTATAAAACCACAAATTCCACACAACCATTAAAAATACTACCCTGAGACACATCCCAACCCGTCATCCACCCTAGTGAAACCAAGAAAAATGGGAAAAGTAGCGAAGAAAGCGTGCGACCGCAAGCGGCAGGTCCACTTCTCCCGTGAGGAACTCACCGTGCTCACAGAGACCCTCCAGGAGAATGCTGCCGCCGTCTTCTCCACGCAAATGACCAGGACGGCACTTGCGAACAAGAAGGCCATATGGGCCCTGGTGGCACAGCGGGTAAGTGCGGTGGGGACCGCACCCCGCAACCCACAGCAATGCAGAAAGCGATGGGACGACCTGCGGATACGCGTCCGTAGCATACTTTCTGCCAACCGCAACATTGCCACAGCTACCGGGGGAGGATCGGAATCACCCATCAAGTTGACCCCCTGGGAAGAAATCTGTGCCTCCACCATTGGAATGGAGAGCATAGAGGGAGTCGGAGGGATGGAGAAAGGAGTGCAGACATCCGAAGAATCAGGTAGGTGTCCCAAATAAAACAATGCCAAAACCACAATGTCCAATCAAGTGAAGTACCACGTGCCCACATAGTGCAACAGTAACACATGTCCAGGAGAACGTCCACATACATAGGCCTGATAGCACACTTTAAAACTCACATCAAATACATAAATAATTAAAAATCCTAAAAACACCCTCTACACGTGCAGCAGGCACACCCTAACTGCAGGCTGCCAAACAACTGCACCCTCACTCCACACACAAATGAAACCACCTCCAAGGCCCCGACCCAAATCACCCTCAGGTACCACCCCAATGCATGTGATACATTGCCATTCCAATTCCCACAGACCCATTAATAACGCTCGCCCTCCTTTACTCCACCACAGGGTCCGATCCAAACGACGAGCTCCAGGACACCCCTACCAGCACACCTGCAAAGAGGGCCAAGACCAACGGCCAAAGACCCTCCACCTCAGCTGCACGCATCAAGACACGGAAGCCGCACAAATCAAGTGGCAGCACAGAGGAGGGAACTCCAACAGGCACCCCAGCAGCCAGCATGCCCACAACACCACCACCACAGGTCCCCCCAATGGATGCCACAGTAGGCACTGCTTCTGGTGGCAGCAGCACCATAGGTGACACTGCATTAATGGCAGCATGCTCCGACACAGAAAACGGGGATGTCGAAGTTAGATCCATCCATGACCGGTCTCAATCCCCCTGTCTGTTCCATCCCGTACACCATGAGGATACCACGCAGGGGCACCCACAAGACGACGACTGGCCATCCCCCACAAGCCCTGTGGCAAGGCAACATGAGGTGATCAGCCACTCTGTGACACCACCGCAAATGGCCATGGCCCAGCAGAGGCAACAGTCCCTCGACCAGGTAATCGTGCAACAGCAGCAACTGGCCACGCTCCTCAAGGACCATGCCGATGAATGTGGGGGCACTAAGGCAGACATAGAAACATCAACTGAGACACTTAGGGCAGAAATGGAGAGAAGTACAGAGACACTAAGGGCACAAATGGAGAGTAGCACCGAGAGCCTGAGAGTACAAATGGAGAGAAGCACCGAGAGCCTGAGAGTACAAATGCAGAGAAGCACCGAGAGCCTGAGGGGGGAACTGCATGCGACGTCCAAAGACGTATGTGCCGAACTTGCCGCAGTGCGCCGTGTGCTCACTGAGCTCTCACAAACCCTTAGGGACATGCATGGACGTGAGCAGGCAGAGACATCATCCGTTGCAAGTTCCGTCCAGGGCAGCCCCCAACGTAGATCTGGGAGGAACCTGCGCTCCACAGGCAGGGGTGCCCCTGATACCCGCAGAGGGGGCTTGCAATAGCGACTGCCCACTGACAATGAGCATCTTTGGACACTGGTGTTCGGGGGGGAGGTAGGAGGGTGGAGGGGGTGTGTTGGGCTCACTTGGGTGGCGGGTCGATAGGGTGTTTAACATGATATCACATATGCCATAAACAATGCACGATCATCCAATGAGATGTGTGGACATTGATCTTTGTGTACGAGGCCATTATAGGCGTACAGTCCATATTGTGCATGTTCCAGACACACACAGTGCCACGAGTCCCGTGTCCATGTATCAGCCACCAGGCGTGTGTGCTAGAAGCATGCATCTATGAGATGCTGACGAATGTCACGGCCCTCCTGTGCCTCGCGGACTCCTTGAGGTGCTGCCACATCCCCACCCTCATCATGACCATCTTCAGGTGCTTGCAGTTCTGCGTCAGGCGGCATGGGCACATTTCTACGTACGCACATGTTGTGTAGCATGACACATGCCATCACCATCTTTGCAACCTTCACATGGCGGTACAGGAGTGCCCCGCCAGACCTGCTGAGGCAGCGGAAACGAGTCTTCAGTAGGCCGAATGCCTGTTCTATGACTACACGGGTACGTGAGTGGGCATGGTTGTAGTCCTCCTCATGCTGGTCCCCTGGGTTCCGGACTGGTGTGAGGAGCCATCTCTTCAGAGGATACCCGGCATCACCTGTATGTGGACAATAAAGGAATTTTGAGGAATGCCATTGCTACGTACGCACCCCCCCCCTTCCTGCCAGGTCATTGCCGCATCACATACCCCACATCATCATGCATGAAATGAGACTCACTGAGTAGCCAGGATCTGTTCCCTGCGTGTCGCTCCATGTAGCGTGGTATTGTAGAGTTCCTCAAGACCATAGAATCATGGGTTGATCCAGGGAATCGGGCACAACAATGTGTAATGATCCTGTTGGGAGTCACACACCATTTGTACATTCAGAGAATGAAATTGTTTTCGGTTGCGGTACTGGGCCTCCATGGCATGTGGGACGACCAATTCCACATGGGTGCAGTCGATGGCACCAATGCAACCCGGTATGCCGGCAAGTGCATGGAATCCCACTTTTGTGTTGGTAATTTCCTGCTCCGAGCGTGGTAGAGAGATGTAGTCGTCTGCGTGCTGCAGGAGGGCATCGAGCACTTGCAATAGTGTCCGTGAGAACAGTGGCTGTGAAATGCCATGCAACTGTCCGACTGTGTGCTGGTAGGTGCCTGTGGCCAGGAAGTGGAGTACAGACACCACCTTCAGTAGGGGTGGGATGGCGGTTGGGCTATCTATCATGCTGACAAGGTCAGCCTGTGTCATGTCCACAATGGCGGTTATGGTGTCCCGGTCCAAACGGTAGAGGGTGTGGATCTGCTCATCCGTGAGGTTGAACGGATGTGCTCGGAGGCGTGGGATTGCGGGCTGCCTGCGTGGTGGTAGTGGCTGTGCTGGCGGCCCTTTCTGGCCCTGCCTTGCCCTCCTCCTCCTCCTGCGTCTCCTCCGTGCGGCCGGTTGTAGTTGGTGTTCGTCTTCTTCTTGAAGTTGTAGTACTTGCAGTGCTATCAGGTCCCCCAGGGCCAACATAGCTAGTCCTGCCGGTAGCATTTCGGAGTGGGTGTGGTTGTGGGAGGAGACTGGGTGTGCAATTTATGTGTTTTCAGGCTGTATTGCCTCCACCTGTGGTGATTCATTCCACCTGTGCAAGCTGCTCTCCCCTTTGGGCGAGCACGTCCCGCACACATTGCTGCAATTCGACGAATGGCATCTTGCTATTACAATCATGTATTTGTACCCGATGGCAGTGTAACATTGGTTGATATGTTCATTCGGCTATGGTCCCACTGTTTCACATGCTATCTTTGCAGTCGCGAACAGACTTGTGAAGGGTCAGTGGAACGTAGTACTCGAGTAACGGTGGACCCTCATGCAACACTGTACCGAGGTTCACCGACGGGCGGGGCGTCCCATTTGTGAGTGAAGGCAGTTGCCATTTTCACACACAGCCGCACTAGATGGATTAATTTGTGATTTCAAGCGGCCACAGATGCCTTTTCGACGTGATGTTGCAAATGAGGAATTCGAAGGGCGGCGCTTTTGGTTTTCAGCTAGCGGCGAGGAGATGCCCACAGGTCTGACTGCAAATATAACGTTCTATTGTTCAATGTCCTTGGGACAGGGGCCATGGCGAGGATGCAATGATTGATATGAATAGTTTGGGATGCGCAATAGCGAATTGGGCGATGAGGCCGGACGTTCCCAAATACATGTTACTTCACAACACTGGAATTACGGGCTGGGGCACAGTGGATTTTGCAGGCTGCATAACGCACAGACTCAATGGAAATTTCACATGTTATGTGAGTATGGAAACAGGCGTTTTCATTACGGGATGAGGGAATGATGTATGGATGCATGGACAGATGATTTGATACAGAGTTTGCCATGTACAGGGCTTCTTGGAATCTATCCGCCTCCCCTGCGCTATGTGATGCAGGGCTGCCATAGTGGGACCATCGTCTATCTAGCCTTGTTGAGCCCTCCCTGTCTCGACGCGCCTTCAGACACTTGTGTCTATGCACGTTACCAATCCCATCTGATGGATTCTGTTTTAACACACGCATGCACAGGTACACTCGTTTGTGATAGTGTTTTCACCTCGATATAGATAGTTATGATTCGCAAGTGGTTTTTGGGTGGTGATGATCCTTTGGAGTGGGCTAGCATGCATATGGCTGTGGATTTGGTGTGATCATTGAAGTGAGTAATTCAAATGTAGTTCTGATGGCCATACTATTCTTTTTCATTTCATTTGGGTGACAGGTATCTCCTCCCCTTTTGCCACTGCCATCTGTATGCCACTCCTGCAGATGGATTTTACTCCCGACACCTGCTGCTTCGTGTTAATCAGTGGAGCAGCATTACGATCTTATGGGACGATCGCCAATGGGCCACATGCCCTTACGCAGTACTAGTGGCTAGGAGCAACATTTCGGCCTTTCAGCTGGACTAGTGCCTCCCTATTGGGACGGCCCTGCGGTTCTAGGCGCTTCCATGTTGCCTTCTTGAACGTGAATGTAGCCCCTGTGTACCATGAAGGAACAGGGCGTCACACAAGAAGAGGCTGGTCATTTATTGCGGATGCAGCCCACAATGGTGAAATGTGTTTTGGAGTTCATGGCCTAATGGCTGTATGGGCTTGGTGAATTTGTTGTGCATTAAATTTCTATTCTGATATGAACCGTGTAGCGTTCTTCTTTGCAAGTGATGTGGCATATTCCTATTTGGGGAGCGATGTATTGTGAGGAGATCTGCATTGGGTTCCAGCTTCGGAGTATGGTTGCGTGGTACTGTGCTGGGCGCGTTTGCCTACGAAGCCCAGTGAGGTCAGGGATAAGGGCTGCCAATATGACTGTTTTGATGATGTCATGCTCAGGGGCGGGGGATTAGCTTTTGTGTAACAGATGCCGGTCAGCCAGTTGGATTGGTGGAATGATGTGATTATCGGAATATTGCTGGTCACAGGTGCCTGTGTTTGCGTGCGTTTCTTGGTGGGAGACTGAGGTCATGTCCATTTGTATAGCTTCTGTATTCGTGCCATCTGTGCCCTGCAGCTCCCATTGGCCCCTCTTGAGATTCATTTGTTCGTTGGCAGGCATGGATGACTAGTACATTTCACTGGTTGCATTGTGTGACTTCATTGCACCTACGGGGAGTTGTACAATGTGGCCAGGGAGCGGTGTACAGGCACTCAGTAGGGCCGTTTACGGTTGGTTCGCGATGCCGTACTTCTCACCATGGCGGAATGGTACTTTCCGCCGTGCTTGATGGCGTTAGGTGCATGTCCGCTAGGGTCAGAATTCGCGTACCGTTGCGCCATGGTGGTAATTACGGTTTGGCATGGCGCGCGCGCGCGTACTTGGTGCAGTTAGCGTTGGCGTTCACTACGGTGTCGCTAATGGCATCGTACTTTGCGGTGACGGATCATGATCGCACCGAGCGCTATTCGATGGCGGTATTGCATTTCCGCCATCGTTTTTCGATTTCCGCCAGGGTCGTAATGAGGCCCATAGTGTTCTTTAGGACACTTTAATTTTTTTTTTTACAAACATTTCTGGACACCGTGTATGTTCTTAGAATAGTTTCATCTTGCTAGCGAACAGTACGAACAGGTATAGTGTTCTTCAGGACAGCTCCATTTTAGTTTATTTACGAACATTTCAGAACACCTGCACTGTCCGCGGACACCTACATTGTTTTAAAAAAATTAAAAAACTATTTACAACACAATATAAAAATTAAACTTTATTTAACATATATTAATAGTTTATGACAGAGAAAGTGAGGCAGAAACAGAAACAAAAACAGTAGAATTAGGGGTTTCAACATGATTGTTATTAGGTGAAGAAGGGATGGAAGTCTCATCAAAACGTTTTGGGTTATGGAGAGGGTTTGGGGATAATTGACTGGGACATGGTGAGGACGGACAAGTACATGTGGGGCAATGGTGCAAGGTTTTTGATTTAAAATGATCTTCCACAAAAGTTTTCAAATTATTAAAATTAGTGAACAATAAATCCATTTTTTCTTCTATATTGTGAAAAGTGTTACCCATAACAGGTTTTTCTGAAGTATTTTCTATTTTGGTATGCTCTGTACAGAAAAAAATATAATGTATGCAAAATAATAACAATTAAATGGTTTATATTATAAAGTGTTTACCTTTAGTTTCACTATCTTGTGACATTTCTTCATGTGGGAAATGCTCCACTAGCCATTCCAGAGTACTAGACATTTCTGTGAGAGAAAAAAAAAAGATAATATTTTTTATCTAATACAGAAAGTTTATAAATATATGAATAAAATTAAGTACACTTACTATTTTAGGTAAGATATGTCCTATGTACTCAGTGGGTCTGCTCTTGTTCTCAGTTCTGTCGTGTTTGTGAGGTAATTATGTTGGAAGCCAATTTATCTTCTTGTGGTATATTCCATTTTAGAACATAGTGCATGAATGGTTAGTGTGTTGTATATATGGTTACATTTCTTATGTATTAGTACATATAATGTGTTTGTGTGCTCCTTTTTGAATTTGTTCAATGTTCCTATGTTATGATATAACAATCAAACATACCCCCCTCAGAGTTTTTAGGTAGTGGTACTGTTCTTCGAACATGTCCGCGAACATTAAATGAGTTCGCGGACATCAGGTACAGTAGAAGAGATTCAGTCAGTTCCATATGACATGTATATAAAGTCAAAGTCATTATTGTTAAGTTGCACTACTAAAAACCTATGAAATTCAGTGAAAAAACTTTGTTAAATGGACGTTATGGTTAAGTTGCACTACTAAAAACCTAAGAAATGCAGTGAAAAAACTTGGTTAAAGGGATGTTATGGTTAAGTTGCGCTGTTAAAAACCTATGAAATTCAGTGAAAAAACTTTGTTAAAGGGACGTTATGGTTAAGTTGCGCTGCTAAAAACCAATGAAATTCAGTGAAAAAATGTTGTTAAAGGGACGTTATGGTTAAATTGCGCTGCTAAAAACCAATGAAATTCAGTGAAAAAATGTTGTTAAAGGGACGTTATGGTTAAGTTGCGCTGCTAAAAACCTTTTATATATATATATATATATATTAATATTACACAGCCACAGTAGTGGCTGTGTAGTTATGGTTAAGATCCTGTTTCCATAGGACGAGCACTTTTTGTCAAAGTTATAGGGGGGGTCCCAAAACATTTTTTTTTCCTTTAGACTGAATGGGGAAAAAACTTTGCTCGTGCCTACAGCCCAAACCGCTGGACGGATTTTCACCAAATTTGGACCAGGAGCAGCTGCTTGGTCCCGAAAGCGTGCTTTAGGAGATTTGGTGAAAATCCGTCCAGTAGTTTTTTTTTTAAATGACCAAAAAGTAGGTCATAAAAATTTGTGATATCTGTGTTCGGTCCGCGTCACAATTCCCTGTTCGCTCCGCGGACAGTGTCCTGATTGGCTAATCGGCTTGCGTGATGTCCGCGGACATGCAACGTGTTCGCTGATTGGACGGCGTGGAGCGTGAAGCGCATCAGATTTCCAGTAGCGCCCGCCATCTTGCATTCGCGGACGTCCACGGACAGCGCGGTGAAACTTGGTTTAAAATTTGTATTTAGTAGAGTGTGTTGGTGTGTAAGAGTGTTTGGGGAGGGTGGGAGAGTATGAGATAGGTTAAATGTTGTATTTTTTTATGTGGTAGACGCTCTTGTTGTGTTCGATTCGTCTGCGGACAACACGGCTGTTCTAAAATGTTCTAAATAAACTAAATGGGGGGTGTTCTGAGGATGCAATATGCGTCCGTTTGGTTCACAAGCAATCTGAAACTGTTCTAAGATCACTAGTGGTGTCCTGAAGTGTTCGTAAATAAACAAAATGGGGGTGTCCTGAGGACGCTGTCCGTATTGTTCTGTGGTAAGTTGAATGTGTTCTAAGAACACTCGTGGTGTCTTGAAATGTTCGTAAAAAAACTAAATGGGGGTGTCCTGAGGACGCTGTCCGTATTGTTCGATGGCAAATTGAATGTGTTCTAAGAACACTCGCGGTGTCCTGAAATGTCCGTAAATAACCAAAATGGGGGTGTCCTGAGGACGCTGTCTGTATTGTTCTGTGGTAAGTTGAATGTGTTCTAAGAACACTCGTGGTGTCCTGAAATGTTCGTAAAAAAACAAAATGGGGGTGTCCTGAGGACGCTGTCCGTATTGTTCGATGGCAAGTTGAATGTGTTCTAAGAACACTCGCGGTGTCCTGAAATGTCCGTAAATAAACAAAATGGGGGTGTCCTGAGGATGCTGTCCGTATTGTTCGCTGGCAAGTTGAAAGTATTCTAAGAACACTCGTGGTGTCTGCTAAATGTTCGTAAATAAACAAAATGGAGGTGTTCTGAGGATGCTGTCTGTATTGTTCGCTGGCAAGTTGAATGTGTTCTTAGAACACTCGCGCTGTCCTGAAATGTTTGCAAATAAATCTAAGAACACTCGTGGTGTCCGCTAAATGTTCGTAAATAAACAAAATGGAGGTGTTCTGAGGACGCTGTCCGTATTGTTCGCTGGCAAGTTGAATGTGTTCTTAGAACACTCGCGGTGTCCTGAAATGTTCGCAAATAAACAAAATGGGGGTGTTCTGAGGATGCTGTCTGTATTGTTCATTGTCAAGTTTAAAGTGTTCTAAGAATACTCGCGGTGTCCTGAAATGTTCATAGGGGGTGGCCTGAAGACCCTGTCTGTATTGTTCTCTGGCAAGTTGAATGTGTTCTAAGAACACTTGTGGTGTCCTGAAATGTTCGTAAATAAACACAATGGGGGTGTCCTGAGGACGGTGTCCTTATTGTTCGATGGGAAGTTGAATGTGTTCTAAGAACATTCCTTATGTCCGCGGACATTGAAAGTTTCCATAGCCCATAGTTGAAATGTTTGACTCTATGGGTGTGATATGCTGCGGTGGCTGCGGCCAGGGCATAGAGTATTGGGTGCATGGCCGTTTGGCCATGCACCCAATACTCTATGCCCTGGCCACAACCACCGCAGCATATCACACTCATAGTGGCTTATAACTTTGGGTCAAAAACAAATTTATAAGGAACAAAGTTATAAGCCACTATGGGTGTGATATGCTGCGATGGTTGTACTTATTATAATATACTTACTGTTTGGTTTAGTAACTGGAGTACATGTATTTCTTGTTCATTTCTGTGATAAAAGAAAAGAGCATGTTAGAATTAGTATTTTGTAATGACTTATTACATTGTATAATCAACATTTTTGACCCTCATATTTAGTAGATTACAAACCAGAGTACTGTGCAATTTGCTCAGTTTCTGTGTTTGTTGCTAAAATCATTGGGTCTGTGGGAGAAAAAAAATCCATGTTGGATTAAAAAAAAAACTTTTTCTGTTATGCTACAGTTTATTTGTTTGTTTGTTTTCAGTGTTCACATGTTGTTTCTGGCTAATGCTGTAAACATTGCTTGTTGCAGTTTTTTGGAGCAGTAACCTATTATTTATTTGTTTGGATATTGTAAAATTTTGGAGCAGTTAGATACCAGTAGGCGTATTCTAACTGTCTATTTTTTTTGTATATTTTAGTGGTATTGATTTATCTGTTTGGATATTGTTAAATTTTGGGACAGTTAGATGCCAATTGGCGTATTCTAACTGTCTATTTTTTGCTCTAATTTGGTGGTATTCATTTATCTGATTAGTCTTTGTACAATCTTTGTGCAGTTAGATAGCTTTTGGAATATTCTAACAGTTTATATTTTTTTACTACAAGTTTACTTAAGGTTTAAGTACAGTTTAGTTATCAAATTTTGGTTTTAAGAACATTAAATAAGCGTTTGTAAGATTTGCTGGTAATCTCTGCTTTAGAGTAATGGTACTATCATTACATTCAAACCATCCACATTTCTTTTTTTATATGCAGTGTAGTGCCCTGAATTGGTTGTGGCTCCTGCGTGGTAGATTATACCTATTGTTGTGAAGGTTTTCTTACCAAGTGATATTTGACCATGTGGGAATCCAGTCAGCTTGCAGGCAGTTGTTTTTGGTACCATCTGTATTGTAACATAGAAGCATTTGTATTACGTATTTACTATGTGTTTTTATTTACTAACGTGGAGCGATTATCCGAATTGCAGGTAGTACATAATCTACCATGGTTTGCATTTTGTACAAGTTGCTGAAATGGAATGGATTCACAATTAGGTATTGATATATATATGAAGCGTTCATTGGGGATTTGTTCTTGTGTAACATTGTTGCAGAAAGTGCATGTATGTTTCCACATGTATGAAATCTGGAAGATTTAATTTATAGGTATGTTTTTATTTTCCAGTACTTGTAGTAAGTACATTAGAAATTCTTGTGGAGAATTCATAAACTGTGAGTTTATAGTGAATTTAACCATTCCAGCACAGTAGTCCAATTGTTGTCTTATTCCATAAACACTATGAGGGTAATTCATAGAATTTCGCAGAAAAGTGTCGCAAGCGGCTGGCGCAGAGTGTCCGCGTGCGATTGTCTGCGCCAGGCACGTGCGCTAAAACCGATTTCCGCGCACAGCGTATTCATGGATTTTAGGCTCCCAAACCAGCCGTGGCGCAGAGTATCGCAGCGACCCTGCAGCAGCGCCAGTAACGCCCCCAAGAACGCCCTCGCGCAAGGAAAAGCCATCAAAATCGCTAAATCATCGCAAAGGGCTGCGCTAACCCTGGACCAGTTTACAGGGCTGCCAAACAAGGAACGCAAAGCGGGTAACGTACATATCAGGGGTACGCGGGAAGTTGTACACGCGATTAGCCAGGGTACGTGTATTACAGGGGTACGCGGGAAGTTTAACACGCGATTGGCCAGGGTACGTGTATTAGAGGGGTACGCGTGAAGTTTTACACGCGATTAGCCAGGGCACGTGTATTACAGGGGTACGCGGGAAGTTTAACACGCGATTGGCCAGGGTACGTGTATTAGAGGGGTACGCGTGAAGTTTTACACGCGATTAGCCAGGGCACGTGTATTACAGGGGTACGCGGGAAGTTTAACACGCGATTGGCCAGGGTACGTGTATTAGAGGGGTACGCGTGAAGTTTTACACGCGATTAGCCAGGGCACGTGTATTACAGGGGTACGCGGGAATAATCACACGCGATTTGGCTGGGTACGTGTATTACAGGGGTACATGGGAATTATCACACGCGATTTGGCTGGGTACGTGTATTACAGGGGTGCGTGGGAAGTTACACACGCGATTAGGCTGGGTGGGTCCTCACAGGTGTTCCCTGTACACCCTCCACGGCCCCTGCAGGCAGCCCACAAAACAGGGGACTACCCTGCACACCTGCTCATGTCCCCCTGCACCTCCACCCCCCAGCCACCAGGGGCAGCCTCCACCAGGCCCCCACCCATGTCTACCACCACCCCCACCCCCCAGCCACCAGGGGCAGCCTCCACCAGGCCCCCACTCATGTCCCCCTGCACCCCCACCCCCCAGCCACCAGGGGCACCCTCCACCAGGCCCCCACTCATGTCCCCCTGCACCCCCACCCCCCAGCCACCAGGGGCAGCCTCCACCAGGCCCCCACTCATGTCTCCCAGCGTGCTACGTGTATTACAGGGGTGCGCGGGAAGTCCCACTCGCGAATAGCCTGGGCGCGTGTATTTCAGGGGTGCGCGGGAAGTTCCACACGCGAATAGCCTGGGCGCATGCATTTCAGGGGTGCGAGGGAAGTTTTACACGCGACTTCAGCAGGGTACATGTATTACAGGGGTGCGTGGGAAGTTACACACGCGATTAGGCTGGGTGGGTCCTCACAGGTGTTCCCTGTACACCCTCCACGGCCCCTGCAGGCAGCCCACAAAACAGGGGACTACCCTGCACACCTGCTCATGTCCCCCTGCACCTCCACCCCCCAGCCACCAGGGGCAGCCTCCACCAGGCCCCCACCCATGTCTACCACCACCCCCACCCCCCAGCCACCAGGGGCAGCCTCCACCAGGCCCCCACCCATGTCTACCACCACCCCCGCCCCCCAGCCACCAGGGGCAGCCTCCACCAGGCCCCCACCCATGTCTACCACCCCACCCCCACCCCCCAGCAGTGCAGGGGCACCCTCCACCAGGCCCCCACTCATGTCCCCCTGCACCCCCACCCCCCAGCCACCAGGGGCAGCCTCCACCAGGCCCCCACCCATGTCTACCACCCCACCCCCACCCCCCAGCCACCAGGGGAAGCCTCCACCAGGCCCCCACCCATGTCTACCACCACCCCCACCCCCCAGCCACCAGGGGCAGCCTCCACCAGGCCCCCACCCATGTCTACCACCACCCCCGCCCCCCAGCCACCAGGGGCACCCTCCACCAGGCCCCCACTCATGTCCCCCTGCACCCCCACCCCCCAGCCACCAGGGGCACCCTCCACCAGGCCCCCACTCATGTCCCCCTGCACCCCCACCCCCCAGCCACCAGGGGCAGCCTCCACCAGGCCCCCACTCATGTCTCCCAGCGTGCTACGTGTATTACAGGGGTGCGCGGGAAGTCCCACTCGCGAATAGCCTGGGCGCGTGTATTTCAGGGGTGCGCGGGAAGTTCCACACGCGAATAGCCTGGGCGCATGCATTTCAGGGGTGCGAGGGAAGTTTTACACGCGACTTCAGCAGGGTACGTGTATTACAGGGGTGCGTGGGAAGTTACACACGCGATTAGGCTGGGTGGGTCCTCACAGGTGTTCCCTGTACACCCTCCACGGCCCCTGCAGGCAGCCCACAAAACAGGGGACTACCCTGCACACCTGCTCATGTCCCCCTGCACCTCCACCCCCCAGCCACCAGGGGCAGCCTCCACCAGGCCCCCACCCATGTCTACCACCACCCCCACCCTCCAGCCACCAGGGGCAGCCTCCACCAGGCCCCCACCCATGTCTACCACCCCACCCCCACCCCCCAGCAGTGCAGGGGCACCCTCCACCAGGCCCCCACTCATGTCCCCCTGCACCCCCACCCCCCAGCCACCAGGGGCAGCCTCCACCAGGCCCCCACCCATGTCTACCACCCCACCCCCACCCCCCAGCCACCAGGGGCAGCCTCCACCAGGCCCCCACCCATGTCTACCACCACCCCCGCCCCCCAGCCACCAGGGGCACCCTCCACCAGGCCCCCACTCATGTCCCCCTGCACCCCCACCCCCCAGCCACCAGGGGCACCCTCCACCAGGCCCCCACTCATGTCCCCCTGCACCCCCACCCCCCAGCCACCAGGGGCAGCCTCCACCAGGCCCCCACTCATGTCTCCCAGCGTGCTACGTGTATTACAGGGGTGCGCGGGAAGTCCCACTCGCGAATAGCCTGGGCGCGTGTATTTCAGGGGTGCGCGGGAAGTTCCACACGCGAATAGCCTGGGCGCATGCATTTCAGGGGTGCGAGGGAAGTTTTACACGCGACTTCAGCAGGGTACGTGTATTACAGGGGTGCGTGGGAAGTTACACACGCGATTAGGCTGGGTGGGTCCTCACAGGTGTTCCCTGTACACCCTCCACGGCCCCTGCAGGCAGCCCACAAAACAGGGGACTACCCTGCACACCTGCTCATGTCCCCCTGCACCTCCAACCCCCAGCCACCAGGGGCAGCCTCCACCAGGCCCCCAACCATGTCTACCACCACCCCCACCCTCCAGCCACCAGGGGCAGCCTCCACCAGGCCCCCACCCATGTCTACCACCACCCCCGCCCCCCAGCCACCAGGGGCAGCCTCCACCAGGCCCCCACCCATGTCTACCACCCCACCCCCACCCCCCAGCAGTGCAGGGGCACCCTCCACCAGGCCCCCACTCATGTCCCCCTGCACCCCCACCCCCCAGCCACCAGGGGCAGCCTCCACCAGGCCCCCACCCACGTCTACCACCCCACCCCCACCCCCCAGCCACCAGGGGAAGCCTCCACCAGGCCCCCACCCATGTCTACCACCACCCCCACCCCCCAGCCACCAGGGGTAGCCTCCACCAGGCCCCCACCCATGTCTACCACCACCCCCGCCCCCCAGCCACCAGGGGCACCCTCCACCAGGCCCCCACTCATGTCCCACTGCACCCCCACCCCCCAGTCACCAGGGGCACCCTCCACCAGGCCCCCACTCATGTCCCCCTGCACCCCCACCCCCCAGCCACCAGGGGCAGCCTCCACCAGGCCCCCACTCATGTCTCCCAGCGTGCTACGTGTATTTCAGGGGTGCGCGGGAAGTCCCACTCGCGAATAGCCTGGGCGCATGCATTTCAGGGGTGCGCGGGAAGTTTTACACGCGACTTCAGCAGGGTACGTGTATTACAGGGGTGCGCTGGAAGTTACACACGCGATTAGGCTGGGTGGGTCCTCACAGGTGTTCCCTGTACACCCTCCACGGCCCCTGCAGGCAGCCCACAAAACAGGGGACTACCCTGCACACCTGCTCATGTCCCCCTGCACCTCCACCCCCCAGCCACCAGGGGCAGCCTCCACCAGGCCCCCACCCATGTCTACCACCACCCCCACCCCCCAGCCACCAGGGGCAGCCTCCACCAGGCCCCCACCCATGTCTACCACCCCACCCCCACCCCCCAGCCACCAGGGGAAGCCTCCACCAGGCCCCCACCCATGTCTACCACCTCCCCCGCCCCCCAGCCACCAGGGGCAGCCTCCACCAGGCCCCCACTCATGTCCCCTATCACCCCCACCCCCCAGCAGTGCAGGGGCAGCAGGCAGTCAGGCAGCAGCAGGTGGGAGCGTGCTCGGGCTCTGGGAGGCAGTAGTTCGGCCTTCCGGGCAGGAGCGTGGTATTCCGTGTGCGTACGCGTGGCCAGCTTGGTACGGAGTGATTTTGCACGTGAAAATCCTGCACGTCAGCGTGAAAACTGAGGAAAGGCCCTCAGCGCGTAAGCGCGTCTGTGACGTGACCCGCACAGGTGTTTCCCACACAGCACGTGATGACAGAGCACACGTGGAAAGACTGCACGCCAGAGTGTAATCGCGTGTGATTGGTGGAAATGGCCCTACACGCAGAAGTGACAAAGCGTGTGATTGGTGGAAATGGCCCTACACGCAGAAGTGACAAAGCGTGTAATTGGTGGAAATGGCCCTACACGCAGAAGTGACAAAGCATGTAATAGGTGGAAATGGCCCTAGCGCGTACACGCCGCGTAAGTGACGCTGGACGTGTGGGCCTGTATAAAAGGTACGTGTAGAACACGTTTTCCTTGTACGTGCTTTTCGTGGAGAGCGAGTGGGTGAATTCTGTACTTCTTGTCGTTTCACACGCGATTTACTTCACGGCGTTTCTAGTTCGTATTCCCTGTTACCTCTGACAGCTTTTGCTCTTTTTTCTCTTTTACTGGTTTACCTGGGCCTGTTCCCTCAAACAGTGTTCCCTTCTACTGTTGTCCTGTCTCCTCAGACAGCGGACAAATCTTCTTTTGGCGGGGGTGTTGCCAACCAAACGTGCTCCTTTTACACGCTCGTTTACCTGGCAGACGGTGAGTCACGCACGTATCTAACATCTGTGCTAGCCCCGTGTGTAGCCTACCCCTTCAGAGGTCATTCTAGGCTGCGTGTGACACGCATACGTTCATTCTTGTGTTTCTGGGTGCCACAGCGTAGTGCAGGTTTTTCTTTCTGCACACGTGGTTTAGGAGGGGTTGCGTGCACGTCATCTCCCTTTTTTGGGCCTCCTGTGCGTTGCGTGACCCGTCATCTTTCCCCAGGGGTTACATTCAGCCTTGCTAGAGCACTAGGGTACAATTACCATCTGGTACCCAACCCCTTTGACCCCCAATTGCCCAGGACAATAGTCTACATCCACTCCCATACGCACATTAACATCAGTGCCATGGCTGGGAGGCGAGGATTCCGTAAGGGTGGCAAAGGTGGAAGAGCCACAAGTGGTGGCCGTGGTGGATCCGGTAGGGGACGTGGTCGTAACTTGCAGGGTGAGCCTGTCCCCCCATGTGTGGAGGACCAGTCACGGGCACCCATAATCCCCCCCCCTCCCATTGAGGCTGATGTGGCTGACACCATCCATGCTCAGCCCTTGTTGGACCAGCCCATTGTGGCACCAGACCTGGCTGACTCCATGGCTGACTTCCAGGTCAGCAGGGCTACGACACGTGCGCTGGTGCACGTTGATGCCATCATGCCACGTGGATCTGGGGCAGCAAGGTCATCTGCTGCACCAAGGAGGCAGGGCGGAGAGGCTGCAGGGGCAGCTGCGGCTCCATCCACCCCAGCCCTCACACACCCAGCCAGGACAGTGTCGGTCCTAGTCCATGCTGCTGACATTCCCCCTGACACCATCACACTAGAGCTAATGCCTGCACCAACTCCCATGCTGAGTGTGCAATCCCACACTCCTGATACAGAGTCTACCAGGGCTCCTGCCCCTAGTGTCCAGAGCGGCGCAGGACACTCAGGATCACCACCACCTTCCAAGCGGAAGAGGAAGAGTGCTCGTCCGGCACAGGCTGATGCCCCAGACACGGCTACACAGTCCGGCCCGTCCAGGAAGCCCAGCTTCACGGATGACGAACTGAATGCACTTGTCGAGTATGTGTCCGGACATGACAACGAGATGGTCATTGTTGCAGGATCCAAGACCACACCTGCACAACGCCAGGCACACTGGCAGACCGTTGCGGACATCGTAAGTGCCCTTGTAATTGTGAGGCGCACAGCCAATGATTGCTATAAGCGCTGGAATGACCTAAAGCGCAGGGCAAAGAGTAAGCTGGCCTCAAGTCATGCCGCAACTCTAGTGACTGGAGGTGGGTCTCCAGTAGTAGACATGGAACTCACTCCACATGAGTCAGTCGCTGGGACCTACGTCACGGAGGAACAGATCCAAGGCGTGGGAGATCTGGCTGATTACGAGGCATTGTCCGGTGAGTGCCCATGCATGTGTGTGTCATCCATGTGCATGGTGTGTGTGTGAGGGCTTCTGTTCGGGTGCCAGGTGAGAGTGTGTGCGCCTGAGTCGTATGGGTCAGCCATGTGCTTCATGCAATCCTTCCTGCGCAGCTGCATTTGGCCATAGCAGTATCCCTTCTGCCAACAGTAGACATCTAGCCCAACTGCACGCCAGTTGCCCTTGAAGTGTCACCTTGCCACAACATATTTGCTTCTCTTTCACTGTTCATTCAGTCAGTTTGTTTGCATTCCACCACTTTCACTAGGCATGTCGCTGTCCACTAGTCACATGTCTGACATGGGTATGGTAAAGTGGAGTGACTTTGTTACCTGGATATCATTTGTACACACATGTCCCTGTGCAATTGGACCATTTCAGACTGGCAGCTCCAGGTGAAAAACCTGACCTGTTAGAATTAGAAAAGCTATTACATGCGGGAACTGGACTGAATGAATAGGTGCTGCCCTCCTCTCCATCTTCACTCAATAGCAATGGTACATGCCATCTGTGTGATGGCATGTGTGTTTCACCTGCCAATCACAGGCCAATGTGTGATGCCACTGCCAGGCAGCATGCAGAAAATGTGTTCATCTTCCATCTTGGTGTCATCAGTGTGTGCCATTTGCCTGGACTTCATACGCAGTGAGGGTGCATGCATGGGAGGGTTTTAGTCATGTGGGACATGTGTCAATCAAGTACTGGTTCTCTTGCTTCTCAGCCCTCAATGTGTGCCATGGTGCTAATGCCTGTTTCCATTTCTTTGTTTTCATGTCTTTGCAGGGGAAGACGCACCTGATACTGCTGGGGTTGTGGAGATGGTGCAGACCCAGGAGGGGTCCGAGGGCCGACCAACCACCAGTGAGGGACGTGGTGTGGTGGTGGGGGAGAACCCACAAGTGCTGCAGGTCGTGCTCTCAAGGGGTGTCTCTGGCTGCACCTCCCCCGAGCTGTACTCAGGTGTTGATTCGGATGAGACCTACGTGCCGTCGCAGGTGAGTGTTCCAGGGAGGGATTCTGTTCTGTCTCACCCACCTGCACCAGGGTCAGAACCCTCCATGGGGATGTCAGTGTTGGCAGCTACGCCTTCGGTGGTTACGGATGCAGGGTCACACTCCGCGACATCTGATCCTGTTCCTGGGCCAGCAGATCAGAGGGGGAATGCAGTCCTGCAGCCTCAGGCAGTGCCGGCACAGCAAGGCGCAGTTCGCCTTGCCCCAGACAGGTGTGGTGCCCGCCGACGTGGTGGCCGTACGCCACCCGGCAATACCGCATGGGAGCAATCCATTTACGGCATGGCAACCCAACAGGCTGCATCATCCGAGATGATGGCTCAGGCCATGGATAGGGTGGCCACTTCCATTGTCCCCCCAGAAAGGCTGATGGAGCGACTAGAGCAGGCAACCGACTCCATCTGCCAGTCACACAGGGAGGACATGTTGGGGTCCAACAGGGACAGGCGGGCGGCACTGGCGACTCTGCAGGAGGCCATCTCCATTGAGTCCCAGGGCCACAGGGAAGCCCTGAGGCAGGAGCTCCTTCACCTCAGGACGACTCTTGTTGAGCTTGAGGCTTCAACACACCAAAGGACAGAACAGCAGCTGGAGCGTCTCACCCGTACGCTCTCAGCTGAGATGCAGGCAACGAGGGCGGAGGTCCGGGCATCCCGTGAGTTGTTGCATGGGGACCTCCGCACACTCATCCTCCAGAACCAGACCTACCACACCCGCATGCTTGCAGCCATGGAGGAGCAGACTAGGGCCTTGCGTGGGCTGCCTCCCATAGTGCAACCACCTCCGGATGCAGCTGCACAGGGTGATAATAGCGACAGCAGTGATACTCCCACAATAGGGTAGCCGTGTGGGCCATGAGCCCATGGAGGTGTTTTATCTTCCCAGGATCCACGCAGGTGGGTTCTGGTGTGCATCCTGTCCTCGGACCTCCTGGGTGGCCTCCCCAACCCCCCCGGGCCCATCAATGGCCATTTTTGATTGTTTCTTATTTTTATTTTTATTTTGATTTCTTTTATTCCCAATTTTTTTGGGACGATCTGTTGGCTTCCGTGGTTCCTGTGGGCATACGCTGCATTGTGGCTGGGCACATGCAGGCTTGTAATGTATTTGGTTCAGATGCTTGGGTTTGAGTCACACACACCCCTCCTGCTTCCCGTTTCCATGGGCTTGTAAAGGGTGTGCCCAAGTGACAGTGAATTACACAGTGACGTTGGACTCCCATGAGCTGTGTGGGCAGTCTGTAGTCAATACTGTGTATACATTCCTAGTGCATATTGCTGTTGTGTTGTACACTGCATGTTGCATTGTTGTGTAACTCTTCTTCTGTGTCTACCTCCTAATTTGCAGGTCCCTTCCTCATGTCCACACAAGGACCTCTAGTCTGGAGATGGGGTCCATGTTGGCAGCAGTGCACCTACAACTCTACATGGCGACAACACTGCACAGTTGGTAGTGGTGGGAGTGCAGGCATTTCCAGGTGGTGAGACTACTAATATGTAACATTTGTGATGTCATGTTAATGGTACTACGTGCTCAAGTATGTTGTTGGTCCGGCATTGCTGTGAGCATTTCAGGTGTTGCAGGTTTCTAATAGTGCCACTGTACATAGTGAGACTGATGTCATGTTGTGGGGATTACTTTGTTTACCTGCAATTAGCATGACATGGCACGGTGTGTCATGTGGCGGTGCTGGGGTTGGGTTGGCTGACATGGCACTGTCCTCTTGTTGCATTTTGCAAGTGGGTATTCATTTTAGCTGCTTCAATGTGTAACTTCACAAAACTGCATTGGTGGTGTCTGTGTGGGTAGGGATGCACACATTGTGACACTTCCAGGTGAACAATCTCAGGCTGATATGGTTTTGACGGTTCATTCTCCAGACATTCAGGATCAGTGTCAGGTTGAGTCATCATTGATTGTCAGATGGAATGTGCCAGGGCAGTGTGCACTCCACAGGGGTGTGATTTCTATGTGAAGTAATTAGCCACTAGCTGTGTACGGGCTGCCTCCCCCCGTGCCCTTTCCCCTCCCATGCGCAGCGGCTGTGCATGTGGTTGGGGATGTGGGGCCACCACCATGTCCATGGCCAGGCCCCGGCGTGTTGCAACGTTGTGCAGGACACATGCTGCCACTATGATCCTGCACACTACTGGGGGAGCATATAACAGCTGCCCGCCAGAACGGTCAAGGGAGCGAAAGCGTGACTTTAGCACTCCGAATGTGCGCTCCACTATGCCCCTGGTTGTAATGTGGGCTGTGTTATATCTTACCTGGGGTGGCGTGGTGGGGTTCCGAATTGGCGTCATCATGTGGGGGCTGAGAGGGTAGGCACTGTCCCCTGTGGAGGTGGTGATTGGTATCATTGGTGGGGTTGTGACCTTGCTCAGTATCCAACATGCATGCATGTGCAGTGGCATACATACTCACCAAGCAGCCATGTATCGCCATGCCGCCCAGCTTCTAGGTCCCGGCTTAGGGTGGACATTCGGTAAATGAAGCTGTCGTGGGTGGAGCCGGGATAGTTGGCATATACTGAGGTGATGATTCCCTTGGCATTACATGCTACCTGCACGTTGATGGAATGCCAGTGCTTGCGGTTCCTATAGATGTGCTCAGATGCCCTGGGGGGACGTAGAGCCACATGGGTGCAGTCGATGGCACCTAGCACTTTGGGGAATCGTGCCACAGCGTAAAAATCCAGGGCGGCAGCATGCCTTTCTGCAGGTGTTCTGGGCAGGTATATGTGCCTGCGGACTGATGGCCGTGCAGTGATGATGTTCAAGACCTGGTGTAGGCAGCGTGACTGGGTGGCCTGTGACACCCCACCCACTATGGCACTTGTCCGCTGAAATGATCCAGTGGCTAAGAAGTGCAGTACATTGAGGACCTTCTCCAGGGGGCTGAGTGCTTGGGAGCACAGGGTGGGTGATGTGAGGTCATCCTCCCACTCACTCACCAGGTCCAGTATAATGTGTGGTGGAAACCTGTACCTCCCATACACCTGGTCATCAGGCATCCCGAAAAGGCTGGTTCTGGGTGTGAATATTCTGGCCCTGACTATCCTCCTCCTCCTCCTTTGGTAGCCCACTGCCACTGCTGCTAGGAACGGTATGTTCATCCTGGCGTCTGAGCTTGTTATTGTTAAAGTCCGCAAATGTATGCTTTGCGCGTGTTCTAGGCGAGCGTGTGACCCGCGCACCCCTGGAATCCAGTTCCCAGTCCAATAGCGTGTGGAAATTCACACGCACCACGGGATACAGCGTGTGACCCGTGCACCCCTGGAATCCAGTTCCCAGTCCAATAGCGTGTGAAAATTCACACGCACCACGGGATACAGCGTGTGACCCGCGCACCCCTGGAATCCAGTTCCCAAACCAATAGCGTGTGGAAATTCACACGCACCACGGGATACAGCGTGTGACCCGCGCACCCCTGGAATCCAGTTCCCAGTCCAATAGCGTGTGGAAATTCACACGCACCACGGGATACAGGTTCGCTGACGTACTTGCGTGTGTAAGTGCCCGCGCACCCATTAAATACACGTACATAGGCCAATCGCGTGTACGCGCACTTTTGTCCAATTACACGCGATGACACTCTGACGTGCAGTATCTCCACGTGTGCCCCGTCATCACGTGCTGAGTGGGGAACACCCGTGCGGGTCACGTCACAGACGCGCTTACGCGCTGAGGGACTCTGGTCCAATAGAATCGCGTATGCGTGCTGACGCGCTTACGCGCTAAGGGCCTTTCCTCGGATTTCACGCTGACGTGCAGGATTTTCACGTGCCAAATCACTCCGTATCAAGCTGGCCACGCGAAAACACACGGAAGACCACGCTCCTGCCCAGAAGGCCGAGTTACTGCACCCCGTGCCCCGAGCAGCCTCCCACGTGCCATCTGCTGCTGCCTGCCTGCCTGCCTGCTGCCACCGTGCCCTGCCATTTGGTGCCTGCACATCAGCCATCTGCAGGGGTCCAGTTGCTGTGTCCACCCCTGCTGGAACTGAAGACTCCCGACTGGGATTACATCGCTCCACAGCCCAGCCCCAGGACCCAGTTGCCCACCCACACCTGCCTCTGGGGTTGCCATGTCGGGCACTTCCACATCTGGCACCAGTGGCAACCCCAGGCCAGAGGGGCAGAGGGGCACCAGCTTCACTGTCACCGAAGTTGGTGTCCTGGTGGAGCATGTCCTGGGGCAGTATGATGCCCTCTTTGGATCGTCCCGCGCCAGCAAGGAAGGACGGCAGAGGATCTGGGCCGACTGTGTGGTTGCCATCAACGCGGAGGGGGTGGCAACCCGCGACGTCCTGAAGATCGAGAAGCGCTGGGAGGACTTGAGGTCCAGGACCCTTGTGAAGGCCCGGCGCCTCGTGGAGGGGGGCCGGGGCCGCATGAGTTCCATCCAGATGAGGGTCCTGGAACGCGTACGCCCAGCGCTCCACGCCCAGATCCTTGAGAGGGAGGCCCGTCTGGAGTTGAGCGGTAAGTGTCCATGCATTACTGTGTGAGACAGGGCATGTTGCGGTGTGCTGGTTCTATGATACTTGCCTGTATGTGTGCCATAGGCCATGTATGCATGTATGTGTGCAGGGACATCATGGTAATGCATGTGCGACCAGTGATGTGTGACCCACATGGTTGTTGCATGTGTTGAAATGCCGCATGGGGAGCCCTATGCAGATTTTGAACATGAGAGCATGCCAGTCTCTGTACCTGGACATGGGTGGTGGTGAGGGATGGGTGCTGATGCCAGGTACATATATGGTAGCCATGTCTGTGTGCCTGACCTGCGTGTCTGTGACTTGTGCATGCCATGGATGCATGACACATGTGTGTGACAATGCACAGATTCAGTAAAGCAGCCAAATTACCCTTGTATCCGCTGTGTTTGGTGTGTTTGGGGCCAGATGGATGTGACTGAGGTGAAGTGTGTGCATGTGATAGGCATGAGCCATGATGCATGTGAGTTACATATCATTGAATGTTTCAAGAGTCCATTGGACATGCATGGAAATGTCCATGGCATGCACCATGCCTGTTACTGTGTGTGTTTTGCCTGGACTGACCCATGTGTTGTGGAGGGACATGATGGAAGTGTACTTTGACAGTGGTGCTCATCTGCTATTGCTTCCTGTCTAGGGGACCATTGTACAGTGCCCTGATGCTTGTGTTCTTTGTCTCCCTCTTCGCAGCAGCTAGTGAAGAGGAGGGCGGAGACGGCGCTGTGGAGCAAGGCGGCGGGGATGCCCCCACGGCTGCAGCGGAAGGGGTGGGTGAGCCCCCACAGGGGCCTGCTACGGTGGGAGACGGTGAGGAGCCATCCAGGTTGGTGGTTTGCACAGAGGAGGAGGAGGCCGCCACTGGGGCACACATGGGGCCTGGTGGGGGCATCCCTGCTGGTGCAAGTGGTGCAGTCCAGGGCCGGGGGCAGGAGGCAGCACAGGTCACCGTGGAGGGGCCTGTGCATGTCGCTGTCCATGACCCTGTGAGTGCACCACCATGCACCAGCAGGGATGCCCCGTCCCAGGCCTGTCCGCAGGTAGAGGGGATGTCCATGTCACCTGACTCCCCTCCACCTGCGGACGTGGGAACCCCTGGCCGTGCGGAGAAGGTCCTGATTGGGGTCGTGATGCGCACGGCTGTGATTCGTGATGCCGTGCGTGCTTCCCGGGAGGAGCACGCACGGCATCACGAAGTGCACCGTGCCGACGTGGCCCAATTGGGATCGGCCATGTTCGGGGGTTTCCTGCATGTGTTGGCCAATGTGGCGGCCCTCTCCTCCTCTGTGCAGGCTATCCACCAGTCGTTCTCCTTGCCGTCTTCCAGCCCAGATGCCACCAGGGCCCCCTGTGGTCCTGCCCCGACCAATGCAGCCAGCTCGGTGGGGATCCCATCCCTGCCACAGTCGGGAGTCAGAGATCCAGCAGGGGTGGACACCAGAGCAACTGGACCCCAGCAGATGGAGGATGTGACGGCATCATCGGGCAGGGCACGTGCACGACGGCGTTGGTGGTTTCCATCAGCCTGGATGCCGTCGTGCTGGCACAGGCAGTTGCGTCGGAGGCAGCAGCAGGATCAACGTGGGAGGCATCATGGCTCGGGGCCATCAACATCAGGGGTGCAGGCATCGGCCGGAGGGCAGGAGAACCCTGGAATGGGAGTGGCTTCCGTGTGGGAGCGGTTGTGCCAGCGGATAGGTGCGGAGCGGCAGCGGGCAGAGGAGGAACGGCTCACGATGGTCAGGGCGGAGGACTCCATGCGGAGGGCGCTGAGGCGGGCTGAGTGCCTCGAGGGTCTTCGCAGGGAGTTTGAGCTTGACACTGCGTTATCCCTGCGGGACCTCGGGGCCAGGGAACATGCCCGCCTCCAAGCCATTGACCAGGAGTTCGATGATGCCCTGGCCCATGACAACAACCAGTGAGCCGTCCGAATAGCCCGCTGCCTTTGTATATAGTTGTATAGTTAGGGTTAGGTTTCCTTTGTTTTTTTGATTTTTTTTGGTAGCGATTGGACAATGCACCACTTTTTTGTATATAGTTCAGTTTTTAGTTAGTAGTCATAGTTAGGTTTAATTTGGTTGGGCTCATGGACCCAGGATGATCTTCTTCATGGTTCTTCGTTGGCTTATTTTTATTTTTCAGATTATTTTCTTGGACATTCATCTTGTTTTGTTTGATTTGCTTTGTGTTTTTTCTTATTTCATTTCCATTCTACTTGCTGTTCAATACATTATTTTTTTCATTCTTCAATGTGTCGTATCATCTCATTGCTTTCAGGCATGTCATGTTGGGTGTTTTGTCATTCACTTGCAGCCATTGTGTGTGACAGACATGTGTTAAATTGCATTATTTAAATTGGGGGTGTAACATGTAATTGCCTTTGATATGTGGGTGGGTGTGATAGTTGGTTGGGCCTTTTGGCAGGGGAGGATGGGCATTACGGACATGATTGGGGAATGTTGGGACCCAGGTGCAGGGGGGCATGGATTGGACATGGGTGGGGGCCTGCTGGCAGGTGCCCCACAGTGCTGGGGGGGTGGGGGTGGTGGGAGACATGAGTGGGGGCCTGGTGGAGGGTGCCCCTGGTGGCTGGGGTGTGGGGGTGGTGGGAGACATGAGTGGGGGCCTGGTGGAGGGTGCCCCTGGTGGCTGGGGGGTGGGGGTGGTGGGAGACATGAGTGGGGGCCTGGTGGAGGGTGCCCCTGGTGGCTGGGGTGTGGGGGTGGTGGGAGACATGAGTGGGGGCCTGGTGGAGGGTGCCCCTGGTGGCTGGGGGGTGGGGGTGGTGGGAGACATGAGTTGGACATGGGTGGGGGCCTGCTGGCAGGTGCCCCACAGTGCTGGGGGGGGTGGGGGTGGTGGGAGACATGAGTGGGGGCCTGGTGGAGGGTGCTCCTGGTGGCTGGGGGGTGGGGGTGGTGGGAGACATGAGTGGGGGCCTGGTGGAGGGTGCCCCTGGTGGCTGGGGGGTGGGGGTGGTGGGAGACATGAGTTGGACATGGGTGGGGGCCTGCTGGCAGGTGCCCCACAGTGCTGGGGGGGTGGGGGTGGTGGGAGACATGAGTGGGGGCCTGGTGCAGGGTGCCCCTGGTGGCTGGGGGGTGGGGGTGGTGGGAGACATGAGTTGGACATGGGTGGGGGCCTGCTGGCAAGTGCCCCACAGTGCTGGGGGGTGGGGGTGGTGGGAGACATGAGTGGGGGCCTGGTGGAGGGTGCCCCTGGTGGCTGGCGGTGGGGGTGGTGGGAGACATGAGTGGGGGCCTGGTGGAGGGTGCCCCTGGTGGCTGGGGGGTGGGGGTGGTGGGAGACATGAGTGGGGGCCTGGTGGAGGGTGCCCCTGGTGGCTGGGGGGTGGGGGTGGTGGGAGACATGAGTTGGACATGGGTGGGGGCCTGCTGGCAGGTGCCCCACAGTGCTGGGGGGTGGGGGTGGTGGGAGACATGAGTTGGACATGGGTGGGGGCCTGCTGGCAGGTGCCCCACAGTGCTGGGGGGTGGGGGTGCAAGGGGACATGAGTTGGTGTTCATTAGTTCAAGGAGACATGTGCCTTTGCTGGGGGGCATGCCCATGTTGTGTGGGCTGCCTGCGGGACATGACCAGGGATGCAGGGTAGTCCCCTGTGGTGTGGGCTGCCTGCAGGGGCCGTGGAGGGTGTACAGGGTACACCTGGGAGGACCCACACTGTCAAATCACATGTGGGACTCCCCGGCACGCCTGAAATACACATACCGTGCAGAAATCGCGTGTAAAACTTCCCGCGCACCCCTGAAATACACGCGCCCAGGCTATTCGCGTGTGGAACTTCCCGCGCACCCCTGAAATACACGCATCCAGGCTATTCGCGTGTGGAACTTCCCGCGCACCCCTGAAATACACGCGCCCAGGCTATTCGCGTGTGGAACTCCCCGCGCACCCCTGAAATACACGCGCCCAGGCTATTCGCGTGTGGAACTTCCCGCGCACCCCTGAAATACACGCGCCCAGGCTATTCGCGTGTGGAACTCCCCGCGCACCCCTGAAATACACGCGCCCAGGCTATTCGCGTGTGGAACTTCCCGCGCACCCCTGAAATACACGCGCCCAGGCTATTCGCGTGTGGAACTTCCCGCGCACCCCTGAAATACACGCGCCCAGGCTATTCGCGTGTGGAACTTCCCGCGCACCCCTGAAATACACGCGCCCAGGCTATTCGCGTGTGGAACTTCCCGCGCACCCCTGAAATACACGCGCCCAGGCTATTCGCGTGTGGAACTTCCCGCGCACCCCTCAAATACACGCGCCCAGGCTATTCGCGTGTGGAACTTCCCGCGCACCCCTGAAATACACGCGCCCAGGCTATTCGCGTGTGGAACTTCCCGCGCACCCCTGAAATACACGCGCCCAGGCTATTCGCGTGTGGAACTTCCCGCGCACCCCTGAAATACACGCGCCCAGGCTATTCGCGTGTGGAACTTCCCGCGCACCCCTGAAATACACGCGCCCAGGCTATTCGCGTGTGGAACTTCCCGCGCACCCCTCAAATACACGCGCCCAGGCTATTCGCGTGTGGAACTTCCCGCGCACCCCTGGAATACACGTAGCCCGCTCCCCCAGGCCCGATCGCGTGAGGAACTTCACGCGAACCCCTGTAATACACGTAGCCCGCTCCCCCAGGCCCGAGCGCGTGAGGAACTTCACGCGAACCCCTGTAATACACGTAGCCCGCTCCCCCAGGCCCGATCGCGTGTGAAACTTCACGCGAACCCCTGAAATACACGTAGCACGCTCCCCCAGGCCCGATCGCGTGAGAAATTTCACGCGAACCCCTGAAATACACGTAGCCCGCTCCCCCAGGCCCGATCGCGTGATTAACTTCACGCGAACCCCTGTGATGCACGTACCCTGCAAATCGCGTGTGAGACTTCCCGTGCACCCCGATATACACGCACACGTATTTTTTGTCAGCGGGTGTCCGTGTTTGTGGGTACCCCTTTGCACGTCATTTTTCCTGGAGGGCCACAGTATGGGACATTCATCATGGCAGTATATAGGTGCTATTTGTTGGCGCACCTTTTGGCGCACATTTCTTACAGCCGCAGAGACGCTACCGCCTGCTTTCTTGTGGCGGTCGTGTTTGTGCCTGTGCGCTGGTTTGAGCGTGCGCTTTTTTGCCCTATTCTATTCCATGAATACGTGTTGTAGGCGAGCGTGTGGGCGTTCCGCGCACTTGTGCCCTGTACTTCCCCCGTGACGCCCACGTTTTGGCAAGTTGTTCCCCATTCCGAGTGTTACGCCCGTGTTCCGCCTACTTTTGTTGCGTGCGCCGCGCTATGTGCGAATTTCGCTGTGGCCTGTGCGATTTTCGCTGTGACCTGGCGCACGCTGTTAGATGGCCTGTGCGCCAACGTGCGCCGCGCACTTTTTTATCGCACATCCGCTGGTTTTCTCGCGCACGGCCTTCCATGAATCGACGTGCACTGCTTTTCGTGCGATTTTCGCAATTGCACTGCGATTTTCGCTATTCCACTGCGATTTTCGCTATTCCACTGCGATTCGCACGTTTTTGCCCACTTGCGCCGCGCTAATTATTCCATGAATCGGCCTGTATATGTGTTATCAGGATTTTTGCTGCATTTCTGTGAAGTACTAACATTTGCAAACACAATTGGTCTGCACTGTGTAAGTAAATGTTGTCAACTATTGGTGGCAATTGAAATAGAATATTCATTGCTACATTTGCGTAGCAACTTACTCCAACTATATTTGAGAGTTTAAATGGACCAGGTAGTTATGTATCTGATTGATTTTTTTTTTGTTTGTCTTCCTTCTTTGATGAAGTACCTGGCTTCCTTTCCCTAATGGGTTATTTTATGTTGGTGGTACTTGATGAAGTTTTAGTTTCTTTTACTCTCTTTGGAGGATTTGCAGTGACATCCTGTTGCATTTCTGTTTGATTTAGTTTTCTTTTACAACGTTTTACTTTTTGTGGTACAGAATATGTGTTTAGATGGGGGGTGTATAGTGAGTGAAGTCTATTGTATTCTAAAATGCAAGGAATATCAGCGTTTACTTTACTTGCATCAAAGTTGATTAGAAATAGACCGTCAAGCGTACGTAAGCGTGATAGTGCTACGTAGCTCATACCTAATTTAAAGACTGTGTTACCAATGTCTATCATTGCTTTGTCTAGGGTAAGACCGTGTGATTTATGAATTGTGACTGCGTATGCAAGAGTTAGAGAAAATTGTTCTCTGCGTACATACATGTCTTTGAAGAGACGGAATCGAGCTGTTGAGCGTCCTATCTGTTTTACTTCTGAAAGTTTGTCAAAGAGTATATTGACAAACTGAGTTTTGTTGTCACGTGGGTATGTTTGAAAGCCAACAACTGTACCCAGTGCTCCATTAACTAGTCATTGGTCCACGTCAAGGTTACGTTTAAGCATTACTCTGCAATTTAAGGATAATTTTCATATCTTTTCCAAGCCTGCTGTGTTTGAGATTGATTTTTCTAAACTATTTAGTCTTGTTGTGGCTTGGTCACACATGGGTAGTGTCATACCATGTACATCTAGTTTGTCTGTGGCGCTAATTTCCATTATTGGTTGCATTTCTTTACTTAACATTATTTCATTGAATTTGAAACAGCTTGCAAGAGTTGTTAATTCTCGGTATTGGAAATGTTGCCAAAGGTTGACATTTCCAATGCTGCCAACAGTTTTACGGCATAGTTTGTCTCCTAATGTTTTAAAAATAGGCTCACCTTTTACTGGTGTCAATTGAAGAAGATCTCCAAAAACAATAATATTTTTTCCTGCAAAGAGCTCTTCATAGTTTATTTTGAGTACTTCTTGTAATCTGAGGTGAATCAAAGCCAACATTAGGTTGGACACCATGCTCACTTCATCTATTAGTAGCATTTTCATTTGTTTCAATATTCTGCGTAGTTCCATTGCAGTTTCTGTAGAAAGTTTGTAATAGTCTAATTTGTTTTGGTGTTCTACTGGCCGGAGTAGTAATCGGTGTAAAGTGACACCACCTATGTTGTAGGCAGCTAAACCTGTGGGGGCAGTGACAACAGCTGACAGTTTGTTGTTTGTCAATTGTTGAAGGAACTTACTGATGATTTTCATTAGGAATGTTTTGCCAGAACCAGCTTCACCACTGACGTACAATAGTATAGGTTTGTAATTTTGGCAGGTGCATTCTTTGTTTTCATGTTGTACACCGTGTGCAATTTCTTTTGTTACTTCTTGAAAAATGCTACGTTGCTCATTGTTTAGTTTTGATTGTAGTATAGTTAAGTCTTCTTTATCTTCATACTGACACATGGTGTTTTCTACTTCTATCATAGCTAATTCTGCCTCATTTGTTATTAGTGGTTCTCCCAGTGGTTCTTGGCTTCCTGTTACAGAAGTTTGACTACTGTCAGGAGTGTCCTTATCTAGTTGGGCTTGGAGTTCTTCTTTGTGTCGCTGTTCATTGTGCAACATTGTTTTGTACTGTGTAAAGTTTACTTCATTTATAGTGCTTTTGTTTGCTTTGAAAGCGTCTTCATATGAGTCATAGTTATCCAGTATTTCTTCTTCTTTTCTCCATGGTTTAAAGAGTTGTAGCAGGGACATGTAATATACTTCTTTATGTTGAGGAGTCTTTAATGACAATTTGATATGATTAATTAAATTTGGTTTGGTGAGTTTTACTAAGCTTCCTTCACAGTTTGTCACTCTGTATTTACCGTTTTTTTCATCAGGTTTTATATTATTTTTGTATGTGTAGTTTTGGGCTATGTGATATAGACACATGGTTTCCAAAGTGGTACTTCTGTTTGGGTAGTATGTGTCCAATAAATTGTTTTTTAAAATGTCTGTTGGGATCATGTTTGGCTATTGTTTCTATATCTTCATATGATTTTAGAACTCTTTTTCTAGATTTAGCTGGACCAAGACTTAGCCATACTATATTTTCAGATTTACCATACAATGCAGTACCAGTTAAACGATCAGCTGCTTCATAAGATCCACATTCTCTATGGGAGAGCATTTTATGCCCAGGCTGTATATTTTCTGAGACACTGTTTTATCTGATGACAGGTCATTCCAGAGGTCTTGCAGCTCTGTCTTTTCTGCTTTAGTTAAGTATGCTGTGACATATCGTGCAACTGCAGTAGAATGTCTGCAATGTACTGCACATATATGTTTGCATTCCATAAGTGGGCAATGATTGCATTATAATCATTGATATATTTTTCTTCTTCTTTTCTTTTTATGTAATATGTATTTTTAGGTGACTTACCTTTAACACTATGTCTAACTGAAGACATGAGGTTGTTCACTTGACCTGTATTTGTAACTGGTCTAGGGAAACCAAATTGGCATTTGGTGTAGTATTTCCCTTTGTTTTTGTATTTGCGACGACAATATTTGCCACATTTGTGTCTTTGAACTTGTAAAATGTGTGCATGAATATCACTATTTGTGGATTCTGATGGAATTTCACAAGTGACATATTTTTCAATAAACTGTAAAACAGTGGCATCACTGTCTTGACCAAATTTAGGAGCAACTTTAATCCATAAAATCGTGTGGATATGTGGTGCTTCTCTGGCTTGGTATTCTTTTCTCCAAAAGAAGTGTTGCACTTCTCCAAGGGGAGGAACAGTTTTATTACAAATAAAATGTAGCATAGTAATGAAGCGATGGTGAAAATATCTTGAAACATTAACAGGATCCAGTTAGTATATCTATGTTTGTTTTGTTTTTGTTTGATATGCGTAGGAAATCATGTAAATCTTCCCATGCATATTCTGCACAACTTAATGTAACAAACCAAGTGGGTGGGCCAAGGTTTCTGATCATACAACGTACATCTCCATGACGTCGAAACCAGTACTCTTTAGTACCACGCATATTTGCTAATAGATTTGTAATATTTGATTGTAAAACCTCATCTTTTTGTTGAACTTTTTGTAATAATTGTGTAGCTGTCATATTTTGAAAGTGTGATCCTGATTTTAATATGTGTGCAACTCCATAACAAAGTTGCTAGTTCACTTTCAAAGAGTAGGTGGAATATGTATTCCACATTTTCTCTAAATCTGGGATCTTCAGAATACATCCGTAATGAGCGGTATTCTAATGCTGATATTTGAATAGGTCTATCATCATACCTTGCTCCTTTGCCAGTAGGAAAGAGTAGAGGAATAGCACGTGCTCCTATACTTTTTTCCCATATGCTGATTGGTGATCCTTTTGTTTGATGCATTTGGTACGTTTCCAGTGATCTTCTATGGTGTCATTAGAGTGCAATGGATGAATTGTATAATGGTCTAAAGTGTTTGATATTGTAGCAGGATCTAGGAGCTCAAATTGACCAGCTTCTTGTGTCTCTTGAATTATTTCAGTTGTATCCTTCAAGTTTTCTTCAATATTAATTTCTTTGTAATATTCATTATTCTCTTTAAGATATTGCAAGGCTTCTCTAACTTTATGTAAATCTACCAGCTGTTGCCAATTTATTTTGTCTTTTGTAGGTACTCCATTTACCAAGATAATTAAAGATTGTTGCATTGGACGTTGCACTCCTAGAGTGTGCACATTTTCTTTTAGATCTAGTGGTAAATACACTTCTTTTCCACAAATATCTTTCACAAATTCAGAAGGAGGTAATTTTGCAGTTTTTGGTTGAAGGCGTATTATTGCTTGAAATGGGTGCACTGTTTGAAGTATGATGCTCTCATATAAATTAAGTTGTTGAAGGTGTTTTGGTAGTGGATATAATTCCAAATTATTTGTGATAGCACGTGAAGGAGTTTGGTTGTTGTCAAGTTTTGTAGTGCAGTAACTGCAAAGTATTACGGGGTCAGTTATTTCGTATTTGTTTTCTGCTATAAGGTAGAGAGCTAATTCAAACCATTTAAAATCTTCATTGTCTTCTATTTTGTATGATAGGTCTACAGTTTTTGTGTTACTTTTATAAAAAGTTCTGCGGCAACATACACACACATGGTTTGGTACTTCAGCTGATGTACTTTAAAATTTTAGTATTTCTTTTTTGTATGTGTCTAGTAAAAGGTTGCCATGTGTAGAAGTGTTAGTAATTTGGTTTACAGCTATTTCATTCTTTAAGTGGCTTTCACTTCTAAAATATTTTTTCTGGATTTAGTCATTTTCTTCTAGTAGGTCTTTTGCTGTACCATGTAGAAGAATGTTATTTAAATTGGCTAGTGCTAAAGCAGGACTTTTAGCATAGTACAGTTTATAAACTAGATTTCTTATAGTTTAATGATGTGTTGATATCCTTTTGATATCATGGAAGGTGGTTTTGCAAGTAGGTCCTGTAATGCAGGCCAATGAATGTCCGTGTAGTCCTGTGTACTTGCGTACTGGACAGGTATCCATATTTTGCAGTAGTTTAATTTTGATTTTGTCTTTGCTTTTCACATATTGATTGAGGAATTGGCGTAAAGACTTGAAACATTTTTTGGGAATGTTACACGTTGACGTGTATGGCCATTTGTACACTAGACGTACTGAATCAGTTGAATGGAGGGGTAATTCTATGTTTTCAGGGCATATTTTTGTAAGGAGTACTTCTTGTTCCATTATGGTATTATTAACTTTTTCATAACCTCGTCCACTGCTATGTATGGCAATTGTATTTGATTGCTTTTGTTTGTATGCTTCTTCATTAAAGTATGGTTCTGTGCTCGTAGTGTGACTCCATTCACCTCCGCAGATACTTAAAAAGTTCTTTCTGTTGACATTTCGTTTATTGAGAAGTCTTTTTTGTAATTTAGTTATTAGTTTTGTTAGTGGTTTCATTTTGTTGAACACTAAAATAAATAACTTTCTTTTGAGAAGAATTGCACTGTCTATTAACGCTTCTAAGATTAATTTCCTACGGTAGGTTTTAAGCGTTGAACCTGGTTTCTCTCCTGTTTTTATAAGATTTTGAAGGACTTTGTGACAGAACATTTTGGCTAAAATACTTTTCTTGTTATGCTTACTTTGCACTATATCAAGATTTAAAGAAGCAGTTTTATCTGTAGTGATAGTTGATTTTCTGTTAATTGTTTTTTGGTTTGTTTTACATTTTGATAGAGGAGACTACATTTTTGTACTTGAAACTTCTTTTGTTTCACTAAATGACTGTATTAGCTGTTTTGTTTCAACTTTTTTTTACAAATTCTGCTACAGATGGATGCTTATGTTGGACACTTTTATTTTCATTTGCTCTACTTCTGCGTTGCTTTCTACGGACTTGATTTTTGGTAGGCATTCTTTAGGGTCTGTTGAAAAAAATAAAGAAGGTATGGGTTGGTGTGTTCTGCAATGTATGTGTGCTCTGTGCATGAGTGTTTGAGTAAGATGATAAAGATGTATGTAATGGTGTGTGATTGTGCATTGGGCAACTACAACTAGTAGGGATGGGTATTCTTGAATTAATGTGTTACTAAACTGGGGTTCAGATGACAGAAAAAAGTAAGCTAGTGGTGTGGAGAAGTATAAATAGTAAATCTAATACTATACAATTAAAACAGTTGTTTGTTCTATAACATCTCAATTCTAGCGGCTGAGTTGAGTAATTTGTGTGTCGAAAAATAGGAATTTGTGGGCCATTCTGGCTGTAAATTGCTGTTTAAGACATGGGGATTTTTGGACAGAATGGTGCAGAATCTCTATGTTTAGGCACAGAAATAGCATGAATTACCCTTACAGTGTGTTTGAGCAATAATACAAATATTGATTGGTGATATTCTACTTACTTTTTTTCTAAAATGAACAGGTTACTTCTTAGTTGTTCTTTG
Source organism: Ambystoma mexicanum (assembly GCF_040938575.1). Taxonomy (NCBI): domain Eukaryota; kingdom Metazoa; phylum Chordata; class Amphibia; order Caudata; family Ambystomatidae; genus Ambystoma; species Ambystoma mexicanum. The sequence goes on along the minus strand of NC_090922.1, from coordinate 855,947,853 downwards.
TACTTCAAATTCGGCTTCTTCTTTTCAGGAGAATGGTCTTCACTGCAATTGTAAAAGAAACAAATTAGTAATTTTGTTTGTATATAGCACTGTTTTTAATTAAGACATTGATTTTTTTAATTGAAATCCTCAGCACCTTCCTCAAAACCATTCAAACTATCTTATTCAGATAAGATACGTCGCACCAGTTGAATACATATCATATGTTCTTAATGAATAAATTGTATTGCAATGACTAACTGTAGCAAACAAAATATCTTTAGTATGCCTTGTGAAATTCATAATGTACTACTGAATACCACTATTCCTGTAACTAAGCTCTTCCAAGTAATAGTGCCTCAATGTCATGGGCTGCTTGTCCTATATAAATGTAAGTAATTAAATAAATAAAATAATTTTAAAAAATTATGTAATTGTACAAGTATTATTGTTTGAGATTTGAACATAGAATGTGCATGCAATTTTGTTTGACTATATGTAGTCTATATATTTTATTTCAAAAATGTTACTTCAACATGATTTGAGTGTGTGTGTGTGTATAAAGAAATTAAATAGTATAAAGGTTAAAAAAGCCCTGTCGGGGGCGTGGCCAACTGGCGACCGATGAAGACGTGAGCCCGTAGAGCTCCCGAAGCCGCCAGCTACATCCTGAAATATCCTGCGAATTTGGGCTAATCCAGCCCCAAAAAAGGTTCCTACAGGGTGGCGGAACCCTAGTAGGAACGATATCTGCAACTGGAGCTGATTCCGAAGCGCCAATCCCGAGATATCGGCATTTAGAAGGAGAAGCAATCGGCGCCAAACGGAAATCAAAATGGCCGACAGAGACACAATCTAGACCCACAGGCGCTGCCTCTCGTGGAAATCGAAAGAAACTCGTCTGAAATTGGGAGGGGCCCATCCAGCAGATCCGACGCCAACCATCGCTGGGGACTCAGCCGCCCAAGCTATCAGTGCTGACCCCCCCACTCCCCGCGGTCCTTGCTGGGACGCCCATCTATCGGAATGACCCCCGGCTTCGCCGAGGCCTGCAACAACAACGTACTTTGCGGGACCAGCACGACAGACCAAGCAGAGCAGGCGCTCCGATCCTTCGTAGAGCGCCTGCCGACAGCAGCAACGGCCGCTGCGGTGCCGAACGAGGCCTGGTGAGCGGTATACGGCGGAACCGGTAAGGAGGAAGGGGAGGAGGGGAGACGCGATCCTGAGACACCGAAACTTAGCAAACGGCACCCCGGGCTTACCGTCCGCCAGCCCGCCTACGCTTCCCCGACCTCTGCCAAGAATAACGGGGGGAAACCCAAGAGCAGCACCCCCCCACACACCGGACATGGGCAAAGATAGGCTTAGAAGAACTGGAACCCAGAACACAATGGAACAATACACAACGCCTGCCCCGACATCTTCCACGGCCCAGAATAGAACCGATGAATCACCAGACCCTGAGGCCGACATATCCCTTAGGGACGTGATGAATGCTATCTCCAATTCTCGATCTGCTATGGAAGTCAAAATGGATAGCATCTGTACGGAGGTCTCTCTGCTGCGCCATGACCTGCAGAAATTATCATCTCGTACAGGGGAGGCGGAGGCGCGCATATCAGTGGCAGAAGACAATGTGAGAGGCATGGGCCAGCAAATGAATGCAGCACTAGGTCGCATTAAACTACTGGAGGAGAGGGTGGAAGAGGGAGAGGGCCGATCGAGAAGAAATAATATCCGCATCCTCGGCCTGCCAGAGAAAGAAGAAGGACCCAGCATGGAGCTGTTCCTCGAACAATGGCTCGCCGATTTATTCGCTCCTAAATCTCTCTCAAACTTCTTCTCAATTGAACGGGCACACCGGATACCAACTGGCAGACCAACTCCCGGAGCACCGCCACGAGCGATAATAGCCAAGATCCTAAATTACAGAGATCGCAACGCGATACTCCACATGGCAAGGACGAATGGAGCCATGACCTATAACGGCTCCAGGATAGCCTTCTTCCCCGACTTCACCAAAGAGGTACAAAGAGCAAGGCAATCCTTTGACACTCTCAAAAAGAGATTACAAGGGCTGAATGTGAAATATGGTCTGCTATTCCCAGCCCAGCTAAAAATCTTTCATAAGGGCACTACTGTGCATTTCACTGATCCAAGAGAGGCATGGAGCTGGGCGGAACGCAACCTAGAAGGTGAATGGGGCCCATGGAGAAGACAGGAAAACCGTAGAAATAGACCCCGACCAAACAGGCCACCAAATGAGCCGCCACAGCAACCGATGGAAGAAATACCACAGAATGCCGACGCCTAAACACAACCGACAAACATACGGAGGCACGAGCAGGAAAGAACACTACTCAGAACGGCTGGCGGCTGCGTTAAGACACATCACGCAAGCCACCCCCCCGATTGCAATCGGTATAGAACAGACCCTGCAATCACCCGCCGTGGTACCACCAACCCACGGCGGCCTAAGCAAGTTACGGACTCTTCACTACGGCACCTCCACCGCCACAGTGACAAGAGATACCCCAAGTTCAACGGTTTGATTAAGTTTGGTTGTGTGGGCGACAGATGCTTCAGTTGGGGAAGGAGTATAGGGAGGGGGGTAAGTTGGGATTTGTTCACGTTCTATGCTGGCAACAAGGAAAGCACGGCTTAGACAAGCACGCTGAAATGGGAAGACAACAGGGCAGTCCAAACACCGATAGCGCAGGACTCCTCTCGTCTAAACTGCTACCAATGGCACAGACATACGAACAAGATAAGAAATGAGTGCGAAAGGGACAGACACCAAAAAACTTAACATCATGACATGGAATGTCAATGGCCTGGGAAGCAGTATCAAGAGAAGACTAGTAACACAATAACTGAATCGAAACAACCCGGATCTAATACTGCTTACTGAGACACATTTGGCCGGCACAAGATGCCAATTTTTCAAAAGAACCAAATACCGTACAGCAATACATGCAGGTTTCTCAATGGGCTCGAGAGGTGTGCTTATATTAATACACAAAAGAATCCCTATAGAGATATCCAACATAACCCAGGACACCGGAGGGAGATTTGTCCACATAAATGGAACGCTATGGAATCAAACCATTGCCATACTGGCGGTCTATGCTCCCCCGGCGCTCACAAATACCTTACTCGACGACATCACACCGATCATAGCCAACAACACCGCGGATATACTAGTTGTAGGTGGAGACTTCAATGATGTAATGGACATTAATCTAGATCGTACACATATCAGGGGGAGAAATCCGATGATACCGACGAAATTAGCCATCTTTGCCACAGCATTGGGACTGAAGGATGCATGGAGGGATCTGCACCAGATGGAGAAACAATACTCTTTCCATTCAGGCGCGCATGCATCGTTGTCTAGACTAGACTACTTCTTCCTCCCTGGTGTAGACATACATAAAGTAACGGAGGCAACACTCCAGCCCAGGGGGATCTCGGACCACTCACCGCTGAAGATCCTACTCGAAACAGAACGACCCAGGCCTCCACTGACTTGGCGCCTGAACTCGTATTATTTAGGGTTCAAAGAGTTAGTAGAAAAGATGCAGGAAGCCACTGTCTCATATTTCGAAACAAACCAGGACTCGATAGAGGACCTAGGAACCATATGGGAGGCGTACAAAGCAACCCTGAGAGGGGTAGTACTGAGCTGGACTGCTGCACACAAAAAAGCGCACAGGAAGGAGGTTGAAGACGCTGAAACAGAGGTCAGAAACGCTGAAGTGCGATATATAAACACAGGCGCATCAGATGACAACAGAGCCCTACAAGCGACACAAAAGAAGCTGCATGATGTCACACTTACCTGTGCGAAACAGGCACACAGGACAATGCGTACCAGGCTATACGAGACTGGAGACAAGGCCGGCAAAATGCTGGCGTGGCTGGAAAAAAGAGAGGAGGGTCAACACCAGATAAGATGTATCACTACCAGGAATGCAGAACAGACCTATACCGACTCAAGCATTGCTGAAACCTTTGCAGAGTACTATGAGGCATTGTACGCTCCCCCGACGACTGCACTGGATCCCAGCATCCTGGACACACTCACCATTCCACACCTAAGCGATACGCAAAGAGCGAGTTTGGAAACAGAGATTACAGAGGAAGAACTGTCGACAGCCCTATCCCAACTCCAAAATGGGAAAACCCCAGGGCCTAACGGCTTCCCAGTGGAAGCTTGGAAAAAGATCGGCAATGAGCACATAGTACCACAGATGCATAAAATGTTCCTATATGCCAAAGGTAGAGGAATTCTGCCCCCGGACCTGAGAAAGGCCACTATAGTGGTGATACATAAGGAAGGCAAACCAGCAAACATATGCAGCTCCTACAGGCCGATCTCACTTATAAACATAGAAGCTAAGATACTGGCCAAGATACTGGCTAACAGGCTCCAGACAGTCATACACACCCTTATCCATCCAGACCAATGTGGCTTTATGCCACGGAGATCCACACGAATGAATATCCACAGGCTACATGCCGCCATTGAGAAGTCTCCATCGCTGCGGGATGCACTAGCACTCCTCGCGATTGATTTCGAAAAAGCCTTCGATTCAGTCCACTGGGAGGCCTTGTGGAGCATTATGGGTAAAATGGGGTTGGGTGAGCAATTCATAGGCTGGGTCAAGCTGCTATACAACACACCGACAGCTGAGATAAGGGTAAACGGGTGGACATCACGTAGTATTAACCTGGGTAAAGGGACCAGGCAGGGCTGTCCCCTTTCGGCAATGCTATTTGCACTGGCAATCGAGCCCCTGGCAATAATGCTGAGAGAATCACAGTTGTGGAAGGGGTTCCGGTGGGCCCGAGATTGGGAGGATAGGGTTTCCCTCTATGCCGACGATTTACTGATCTACATGAGTGATCCACTAGTATCATACCCCATCGTCACCCAAATACTAAATAGATACGGAGCATTTAGTGGTCTACGGGTAAACTATAACAAATCCATCCTTTTTCCGATCCAAGGAACTGATACGACAGCTCTACACAATTGCCCATATAGAGTAGAAACCGAGCATTTCAGATATCTTGGGGTACAGGTTGCGACGGACCTCACGCAATATGTTCCCCAAAATCTCCATCCAATCAGAGATAGATTCGCGAATGATGTGAAACACTGGATGACCCTACCCCTCACCCTGCTAGGAAGGGCGGCAATGTTTAAAATGCTCACTCTGCCACGATTCGTGTACATCCTCCAAAACGCCCCACTGTATGTACCCAAGATAGAATTCCTAAAAATAGATGAGACTCTCAGAAAGCTCCTCTGGGGTGGAGGGCATCCACGGATCGCGCTCAAAACCCTACAACGTTCCGCATGGGAAGGAGGTATAGGACTGCCCCACCTACAAACATATTATTGGGCAGCCCAGATGCCGGTGATAAATGATATCCTGCATAACAACCCTGAACTACCACACATTAAAGCGGATAGCCAGATGAGTGCCGGGCTCACCCCATTAGAGACCCTCTACAATAGTAGGGTACGCATGATCCCCAACACGATTAGAGCACATAGAACGCAAATATGGCTAGATGCACACAAGCACCTGGGATGGGATGGGAAACTCACGCTGGCACAGCCCCTATGGCGTAACAAACGTCTGCCGGAGCTAAGTAAAATCCCGAAATGGGCGACCTGGGAATCAGCTGGGATAACAAGGCTAGCAGACATAATACAAGATGGAGCAATAATACCATTCCAGACCCTGCAGGACAAATTCAACCTACCCCCCACAGAACACTTCCATTACAGACAAATACATCACGCACTTATCACATGTGAGATCGACCCACCGAACATTCCAGATTGCACACCAATTGAGAGAAACATCGTGGTAGATCGTATCGATAATAAAATAACCTCCACAATGTACAATGCAATAGCCTCTTTCGCCACAACGGAACTTACAGATCTGAAAGCAAAATGGGAAAGAGATGTGGGACCAATACAACCGGAAGAATGGATCAAAGCACTCATGTATCCGAGGGAAATTGCCATCTCGGCTAGAATCAGATTGATCCAACTCAAAATTCTACACAGGGTATACTATCCGAGAGAAGCTTTACATCAATGGGGGAGAGCAACTGATCCCAACTGTCTAAGGTGCCAACAGGCGAGGGGGACCTTTTTTCACATCTTTTCACGAATCCAAATTTTCTGGCAGAAATGTTGTGACAGGTTATCGGCAGTCATCGGCCGACGAATACCCATGGACCCCAAATTGCTATTACTAGGGATGGATGACGACCTAGACATCCCCCGATATGAGAGACTCATGCTGGCAACAACCACGGGACTCATAAAGAGGAATCTGGCCCAATTGTGGGGCTCACCCTTATCCCCTCAATGTGTCCAATGGATAACAGACGTGGATATCTGTGTGCAAATGGAAATGAAAATATACACTACCAGAGGGTGCCCAGGGAAAGCACGCAAGATCTGGCAAAAATGGGAAGACACGTAGGGCTCTGCGAACTCATGAATAGACTTGACAGGGAAAGCACGCAAGATCTGGCAAAAATGGGAAGACACGTAGGGATCTGCGAACCCATGAATAGACTTGATAAACGTTTGGAGTCCTGCGAAGACTCATCTGCACAATGTATAATTTGGACGCCTAGTAACCCATTTCATGAAGGACCTAAAACTCTGAAACTTGCAATGTGCATGAAGAGCTGTGCTTAGTGATTGCCTGTATGCCCGAGCGATGACTTGTTATTAACTTGTATGTATATGTTTACGTTTATAAAATAAATAAAATATGTTATTAAAAAAAAAATAGTATAAAGGTTTGTAAGTGACAGTTGATTTTAGGAGATTGAAAAAAGACAGTAGATTCATTTTACATATTATACAAGCTAAAAGTCAGTTAGAAAATGTGTTCATGTACTGTACAGAAAATATGCATACCTGTAGTTTGTGTTTATGCATATGGATATACATAAAGCTGCAAGTAGAAATCTTGGAGACTTGTACAGTATTTCTTGTAGATGGTGCTTGCCAATGATATGACACTTGTACTCAGAGAGATTAACAGTACATTTGCAGTGATGATCTATGATGATGCAGTTAGATGTAGAGGTCTTGGATGTGAATGGTGGATGGTCATGTGACCTCCTAGCTACATCCAATGAGGGAATGGCACAGAGAGTGAAGTGGAAATGGTAGAAGGGCTGTCCATGTTATGATATGTCCGCGGACATGGCGGTAGTTTGCGGACATCGGGAGTTACATCCGGGGATTTTTGGGTTGGGAAGCCATGCAAATGAGAATGGGCATTGGTCAGGAAAGTTTAGTGGGTGTGTTGTGCCAGGAGAGAGTTTCTCACATACTCTTTTTGCTGAGAGAAGAACAGATAGCTATGGCTGTGTGTTTCAGAAAACAGATTGTTTGGATTTTGGGAGACTCGTGGATACATTGGTTGAAGGTGCATGCAGAAACCTGTGGAGTAGCTGTAGATCTTGGATTCCCACATGTGGAAGTACACTGGCATGGAGTCCGTGGAATGAATTGGTTGGACTTGTTACCTCTCCGTGCTACTTTGGAGACAGAGCAACATCCAGATATAATTATAATTCATTGTGGAGGGAACAGTTTAGGACATGTGTCTGGAATTTCTTTGAATTTGCAATGAAAGAAGGACTTGGAAAGTTCATGGACATGTTTCCAAATTCTCAAGTAATTTTTTCACGGATTGTGCAGAGACAAATGTGGCTTTGTTCTTCTTCATTTGGTCCACAAATGGAGAAAGCAAGGCGCAATGTTAATAAGGCTGTTTGTGCCTTTCTAAGATATTTTGGCATGTCCTCTTTTCACAATGAAAATATTATGTTTCGTAGTACATACATTTTCCGCAGAGATGGAGTACATCTAACGTATGCTGGCAATCAGATTTTTCTAAGAAACTTACAAAATGCATTGCGACCTTGTTTAGAATAACAGCATCCATTTTGAAGTAGGTGTTGAGTATTTATAATTTTTCAAACACAAACACCACTGAAAGGCTCTTTTCAGAGCCACCACTTCCTCCCAGAGAAAATTGCAATGGTTATTATAGGGCAGCACCCCAAAATTTCAGATTACTGCGGACTGTCCGTGGACTTCTAAAAAATACAAAGGGTCTTGTTTCATTCATTTTCACTTCTATTTATTAACTGTGAAAGGCGACTCTGAAAAGAGCCTTATTTTTTTTAATTTTTGTTGTTTTATATTTTTTTGTTTTTTTATACACGACACACTAGGAGAGGAGGGGAAAGGAGGGTAAAGGGGGGACACCAACCACAGGGATAAGAAAGGGCGAGCTGAGAGAGGAAGATGTAGAGTGGGTTTTATTTGGGTAGTGACCAGGTCTTCTCGTGCCCTGAGACGATAGTCTCAAAAGCATTGTGAAGTCGCTCCCCCCACAGAGTACTGCGCTGCAATACATACACACAACTGTAACCCTTGAAAGGTAAGGGTCATCAGCATTGTGTATGGCTTGTGAGGCAGCTTGATGAAGACGCTGTCCCACAGGAGTGTTCCTTGTGGTGACAGTATCAGAAAGGGAGGATGGAAGTAGAGGAAATTAACCTACTACGCTCCTCGCAAGGTACAACCTTGCGAACGGCCCCACTGGGAATGACTTGAGGTGTCCCTTCATGGTAGTGGTCCCAAAGCTATACGAACCATGCCTCCCGCGACTGAGTACCATTTTGCACTCATTGCAGGTGACTCGGTTCGTACGAGCCTTAGGACCATTCCCATGAATGGTAAATAACCGCCACACCCAATACTGACGGCGAGTGCGGGTAGTAGGGATTTCCACTACCTCATTCTCGTCATCCTCTTCTTCCTCCTCTGCATCCTCACTCCTGTTCCCCTATTCAGGCCCTTGGGGAGGTGGTGGTGGTGGAGGGGGTGGAGGTGGTGCTGAAGCAGGTGCAGCACCAGGTGGCAGTTCAGCTCCAGGGATGCCATCTTGATGATGATGTAATCTGCAGGTGGCAGCAAAAATCGCTGTGTTCTGAAGAATAGCCAGAAACACAATGAGAATAAGCTCTAGGGCGTGGTCTTTTATAGGGGTGCTTGTGCGCGGTCCGCGGACATGCGCGCTGTCCGCAGACAGATCGAACGCAAAAGAAAGTTTGAAAAGTTTCAAAAGGTATGTAGAAACTCAGGATTAGTATGTGGGACTTGTGCTATGGTGAGTTTTTATTGAGAAATATTGTGGATTACTTGAAAATGTACTTTTAAATTGTTCAGGGACACGAACAGTGTCCGCATTCAGGACACGCGATCAGCGTGGGTGCGGTCACATGATCACTTCACGAACATATCCGCGAAGGAAGCGGCTGTCCGCAGGACACCAAATGCATGGACATTGGTTTGCGCATGTGCGTTGATGTTCTACGGACAGTGCTCAGGTCCTGAATAATTAAAAGTGAATCACACATCAAATGAACAGTTACGGACAGCCGTTTGTTCTTAGAACAGTTTCAACTTCCTTGCTAACAATACGAACAGACATAGCGTCCTCAGGACACCTCCATTTTCGTTTATTTACAAACATTTCAGAACAGAGCGTGTGTTCTTAGAACAGTTTGAACTTGCTAGCAAACAGTACGGACAGGTGTAGTGTTCTTCAGGACACCTCCATTTTTGTTTATTTATGAACATTTCAGGACACCACTCGTGTTCTTAGAACAGTTTCAACTTGCTAGCGAACACTACGGACAGGTATAGTGTTCTTCAGGACACCTCCATTTCCGTTTCTTTATGAACATTTCAGGACACCCCGTGTGTTCTTAGAACAGTTTCAATCTGCTAGCGAACAGTACGGACAGGTATAGTGTTCTTCAGGACACCTCCATTTTCGTTCATTTACGAACATTTCAGAACACCCGCGCTGTCCGCGGACACCTAAATTGTTTTTTTTTTAAACTGAAACTAATTACAACACAATATAAAAATTTAACTTTAACATATATTAACAATTTATGACAGAGAAGGTGAGGCAGAAACAGAAACAAAAACAGGAGAATTAGGGGTTTCAACATGATTGGTATCAGGTGAAGGGATGGAAGTCTCATCAAAACGTTTTGGGTTATGGAGAGGGTTTGGGGATAATTGACTGGGATATGGTGAGGGGGACAAATACATAAGGGACAATGGTATGAGGTTTTTGTTTTAAAATGATCTTCAACAAAAGTTTTAAAATTATTAAAATTGGTCAACAATAAATCAATTTTTTTCTTTTATGCTGTCAAGAGTGTTATCCATAACAGTTTCTTCAGAGGTATTTTCTATTTTGGTATGTTCTGTACAAAAATAAATATATATGTTAAATGTAAATAAAATAATAATCATTAAATGGTTTATATTGTAAAGTGTCTACCATTAGTTTCACTATCTTCCGACATTTCCTCATGTGGGAAATGCTCCTCTAGCCATTCTAGAGTACTAGACATTTGTGTGAGAAAAAAAAGATACTATTTTTTTTAATCTAATACAGAAAGTTTATAAATATATGAGTGAAATGAAGTACACTTACTATTTCAGGTCAAATATGTTCTGAGTACTCTGTAGATCTAGTATTGCTCTTAGTTGTGGAGTGTCTGTGAGGTAATTATGTTGGAAGCCTATTTATCTTCTTTTGTTATATTCCATTTTAGAACATATTGTATTTAAATGAATGGTTAGTGTGTTACATATATGGGTTACGCTTCTTATGTATTACTACATATAATGTGTATGTGTGCTGCTTTGTGAATTTGTAAAATGTTCCTATGTTATGATATAACAATTAAACATACCCCCCCAGAGTTTTTAGGTAGTGGTACTGTTGTCCGAACATGTCCGCGGACATTAAAAGAGTTTGCGGACATCAAATTCAGTAGAAGGGGTTCAGTATGTTCCATATTACATGTACATAAAGTCAAAGTTATTATTGTTAAGTTGTGCTACTAAAAACCTATGAAATTCAGTGAAAAAACGTAGTTAAAGGGACGTTATGGTTAAATTGCGCTACTAAAAACCTATGAAATTCAGTGAAAAAAACGTTGTTAAAGGGGCATATAGTTAAGTTGCGCTACTAAAAACCTATGAAATTCTGTGAAAAAAACTTTGTTAAAGGGACGTTATGGTCCCAAGTAAAACTGAAAAACCCCTGAAATTCGCCAGTTATGGTAAGCTAAGCAACCATAACTCGCGCCACCACCGTGCACTGCTAAGGCTAACACCCACGACATCAAAGATGACATCACAAATGTCATTGATGACATCACTGATGACATCACATGTCTGGCTTACTCTTTTTTCCTTTACTGACATATCTAAGCCACATGATTTTCTTCAGTAAGTGTAAGAAACTTAAAATTTTATTTTATTTGTACACCTATCCTTCAAGTAGGTTTTTACAGTAATTCCCTTAGAGTCCAGTCACATAATGTGAAACATATACATAGGGGAAGACACAACTTGAAAGACAGCAATCCTTTCTGTGCATAAAAATAATCTATAGAGTTATCAGCACTTTCTGATAGTTCTGTTGTTTTTTATGGCTGTACTTTCCCTGTATATGCTCATATTTGTCTACATTGTACTCACACTACTTTCCTTAGGGTTCAATCACATCATTTGATACATATAGATAGTGTAAATAGTAGCTTTGAAACAGAGCAATCATTTATTTGCATGAAAAAAATCAGTTAGGTTATAAATTGTTTCTGCTACTACTTCTGCTGTTTTGCTAATTTCACTTTCCCTGTAGATACCCATATTTGTATGTGTTCTTGTCTCTTTGTGTTTTGTCTGTAGTAAAGCAATTATGTAATACATGGGTTTTATTAGCTACTTATTACATATTTCACAGTACACAAATTTCTATTAAGAAAACAATTATCATTTCATTATTCAACATATCAACATTACAAATATTATACCTTCATCTTGTACGCTGCACACAATGCTATGTTTCTGCATGAGCAGCTTAGTATACTAGATAGAACCCCATAATAGAATGCTATTTATATCAATGCATCGTTCAATGCACTAATTAGGGTATGATATTTATTGCAATGATCCTTGACACTTTTTTCGCAACAATATAAAGAATCCCCTGTACACATATTTTATGAAAAGTACATACACATGTGATGCCATCCGTGATGTCATCAATGACATTTGGGATGTCATCTTTGATGTCGTGGGTGTAAGTCTTAGCAGTGCACGGTGGTGGCATGAGTTATGGTTGCTTAGCTTACAATAACTGGTGAATTTCAGAGGGTTTTCGGATTTACTTGGAACCATAATGTCCCTTTAACAATGTTTTTCACTGAATATATATATATATATGTATGTATAAATTCACTGCAAAAACGTTGTTAAAGGGACTTTATAGTTAAGTTGCACTAATAAAAACCCATGAAATTCAGTGAAAAAATATTGTTAAAGGTACGTTATGGTCACAAGTATAACCGAAAAACTCTTGAAATTCGCCAGTTATGGTACGGTACACAACCATAACACCCGCCACCTCTATGCACTGCTAAGACTAACACCCATGACATCAAAGATGACATTAGAAATGTCATGGCTGCTTAGTGTACCATAACAGGTTAATTTCAAGGGGTTTTTGGTTATACTTTTAACCATGACGTCCCTTTAACACTGTTTTTTTCACAGAATTTCATGGGTTTTTGTTAACCATATATTATTAACCATAATGTTCCTTTTACAAAGTTTTTTCAGTGAATTTCATAAGTTTTTACTGGTGCACCTTTAATCGGCTACAAGTTCCTTATATTATACTGCCCCCCAATGTGGCAGCTATGGAGTCCACGGACATTGAGGTATCACTGTCCTTTTTGCACCTGTCCCCCTTGTCCCCAGCAAATACTGAACATTTTAATCTAAGATGCTTTGATGAAACCTCACTCCCTTCCTCCCCTTATAATTATTGTACACAGATTCCTAATTCCTAAATCTCCAATGTATGTTTCCCATTCAGATACCCCATCTCTTTCTTGAATTAATATCTTTTTTGTACTATAAATGTGTTATTTATTATTGTATGAACTCCCACTATGAGTCCGCAGACAACTGTCCGTGTTGTCTGCACTCAAAATACAAGTGCCCCCAGACAGGCACAATGTCCGGCCATGTCCAGTTTCACATGGCACACTTTTAATTAGTCTGTGGACCTTGTGCCTGTTCTACTGACACCCATACGCATGTGCCCAGCGATTCCTGTACGATGGGTGGCCGCGGGCGGCCATGGATATCTTGTGACCGCACCCATGCAGTATGACGGTGGTGTCCGTGAATGGTGTCCGTGGTCGCGGACAGTTTAAAAGTGTTTTTCCAGCCAATCTAGGGTGTTTCAAGCAGAAATCTTACCCTTGCACAGCTCCCAGACCTATTATACATTGATCTTACAACTTTTAAAAGCCCATTTTCGACACAGTAGTATGCAGACAGCATGACTGTACACAGACGGTTTCTCTAAAGGGACCCACCCATTACTTTTCCTCATTCTCAGTATCCAGGAGAGAGCATTTGCTTCACAGCTGTACAGATTTCTTTTGCAGAAGTTGTTTTGGAGACCATGGCATCTCTTATGGCCATTGTTTCGTCACAGCCACCCCCACCACCACCACCATCATCATTTCGAGGGCCTGGATAGGGGAACAGGCATGGTGATACAGAACAGGAGGATCAAGAGGAAGAAGAGGATGAAGTGGAGGAAGTCCCTTTCACCAGTACTCAGAGTGAGTCCTGGGTGTGTCAATTTTTCACAACTGTTGGAAATGTTCCAAAGGCTCATGCAAGCAAGGTTCGATGCACTGAGTGCAAAGTTGTACTCAGTCACGGGAAAGCGGGCTTGTATTCACACGTGCCTACTTCCACCGAATAGACCCATGTGACAGTTCTGAGAAAGGCAATACCTTTCCCAGGTAAGAGAAGATTAGAGCATGTTGACTTCCTCCAGCCCATCATCTTCATCTGCTCCTGTCACCACAATGGATACTCCTTTCGGGCAGTGGATCCCAACAGCAACTTCACAGGCCATACAGAACACTGTTGACCCTTACCTTTCGAAGGTCACAGTGCTATGTATGTATTGTGAAGCATCGATCTGTGGGGGGAGCAGTTTCAGAGTGCCTTCGAGGCTGTGGTCAAGGAGCATGAGAAAAACAGCCACCTACCTGATTAAGGCTCGCCCAACATCTTCCCATCTCCACCTGCCCCTTGCCCCTATGGTTGGTGCCCCTTCTCTCCCCTACCTTGCCTCTCTTGAAAGAAAAGCCAAAAGTAGGGGGCTGGGGGCTAAGAGGGCTGTAGCCCCGGATCTTTTGGTTGTAGCCCCTTACAGAAGCTCAGGTGCTACAAGCAAAATCCTAGCTAGCCCCAAGTCCCGCCAGTCCAGACATTAGCTTAGCCCCTGATATTTTTCAGACCTTGCAACACCCCTGTTGTCGAATCAGACTTACTGCACCCATCTTTAGCTTGGAGTCTAAATACCTCTCCTTGGGTCAATGATGGAATTTTGTCACACAGCAACTTATTGACATTGTCTCAGCCAATCAAAATTCTCAGAATGCATTCATTAACTACTAATACTGACTGCATTCTGAGAATTGTAACTTTAGAAGGGGACAAGGGAAACAAGAAAAAACATTCTGTGTCATACTCTCCATAGCTGGAAAAATCACCACAGATACATAAAATGAACCTGCACTAATTTGCCCAACCATGTGCCACTCAGCCACAAACACAAGGGTATCCTGTCACAATCAGCAGTGCAATAGAACCTGGAGTCTAAGACTCAGAACCTGGAGTCCAAGCCTCAGGAATTTATTTTATCATGATCTCAATTCTTCTTCTATAGGGGATCGTTAACGTGAGATGTGACACCTAATTTAACACCCCAGCGTTAAAGCAAAAATATAGAAAATAGCTTAATATTTCCCAGTTATTTAACGTTTATGCTGTTATTAGCACCATGTGCTAATTGCCTCATAGATATTGGGAAGGGTCATTATCACATGGGATAATGAGCCACCCTCCCAACACCAAGTTATGGCCCAGACAAAACCAAGATCATAATGACCACTCGCTTAATCTATACGCACGTAAAGAGAGATACCTTGCCTTACCGAGACCGGTGGCATTTATAATACTTTTATTTGCATATTAACTTGAAGGACACACAAAACAAGTTGAATACATGTTTGTTGATATTTGAGCTTCCTTTTTTTTTGTAATTGTTATGAACTGCCTGTTTAATTACAAACCTTTTCCTAAACATAGCCGCTTCCAACTGTTTGCAGGTGTTGCTTTGGAGTTTAGACTGTCAGCTAAATAGGTTCAAAGCACAGTCAGATCCATGGCGATGCTTTAAAGGCTAGAGAAGAACAGAATCCTCAAATGGAACAGCTTAGCTTAGTTGCTGCCCAATAATCGCACCGTTTCCTGCCCAAGGCAGTAGCAATGAAAAGACATGAAGTAGCCATGCAGGGTTGCACTAAGAGTGCTATGAATGATGCCACAGGGCTATCAGAGAATTTAATACCTTTTCTCTGTGTTTTACTTCTGGATGGTTTAATGCTAGATAGCGTAGCACTAGATTCCAGACTACACCATATTTAATAGTATTATAATGTGTGTACATTATTACATTTTTAGAGGACAATTTAAAATGAAGAATATTTTACACCCACAAAGGTCTGCACGGTGCTTATGTTTCTAGGGTGTTGAGGTGGGGCAAGCAGCGGAGGATCCTTCTGACGCAGTGTTAAATTTGAAACTCTGTCTAATTTATAATGAGTGGTACATAGATCTCCATCTTTGTCTCGCCCACATTTCAGAGACCCAGTCCATACAGAAAATGGTAGATTGTTGAGTATCAACAAGAGGTTACTCTCCCTCGGGTTTCCAGTTGGCAAAGAAATGTCATCCAACGGTTCGAGGAACGGTAATGTCGGCGGTGAGACAAAATGGCTTCTGCTAGATTGAGTCAGCATTCCTGACAGCAGGCTCAATGTCTTCCAGCAGGCTGTGTCGGCATGGGAGTTGGTTGATCCCTCAAAGGTTGAGCCTGAGGTTTGGGTTGATTGAGTTGGCCAGGGGCAAGGCTTTGTATGTTTAATGATTACCCTATCTCTAGACTGGCAATCATAGTTTAGATCAGAGGTGTAAAAGTTAAAATCCTTCTGCTGTCTTCGGGGGCTTTGGGTCATATCAGTTGGTAGGGATGCACATGTGACCTTTGACCCTGACCTGTAAAAAGCTGTAGTTACAGATGTCAGGAGACTGGTGCCGTGAAGGAACAGAGATGTAATATGCTTTTTACATAGAGCTTTATGAAAGGGGGATAGGGGTGATGAGACACACACACACACACACACACACACACCACAATCGCTCATAATTGCATGTTACCCTCCAGGACATGAGACTCAATTTCCAAAGGACAGGACTGATCTCAAGAGTAAGGCACTTCACTCCTACTAGACATTAGTTACAAGAGGTGACCTACACATTTGGCTTCATGCCTACCCAATCCCCCAAAAGCCCAGTCCAAAATTTCAGGCAGCATACCAGGGGATCAGGTCTGCATGTACATGTGCATCCCTCTGCTTGATCTGGTCTTTTATTTGTACACCGACATCCACTAATTAATGACCACCCCAATGTCATAATCGGGCCATTACTTTATCACCTGGAACATCCCTAACCATATAGACAAGACCAACAATGAACAACCTGTCCATGAACCACATTTAATTTCAGTCCCATCATGAGCATATCTAAGATATTTTTAGCACACACCTTTACGAAACATTTGTTTTCTGGAGTGCTACGATAAGTGAGTACCTAGGGCTTTGAGATGTACTCTCTGTACAGGTGTGATAATAAACCTGCAAGAGAAACGTGGAACAAACTACCCAAAAAGGCAGACAATAAGATAGCAAACTTTATGATTGGAGGAGGAAAGGAGACAGGTTGCTTTGCTCATTAGAAGTTCCTGAGTTCTTGGTTCCAATGCGTGAATCACGAGGCATGGTAGGTGTGATACCTTCAAGGCTGCGGCTAGTGTACAGTGCTTAAACTTCCTTTTAGTAATGTGCCTTCTCATGGAGTGGATGCACGAGTGAACTCCAGTGTCATCCTTTTAACTGCTCACAAATTTGCAATAAATACGATGCAATAATAAAAATGCATACAGTGATCGTTTGAACCAATACTTCTCATTTCAATGGTGGAGTTTGAAACCCTTTCAAGATGATTATTAGATTACTTGAGGACTTTTGTTTCAGGCGTTCCTAAACTTTATAATAGTATGTGTATCTATGCTGCTACTGGATCTCAGTGAGCATCTCATATGAGTGACACCAATACACTGATACTAAAATCGTTGTATTACAAAAACATAGAAATTATATGTAAATAGTACAACATGTAATTACTCCTAGTCTATGGATCTCATATCTTTGAGGTCATTATAGATCACAAAATTGCTCTCATATTATCTAAATATTGTAATTTAATTATGTCTACAATGCTTTGCGGCTTATTTAATGCAACCAAAGTTCCATTTTGTTTCTGTCCTCACCTACATGTGTTTCACACCGAAGTGGATAATGTTAGTCCACTACTCATGCTTCTCCAGGTCCTGGATCAATAGTTTACAGATTAGTGACTGTAGTTGTATATTAACTAAACAGGTGTATTGGTGAAATTGATGAAGACTGAGGGTGTGCAATGTATGTACTTGTATGCTTTGGGTATGCTGTGGGTTTTGCACCTCGATGGATTTTAGCGGTGTGCAATTTTGTAATGTATAACTAACATATTAACTCCTTTCATGCTCTGCACCTTCGAATCTTAGACGAAGGCCTGGCCTCTCTTCCACACGCATCTACTGCCACACAGAACTCAAAAAAACACTCTGCACAACACTTCTGCCAGAAAGAAGTATGTAGCTACCTTTCACGACAAAAAAGGTGAACCTTAGCTTCACACATAATATCTATCCTCTTGCACCACAAACCCCACCCCTAACATACCTCTCTCCACCCAGCCATGTACCAATAGACAAGGGTGGCTAGCCGGGACTTGGCCACCCCTGGTCACCGTTAATGACACCATTAATTGTAGTTGGCTTGGTACGAGGGGTAAGTGGAAGGCTTTTTTAGGAGGCGGTGCACAAGAGAGTACTTGAGGGAAGAAGGGAAAGACCCAGTTGCAAAAGAGTGATTGCAAAAGTTAGCCAGTCCAGGGGCAAGGTAGACTTTTTTTCTTAATTGTTCTGAAACAACAGGGGGAGACCTGTTTGGAGGAGATCCACATAGAGCAGACAACCCTAGTGACCTCTTCCTATGGGATAGGAGAGAATGGTTGAGGGAAGATGGGAGGCCATGAGTGTGCAGGGGGATTGGAGAAGGGGAGGGGCAAGGGGAGGAAGAAAGAGTGCTCAGGTTGTTCTGAGTTTTTGCAGTGAAGTGTGTGGCCAATGGTGTGCAGAGGGCCTGAGAGGGAAGTGGCAAGGTGGGGTCTGCAGAAGGATCGGCTAGTTCCCTTAAATAACCCTTTAAAGTGTTGCCCAGGAGGAGCAGGTATGACATTGTAGGGTTGGGCTACTTCTCCAAGTGGCCTGAGGTAACATTTGTTAGACAAGCAGCTGTGCAAGCTGTGATAAAGTTATAAAACAAAATGCCAAATAGAGAAGGCCCACCAGAGTTGTCAGTAATGGACAATTGGATGTGCTTGACTTCTGAAAAGAGGACCACATGTCTTCTTGAATTTGACATAATCCATCCCACTGGAGCCGTTTAAAAGAGTTCTGAGAGAACATGTTCAGAGAGCTAACATGTCAGAGTGATGTAGACATAGACATTGTGATTATTATCTCTGCTAACAGGAATACAGCATATTCCATGACAAGGACCCTACTGTTCTATCTAATGAGGAAGTAATAAGCAAAGATTTGCAACAGGCTCATGTTTAGTCAACAAGCTGGAGGGGTGAAAGGTCGTATAAATCAAGGTCAGATCATGAAGGAAACATAGATCAATAAGATCAGGTTATGAATGGGCAATTGAAATTCAATTCTTTAAAAAAGTTTAAATATGTTTGTATTTTATTTTATACAGTTGTACAAAGCAACTCTTAAAATAATGAATCCCAACTCCACATCATAAAAACATACTCACTTATTAAAACAATACCTCAAAAGTGTAGACAATTTTTCTTCAAAGCAAGCAAAAGTGATAAATACAACCCTCTGAGTTTCCTGAAATAAAACAAAATGGCCATACCTCATCAGGTGAGAGCAACATCTGTATACCCGCCCTTCTGAGCGCAATTAGCTGTAAAGAATTAAGTGCTTTACAACCCATTAAGAGGTATTTTGCAGATTCATTACAGTTTTCTCTGCATAATCGGCATTGCCATTGATTTTGGGGAATGTTTTGCCAGGCCCCAGTTATCTCATGTTTCTTAACACTGTTAAACTTGATTTTAATGTAGTCCCAGACCACATAGTGTGCAGTGAAGCTCTCAACATATCCTGGTGTACCAATTTGTACGTTAAAATATTCAGGGAAGGTAGATGCCTGAGATTTACTTGCCAGCTTAATATGCATTGCTCATGTTTGTCTGAGTGCGAAGCTGACTTCAGTTAATTCTTAAATGTACCAGTGGCCAGCTCAAATGCTGGTCAAGTGCCCTATCATTCCCACTCAGACCTACTCCTCTTTTGAATGCCTTGTCTGTAGGCTCGCTCTCTCTCCTACCCATTTTCTTACTGTGGCTACCATCTACCGGCCTCCTGGTCAATTCACCTTATTTCTCCGAGTGGGCAGACCTCTTCTTCACCCTCCTGGCCTCTACCACTCAACTCCTCCTCCTCGATGACTTCAATATTTATTAAGACTCTCCTTGTTCCTCTTCTGTACTCTTCCGTGACCTCTGCGACTCCCTCTTCCTGTTCATCCTCCCCTTTGTCCCGACTCACTCTGCAAGGCACACACTTGGTGTCTTGATCTCCTCTGACCTCCCCCTCTCCATCCCTCTGACCACTTCTCTCTCGTGGAGCGATCAATCCCTCATCTCCTCTCATCTCTCCCTCTCTTCCCCCCAAGCCAAGCCTACCCCATCACTGCCACCTACCTTCTCGGATATCCGGCCCATGAAGCGTGTGTCAATTGAGGCTTTTGCCGCCACCTTGCCTCCCACCCTCCACCTCTGGCTGTCTCACAGCCTGACAAAGCCCTGTCTCTGTTCTACTCCTCAATTTCCGATACTCTTGATGCTCTTGCCCATGTTATGAGGATCTGTTTGAAGTTGAAAGCCAAGTGCAATTCCTGGTACGAGTCTGACCTAGCTACACTTAAATGTAAGTGTAGGGCGGCTGAGAGGAAATGGAGGGCTTCTTGTTTATCCTCTGACAAACTGGCCTGTCGCCTGCTCCAAAAGCAATACCGACTCTCTGTCCTCACCACGAAGAGAGTCCACATTCAAGCTTGTGTCTCTGCGGCATCTAACAACCCGGCAAAACCATTTAAAATCTTCAAGGAGCTGGCCAACCCTGCTGTTGCCTCCCAGGCTCTTTGCAATGCCCTTGCCTCTCACTTTATCTCAAAATCCCAGGACATCCTGACCTCTCTCTCCACCTCTGCCCCTCCTCTCCCCTCTGTCTGTGCTTGCTGACCCTCCTTCAGCCACCCCCTCCATCTCATCCTTTCCTCTTTTCTCCGCTGATGAGGTTGCTAGACAAGTCTGATCTATGAAAGCCTTGTCAAAACAGTTTCATCCCTGTTCCTCTAAAACCATCAAGGACCACATTGACACGCTTGCTCTGGCCCTTGCTGAACTTGCAACCAGTCTTTTGCCTCAGGATCCTTCCCCTCCCCTCTGAAGCACTCCCTTGTGCATCCTCTTCTCAAGAAACCCACAGCTGATCCTTCTTGTTCAGCCAACTATCGCTCAATTTCCATTACTCCCTTTCTGGGCAAACTCCTGGAAAAGTTGGCCATCTCTCAGCTTAACGTTCATTCCAATTCTGTTGGCTGTCTCCATGACCACCAGTCTGGCTTCAGAGCTGGCAGAAGCATGGACACTGCTCTCCTGAATATCCGTGAAGATCTGCTCTCTAACCTTGACTCTAACATTCCCTCTGTCCTCATCCTCCTCAATATCTCTTCTGCCTTCGACATGGTCAACCATACCATCCTGCTCAACCATCTCTGTGATAACCTGGGTATCACTGATAAGGCTCTGGCCTGGCTGACCTCTTTCCTCTCTGATCGCCCCTCCCAGGTCCAACTTGGGTCCTTCCTATCATCTATCTTCCTCTCTACCTGTGGTGTTCCCCAGGGGTCTAACCTCTCACCCTGGCTTTTCAACCAATAACTGGCAACTCTCGGCCACTGTGTTGCCATTTTCTGCTCAACTTTCCAGTGTTACGCTGATGACTCTCAACTCATTTTCAGGCTGCCCTCAGCCACCTTATCTTCCTCTCTCATCTCCGATTGCCCAACTGCCGTTCAAGATTGGTGTGCCGCCAATGATCTTTGTCTGAATGCCAGCAAGACTGAGATCCTCCTCATCGGCACACCATCTCCATCCTTTTCCCTCACTCTCTGGCCTGCCTCCCTTGGCCCGCCTCCTACCCCTACCTGCGAGGCTAAGAACCTCGGGGTCATCTTTGTCTCCACACTTTCCTTCTCCACCCACATCTCTGATGTCTCTAAAAAGTGAAATTTCCTACTACACCTCCTCAGAGGCACTCTGCCTTTCCTCTCCTTCCCCAAGAAGCTCATGGTCTCCCAAGCTTTGGTTCTCTCTAGGTTGGACTAGTGTAACAGCCACTTTCTAAATCTACTTACCTCTACCCGCCCCCTGCAACTAATCCAGAACAGGACTGCAAGACTTGTCCTTGACCTCAAGCCCTGGGATCGTATCTCTCCAGCTCTGAAGTGGATGCAATGATTAAATTCAAAACCCTCTGCATTGTCCACAAGGCTTTCTGGGGACTGGGTTCAAAATAACTTCAGCTATCCCTCTGCAAATACCTCCCCCCTCAAACTCTTTGCTGCTCTACCTCTAACTCCCTCAGGGTCAGTCGTTTTTCAAAGAAACAAGCTGGGGGTAGATCTCTGTCTTTGGCTGGGGCTCCCTCTGGAACAGCCTCCCTGCCACTCTAAAACTTGAGGAGAACCATCTGCGGTTCCGGAAGCACCTCAAGATCTTCCTCTTTGCTTCTGCCGTCGCTCCCCCTCTCCCCTGCTGATCTGTTCTCTCTTGGCACTGTGCACCTGGCCACCCTCTGTCCTCTGGGCCCAGGTACCTGCTCACCCTGCCACTCTCTCGCACTGTCTCCGGGCCACCCCTTGCACTGGGGTCTGTATCTGTACCCATACAGCCCCCCCCTTTTTGTTCCTGCACTTATCAGACATACCCTGTCTGCTGCCTTAAACCCAGCACTTGCCAATTACTGGCTGCACTACCACTGTTTGTTGCCTTTATTATTTTTGTTATTATTATTTATCTGTTTCTCCTTTGCTCCGCACTCTCCACTTCTACTCCCTTCCATGCACTTTTCCCCTCCCCCTCTCCCATGCACTTGCACGTTCTAAATGTCACTGAGCCTAGTCAGATTGTTGCTTTGTTCTCCCCTGTTCCCCTCCCTACCCTTTTCGCATTCTGAAACACTTTTTTTTTTAAAGTTTTTATTATTTTTTAAAACAAACAAACAATACAAACCAAACTAGCAGCGTTATTTGCGACAGACACATGAACATCAATGAATGAACACCACTGCTCCCCCAATCCCTCCCCCCTCAAGAGCTTGTTTATCTTTCTCATTCCGTATCTGCTGCGTGTGGCAGGGTATCGCTTTCTTCTGAGGCTGCAGAATCCGTTATTGGGCCAAACAGACCTGTTATTAACACTCTCCATGCCATCAGGGTACCCACTTCTTCTTCCCCACACTTACTACATGCCTCCTGCCATACTACCGTTTCAGCCTCTGCCCATTTTTGCATATCCCGCCACCATACCTCGACCAGTGGCTTATGGCACTGCTTCCAGCTCATGGCAATCCTTCGTTTTGCAAGCACATATGCCAGGTCCCTCAGTTTCCCAACATGTTTAGTATTCTGTGGTCTGGGAAACCCTCCCAACAGGCAGGCCCAGGGCGTATCTATATTGAGTGTGACCCCTTTGTCTGCTAGTTTTTGTGCCACTTCCCCTCAAAAACTCTCAATCACTGGGCAAGACCAAAACATGTGTGTCATATCAGCGTCTTCCTTATCGCATTTTGGGCACGCTTGTCTTCCTGCATTTACAAACTTAGATATTCTCATCGGGGTCATATAGGCTCTGTGCGTTATGTACAACTGTATTTGTTGCAATCTGGCATTCCTGGACACCTTCTTGTGGTATCCCATAGCACGCTGCCACATCCCATCGGTCATCTGTGCTCCCACCTCCGTTTCCCAATCCAGCCTCAAATGCGTTAAATCCTTCCCCACCCGGGTCATCACCATCTCATACAGTCTAGAGATCTCGTGCCCTCCCTCTGACATGTCATATATTGTCCCCATGGTGGCGTCTGGCTCCTCCGCCAGTACAGTCTCAGGTCAGGTTTTATGAATAATCTGCACTAGCCTCAGATACGTGACATATTGGCCTCTGTGCAAGCCTGCCTCTTCCCCCAATTCTTCAAAATCCTTAATGACCCCCTCTTGCGAGACATTTCCCAATGTAACCAGCCCGACCGACTCCAATAAGTCCTGATTATCATTCTTAGTTGATTGTCTTCCCCTGCCAAGGCCACCAGCGGCACTTGCGGGGAACACGGGTACAGGTTCTCCATCAGTCGGCATACTCTACGCCACATCTTCCACCCAAGCAACATCATACCCGGGCGCTCCTTCATTTCAAGTCTAGGCAACCAAATAATTTCCTTTAGGTAAAACGGAGTGCAGTCCTGTCCAAACAACCTAAATTCAGGAGTTACCTCATCAGAAAGCCATTTGGCTACATATTGCAACTGACCAGCTACATAATAGGCCTCAAAATTTGGCAGCTTAATACCCCCTTTGTCATAGAAGTTCTGCAGCTTCCATAGCGCCACTCAATTCCGAGTGCCATGCCATAGGACGTCTCTGCACATGCTATTCAGCTTGGCAAAAAACTTTTTAGGTATCATGTACGTAATATTACTGAAAAAATGTAATAGCCTGGGCAGGACCACCATTTTGAGCATTGCCCCCCCATCCCATCATCGCCAGCGGCAACTTCTCCCAAAACTTTATACTTATACGGATTTTTCCCACAGCCACCTCGGTATTGTGCAAATGCTCCTCCTCTACCGTGTGATACACATCTATTCCGAGGTAGCGTAAGGAGTCAACCGCCCATGGTACCGACAACACTGGCAACCGCTCCAGAGAGGCTCCTCTGTAGCTACCCAATGGGAACATGCTCGATTTTTGGGGGTTCACCGCTATGCCGGACAGTTCTGCATACCTTTCCATTACCTCTAGAATATATTGAAGATTTTCCTCCGGATATTTCAGATATAGTAGCAAATCGTCAGCATACAAGGATATTAGGTGTTTCTCTCCCCCCACCTCAATGCCTATCATTTCATATTGTTGTCTAAGGTACACTGCCAGGGGCTCCAGGGCCAGAATATATAACATTGGGGACCAGGGACACCCTTGTCTGGTGCCTCTGCTAAATTTCCATCTCTCGGATATCACTGATCCTGTGTGCACCCTAGCCAGCGGTTCACTGTATAGCAATTTCGCCCACCTAACATAGCCCAGCCGCATCCCGTATTCCCTCAGGGCCTCCAGCAACCATGGCCACCTCACTGAATCGAAAGCTTTGACTGCACCTAGGGACACAACCGCCATTTCACCCTCGCTCCTGTTCCCTTCTTTAATCACCCGGTGGAGTCGCCTATGGTTGTGGGTTATATTTCTGTTGGGAAAATAACCTGTCTGGTGTATCAGTTTGCTAATAACTCTACACAGCCTATTGGCCAGGACCGCCGTCAATATCTTGCCATCCTGGTTTAACATTGACAAAGGCCTATAGGAGCCGCAGCTATGCCCTGGCCTATTGGGCTTAGGAAGCGGTATAATTATCGCTTCTCTAAGCGATTCCGGCAGCCGGCCCACCTCAAAAGACTCATTGAGCATTTCTAGCATAGGGGGAGTACCTCCTCTCTATATGCTTTATAAAACTCGCTAGGGAGTCCGTCCGCACCCGGGGTCTTACAGGTGGGCAACTGCTTCACCACCTCCTCCAATTCCTCTAAAGTGATCGGTGCATCCAGCTCCTCCCTTTCTTCAGCACTAATCTTAGGTAAGTCCATGTCTTTTAAAGTTTCTCTTATCTCCTCTCGATCGCCCCCCTTTTGTCCTCATATAATGCCCTGTAATAGTCTCAGAATGCCTCATTGACTCCCTCTTGGGTGTCTACTACCTCCCCATCCTCTCTGGTTATCGTCCTAATCGGGGGCCTAGGGGTTTCGCTCTTATATAACCACGCCAATAGACGGCCGGTTTTATCCCCACCTGCATGTTGCCTCTCAACATACTTCTTACAGTTAAGGTTGCAGAGCCTTTCCCAAAGCTCTGCACACCGCTGCTGCAGTTTGAGTACAATTTCCGCATCCCCTCCTGCCCTATTGATTTCCCATTCCAGTTCACCTTCCGCTTCCCCTAACTCCATTAGGACCCCACCCTGTAGGCCCTTTGATTTAGCAATAGCAGCACCCCGCAATACCACCTTAAAGGCTTCCCAGAGCGTGCCCGCTGAATCCACACTGCCTGTGTTTTCCTCTGAATAATGTGTGATCACATCCCTGATATCTTCCCTGAAGACCGGGTCCCGGAGCACCTCAGCCCGGAGGCGCCACGTTGGTATCCGCGCTCTGGGGCGGCAGTACTGCCAGCCCAGAACCAGAGGCGAGTGGTCCGACAGGACCCTCGCTTTGTAGTCTATTTGGGTGGTCTCTATCACCACATCTGGCATGGCAAAAAAATAATCAAGTCTCGTATGCAGTTGTTGCGGGGCTGAGTAATGCGAGTACAGTGTTTCATTAGGATGTTTCAGCCTCCAAACATCTGCCAGCCCGAAGTCGTCGAGCAGTGTCTGCAATGCCCTAGCCGCTGGGGTGGGCCTATCAATCTTATCATCGGATCTGTCTGCCTTGAGGTTGAGCACGCAGTTAAAATCTCCTCTCCAAATAACCGCTCCTCCCATACACACACCCAGGTTGGTACACAGAGTCCTAAAATATGCCGCCGTATTTTGATTGGGGGCATACGTATTTATAATGCACACCTCCTTATTCTCCACCAGTGCCTTCAATATGACCAACCTCCCCTCTGTATCCACCACCTCTTGTGTAAGTTGGAGCGGAACGTGCGGTGCGACCCAGACCAGCACTCCCCTAGCGTAGGCAGAATACGGAGAGCCTACTACAGTACCTCTCCACTTCTTCCCCACCAGTTCCAATTTTTACCGGGTCAGATGCGTCTCCTGCAACAGTGCAATATCAATCTTCTGTCTTTTCAAATACATCATGACTTTGTTCCTCTTTAAGTAACTATTGAGTCTCCTGACATTCCACGTTACCATCTTAAGGTCCCCCATAGCTCATGAGTGTCCTCCTTCCTTCCGTGTAGCGAATCCTCCCTGCCCACGCGATACAGATACAGCCCTCCACCTTTACTTGTAGCTTCTTGTACAAACTCAAACTTCCCATAACTATACACACCCCAAACTCCCCGCTTCCCTCCCCACCCTCTACCCATCCCTTCCCCAACACCACACACCCCAACTGCTGCCCAGCTCCATCCTCGGAACTCAGGCACCCCCACATCTAGCCCTGAAAGCACCAAACAATGCCCAGAGCTCAGTAGGGTGAAGTCGCCCTAATGGCCACTTAACTAAAATTACTAGGTGGGGTAAAGAGATCCGCTCTGGAAGGCTCCCCTAAATACAATAATAGTTACAGTGCTCATAACATCTTGTGCAACAGTCTGACCTTCTCTCCCGAAGGCCGCACAAATGACTATAATCAAGTCCATGGATCCGTACGTCCTGCCGGAGTAGATTCACTTCCTCCTGTAGCTCTCCGACCTTAAGGTCCAATGCCGTTTTCAACTCAGTGACGGCCAGTTCAAGTTTAGCTTCTCAGGCCGCCTTTAAGTCTGCAATCGCAATTAGGACCTCTTGGTTAGTGCCCGTCGCCGTAATGCCGCCTGTAGGCGACTTGTCCTTACTCTTGGAATTTACCTGACCA
Organism: Ambystoma mexicanum; assembly: GCF_040938575.1. Taxonomy (NCBI): domain Eukaryota; kingdom Metazoa; phylum Chordata; class Amphibia; order Caudata; family Ambystomatidae; genus Ambystoma; species Ambystoma mexicanum. The sequence continues at coordinate 855,920,509 of NC_090922.1, read as the reverse complement.
GGGGACGTCTTAGCGAAGTCGTCCAAGGTGGGCTGCTTCGCCTTCGGCCTCACCGTTCTACTAGACATGACCCAGAGGACCTGTGTTCTGCACAAGTTACAAATACGCACACAGTACGCCTCTATCGCTCAATAATCGTGCTGCCTGCTCCTTCCTTTGTTCCGGTCGTTGGTCGGCCATTTTGTGTCGTCTTTCTTCTCCGGCGCTCCTTATCTTTTTCTCACAAAACTCTGCCGCCGATCTTCCCACACCTTCCAAAAGTTCACCAAGCGCGGTCAGACCATTCACACACCGACATGTGTGTTTACAGCAGTCATAGGCACGTCGTTGCGCACTATTCCACCAGGATCATTTCAGGATCTCGGGAGCTCCTCCAGATCAAGTCCTCCTACATGGCCCTCCTAGCCACGCCCCCGCACTCTGAAACACTTGTGTACGAGCGCGATAGATATAAAATATCAATATTCATATCAATATCAATAACAAAAATTCTCATACACTCTGTCTAATCTTCAATCAAAAAATTAATTAAACGGTCCCCACTGTTCCACATAGACATCCTCTCTATGCTGCTTTATAAAGTTTATCTTCAAAAAATTTGAGAGAACTTGTACATTAACTAGCCATTCTGCCACACATGGTTTTTTCCTGGTTTTCCAGACTTTTAATATTTGTCTGTTTGTGACCAAGAGGACTTTATTAATCCAACCAAACGCAGCACAACCAATAAACCTACAAAGTTGTGGGGATTTCAAAGCCACTGTGGACGGGGTTCACGAAAATACAATATTCCATATCAAAACAATTCTATCCAGCATGTCATTCCAAAAATCCCTCACCATGACACAATTCCACGTCATATGTAACAAGGTAACTTTCTGACATCCCCAGCAACTTTCAGTTTCTAACAACCCCAATCTATGCATCCGACCGGCATCCAATAAAGGTGCCCCGATATCTTCTGGTGAATGTAACTCAAATTCAAGTCAACTTTCGCCCTAACAGGAACTTTCCACTGATTCTCCCATTCCTTCACTGTAATAACCCTATCCAATTCCTCAGACCAAGTGAGCCTCAACTTCTCCCATGATCCTGCCAGATGAGTCACCAATGGAAAAAGTTTCAAAAAAGTCGACACCTTATGTGGAGCAGACTTGAGGAGGTTGCACCCTTCCAGCCTCTGCGTTATTGGAAACCCTAACATCTGTTGTCTTTCTGAGATCAAATCCTCCTCCAAACCATATCTCCTCAACTCCCTCTTATGCAAGCCAAACTTCCCTCTCAAGTGTTCAAAAGTAGCCATTCTACCATCACACCAGACATCCCCAATCAACAACAAACCTCTATTAATCCAACTCCTCCAACATAACACTTTGTTATTGATCTGCAAACCTGGATTGTGCCAAATGGAAGCTTCCCTATAAAAGAACAATCTCTGTCCACTTCCCAATATCATTAATGTTACAGCATCCTTGGTAGCAACCACTGGCTGCAAGCCAGATATAGGTTTAGGTAATCTCCCCAGTGAATACAAACCCTCAGTGCGGTACGGCCTCATTTTTTGATTTTCTATTTGCTGGATGTCGTCTGGTAGGGTGGTTGTTTGTATTGTGTATATGCGTCGTCACGTCCCATGTGTTTTTTTAATTTTAATTTTTTTTATTTTAATTTTTTTTCTCATCTGTTATTTATAAAGCCATTGTTAGATGTTAGTGATTTGGATTCATTTTTTGCTTCAAATGTGCTATTGCTTTTTATTCTGATTGTTATTTACTTATAAGGATGGGTTTATTCTGCTGAATTTCATATGTTGCTTGTGTGTTATTTGTTTGTTGTCACCTTTTAAAAAAATGCAAATAAAGACATACAAAAAAAATAACCGAAAATGACCAGCATCCCAGCATCCCTGATTTCCATTATATTACTGTTTGGCATGAGCCTAGCTCTGGATTGGATAACCTTTTGCAAAAGACCCAACAAGGAGTCATTTGGTACATTCTAAATTTTCCAAAGAAGTGACATACAGCGCATTTGCAGCTTTACAATAATAGGTGTTAAATTAAATTCCAGATAGGGGGAGTCAGAGTAATCTTTTAAGAAACTTTCCTTCTAGTCTTGCAATACTCTCGACATGAGGTAGTGCCCAGATTTCTGCCCTGTAAAGGATGGTTGACACAATCTTGGCCTGGTACATTTGCAGAATGATCTTTAGGGAAAATCTGCCTCCCTTGCCTGCGAGCGAGCCTATCAGGCCAGTTGCAATAGCGTTTTTTAGTTTAATATGTTCCAGGTAGCGTGTCTCCCAAAACTCAGTATCTAGGAAGATCCTGAGCTATTCAATTCTACCATGAGAGTCAACTCTGGTGTCAAGAAAAAGAACGGTAGCGGCTGGACTATGGAAAGGGTGGCAAACTACACAAAAGAGGGTAATGCAATGTATGTAGTGAATGGAAAATCCTGAGTGTTCAAGGATGCAAATATGATCAATATGATCAACCAGGCCCCAAGTGAAGGCTGAAAGGGTGTTGGGATGCACGTTCAGGTCCCATGTAAATGATTTAGATTGAGGAAAATATAATAGTGCACAAGGAAATGTATCGGTGTGACTGCAGGGGGTCGGAGCCTTTTTCCGGTGTTGGTCTGAGAACTTCTTATGCCTCTCTTTAGCCCTGGCTAGGTGTTCCGCTGCTTTCCTAAAGACGTGGATGATTGTGGCATGTAGGGTTGTCACTGCCGGCATTTCTAGTGTCTCAAGTAGATCAAAAGGTGGAGGTGAGTGGGTGCCGCCCATACACAACGTAGAATGGGCTCTGTCCACTACTACTATGGATTGAGTTGTTGTACATATATTCTTCTATCCATAATACGTCTTTCCAGTTGCTCCCTGTCTTGTGTAGCATGAATCTCAGATATTGTTCCAATGTCTGGTTTGTTCATTCTGTCTGGCCATCGGTCTGGGGATGATGAGTTGTGGACAGCCGAACGTCGATTTGAGCCAGTTCACAGCTCTTTCTCCAGAAATTTGAAATTAACTGGCTGCCCCAGTCTGAAATCAACGTTGATGGGAGTCCATGTAACCGGACGATTTGTTCCAGAAAGGCCTTTGGTAGTGTGAAGGCAGTTGGCAGGCCTTTCAGTGGGATAAAGTGGGCCATTTTCAAAAACATGTCCAGCACTACTGGAATGGTGTTGTAACTGCTACAGGGGTGATGGTCCGTGATGAAATCAAGTGACAGAGTGTGCCAGGGTGCGGGAGGCACCGCCAAGGGGAGCAGCAGGCCCACAGTTTTTAATTTCAGAGATTTATTTTGAGCGCAGATTCCGCATGATAATACAAATTGAATCACGTCCTTTCGCCAGGTTGGCCAGCAGTAATTCCTCTTGACTTTGGCTAGCATTTTTGTAATCCCCGGGTGGCCTTCTACCAGTGAGTCGTGGTAACTGGTAATGACCGGGTCTTGTAGTTCTTTAGTTGGTAGATAAAGGCGTCCCTGAAAATATGGGAGCCCGTCGGAGATCGTGTGTTGACTACTCCTTGCTGCCCATGCTTGCTGTGCCCCCTAGTCCAGGTGTTATTGTATCTTGGTTTGCAGGTTTTTCAAGGGGATGTTGCTGCAAGTACGCCGAGGATCTTTTCCTCCGAGATGATAGCTACTGGGTCTGGCGTTGTGTATGCCTCTTCTCCTTTGCCCATGCGGGAGAGGGCATTGGCTTTGCCATTACGAACCCCTGGTCGATACGTGATTACATAGTCGTATTCCACAAAAAACAGGGCCCAACGCAGTTGGCGCGATGACTGGGCCTTGGCTGATTTTATGTATTGCAAGTTACGGTGGTTCGTGATTACTGTGACCGTATGTCTGGCTCCCAAGAGGTATCGTCTCCACGCATTGAATGCTGCTTTTATCGCCAAGAGCTCTTTGTCTGTGACTGCATAGTTAAACTCTGGTGCTGAAAACTTGCTTGACCATAACGCTACCGAATGCAATTGACCGGTGTCAGGATCTTTCTGCGAGAGGACTGCTCCCATGGCGATGCTGGAGGTGTCAGTTTCGGTCTGGTCGGGGGTGTCGTAGAACCGGGGCCAGTGTGAACTTCTGTTTCAAGCTCTGGAAGGCCTTTTCTGCCTTCGCGGACCTGCTAAATCACCTGTTCTTCCGTATCAGAGATGTTATTGGGTGGACGATTTGGGAAAATCCTGGGATGAAGCAGCGATAAAAGTTTGCAAATCCTATAATGCTCTGGACTCCTTTTACTGATGACAGTGATGGCTAGTTAAGGATGGCGTCTACCTTGCGAGTGTCCATTCGAAATCCGTGCGGGGTGAGGATGAAACCTAGAAACTCAACCTCTGCAACATGAAAGAAACACTTTTCCAATTTGGCATACAGCTGATTTTGTCAGAGAGTCTCCAGGACCGTTTGAACGTGAACGATGTGGTCTTGTTTGTGACCAAGTATATCAGGATGTCATCAATATACACCAGTGCACAGACGTCCAGCAGTTCCCGTTGTACATCGTTCATGAAGAACTGGAACGCAGCAAGGGCATTACAAAGCCCAAACGGCATGACTGGTACTAGCAGAGGCCATACTTAGTACGGAAGGATACCTTCCATTCGTCACCCTTTTTGTTTGTTTGTTTGTTTCTTTCTTTATTTGTAGCGCGCCAGACCCGTAGGTATCAGGGCGCGGAGACAAGGATATGTTAAGCTTACAAGTTACAGAATGTGTCACAGGAATTTACAATTACAGGAATTACATAATTTACAAG